>NC_066552.1:3342004-3354504 GCF_024679095.1 Eriocheir sinensis
GAGGAAGGTGATGATAAAGATGAAAAGAAAGAGGAAAGAGATCTGACCTCTGTGATTCATTTAACATATTTCTTAGTACGTTTTAGATATGACAGGGCCGGGAACGTTAGGAGGCGAGGTCATTTAGCGTCAGCACGAATAAAAAAACGTTACATCCCGTCCCTCATTCGCTAATACAGACTTATAGCGATTGCCGATTCTGGTCACCGCTTCCCGACAGTGACATTCGAGTTTAGATTATTCCCGCGCCTGACAACTCCATATGACTCTTCTTTTTTGCCTCTGTCAGAATTGTTGGAAGTCCTCGCCTGAACTGACAGACTGCATTCCCTGTCCTCGTGCCGGTTGTCAGTTGTGGGAAAGTTGGAGTGTTCAATAGTGTCGCATTAACACAGAAACTTGACCTGAATCACGACTCTCCACTCCGCCGTCCACTCTCTAGGAATAAAAGGGTTCTGATTCTAAAGTTTGTGTTCTCAGCCGCTCTTTTCTCTTACATCACTCATTTCTAAACGCCAAAACCTATGTCAAAAGGTTCAGATTCTAAGGTTCTAATTTTCAAACGCTTCCTTCTCCTGCATCAATAATTTCTAAAGGGCAAAAAAGAGGATTAAAGCGTTCCCATGATTGTTTCTCTACGTTCATGGTGAGAAAACTATGTCAAAAGGTTCAGACTCTAAGGTTGGTGCTCATAAACCCTTCCTTCTCTCACATCACTCATTTCTAAAGGGGAAAAAAAAAAAAAAAAAAAAAAAAAACAGATGAAAGCGTTCCCATGATTGTTTCTTTACGTTTATGCTGCGGAAACTATGTCAATAGGTTCAGATTCTAAGGGTCTAAATTTTAAACGCTTCCTTCTCCTGCATCAATCATTTCTAAAGGGCAAAAAAAAGAGGATAAAACCGTTCCCAAGCTTGTTTCTCTACGTTCATGGTGCGAAAACTATGTCAAAAGGTTCAGATTCTAAGGTTGGTGCACTTAAACGCTTCTTTCTCCTACATCAAGCATTTCTAAAGGGCAAAATAAGGGGTTAAAAGCGTCTCCATGGCTGTTTCTTTAAGTTCATGGTGCCAGTTCATTGTCAATCTACCACCAGGGTCATAAAACTACCCCTCATGGAAATGCCCACTCATCCTACGAAAGCCTTGTCAAATGTATGTGCTTCCAAAGGCCAAAGAGATCAATCGGGTTCTAATGAGTGTTTCTTTAGGTTCACGGTACAGAGGAAGGGAAGATTTAAGAATGGGCCTAAATTTTTTCTTCAAAGCGCTTTTTTTAATACGACATAAAATTGTAACATGGACGCTGGCAGACGCGTTATCCTCGAAATTCCTCACATAGCTTTACCTCTTTTTACAGACGGATTATGAATGCTTTGATATCGATTCTTTTTTGTGTGTTTGTTTTTTGTTGCCCTTTAAACTGCTTCCGATGCCCTACTGTGAAAAAAGAAAACGAAATGTGGTGACGGGGACGCAACGATCATGTCCAATATTTACCAGGCTCTCCACCCGACACCTCTCCACTTGGCACTGACCTCTCTTTTTGACCTCTCACCCTTTTCCCTTTTTGCTCGAGCTGCGGTTTTGGCGGGCATTTGTTTTTCTCTGTATCTTTTTGCCCTTGAGCTATTTCCACCGACGTACAAAAACAAAGCACCTTCCCTTATATATCCGGAATTGATCTCTTCTTTGGCGGCTTTCTAATTGTTTTTATAGTAGTGCTGAGTGAGTTTTTTTATTTTTTATTTTTTTATTCTGCCCTTAAAAAATCAGAGCTCCTTCCCTCATCCATCTCAAATTGATCTCTCGTTTGGCCGCTTTCTAATTGTTTTTATAGTAGTGCTGAGTGGGTTTATTTGTTTGCTTTTTGTTTCTGCCCTTAAAGTGTTTCCTCGACTGTAAAAAGAAAAAAAAAACTATAAATAAGCACCTCTTGGCATACCTTCCAGACCTAACTCGGAAAGCCCAAACTCTACACTTGCCAGGGATGAAGAATTTTTGCACTTCTCGACTCTCTGGAAAACCTCAAGCAGTTATTGGACGGATTTGGCGGTCAGTCCGTACCTAGGATGGAGACTTTACTACCTCATCTCTTTGTGCCATTCAGTAGCTTCCCAAGAGCGCCAAGTAATTGATATAAGTTCTGAGGAGAGAGGAGAGAGAGAGAGCCAAAGAACCGCTTCCTGGGGGACTCCGTAAGTGACAGGCAGCCATCCGCCCTCAGCCCCGGGAGCACAGCATGGGGTTGTCTTTCCGTAACTCAATTTGTGGCCTCAGAGTGGGTCGTGTCCTACTCTTGAGGTATGGAGCTATAAAAGGGACAGTTTGAGTAGGAGGTAAGGAGGAGGCGGAGGAGAAAGAGGAGGAGGAGGAGGAGGAACACAAAGTAACACAAAGAAAGAACAAACAACAGCAGACTTGATGGTCCTTACGAGGCTGTTTGTGACAAGCTACACTAACTATCTAATCAAAGGTGGAAGATGAAGGACAGCAAAGACGAAGGAGGAGGAGGAGGAGGAGGAGGAGAAAGAAGAGGTTCGTAAGATGATGAGGAAAGATAAGTAGGTGAAGGGGTTTTGGCAGATAAGAAGTTATGGAGATGAAGCAGATGGGAGATGAGAAAGGGGAAGGTAAGGGAGAGGAGGAGGAGAAAGAGGAGGAGAAAAGGAGGAAAACATGATAAAGGAGAGGAGGTGAAAGTGGGTTGCAAGGGAGATTGAGGATAGAGGAGGCATCACAAAAGAGGGATAATGAAAGATAGATAGATAAATAGATAGATAGATAGAGAGAGAGCAATGGACTGGGGCGAACGAGGTCGAGAAGACGAGAATTTATGAGTCATCGCAGGAGGAGGAGGAGAAGGAGGAGGAGGAGAAGGAGGAGGAAGGAGATGGAATGTCTGAAAAGAATTGTAATAGCTATGAAAACGAGGAATACTAAGAAGGAAGAAGAGAAGGAAAAACATATGGAAGAAGAAGAGGAGGAGGAGGAGGAGGAAGGAGATGGAATGTCTGAAAAAAATTGTAATAGCTATGAAAACGAAGGAATACTAAGGAGGAAGAAGAGAAGAAAGAACATATGGAAGAAAAGAAAGAGGAGGAGGAGGAGGAGGATTGTCATGAAGGCTATTAGAAGGGCGTGAAGGCGAGGCAGAAGGCAGGAGGGAGAGGGATAGAGACCGTGAGACCGAGAGGCAGAGAGAGGGAGGAACAGACCGAGAGGCAAGCAGAAGGGAAGGCAAGGGAGAGGCGGCCAGTGGGTGTGTGGACCTGGCAGAGTGTGGTGGTGTGTACGGCGCTCCGCTCTCACCTCTCGGCCCTTCCTGACTCACCTGCCCTGGCCATGGGGGAGAGATTGAGAAGGAAAGGAGTCGGGAACAGAAAAGACAGTCTAACGTGAATCTGAGAAACAAAGGAATAATAGCAAGCAGACAGGGATATATTTAGAACCTTTACACGTGTTTTGAGAAATATAGAAAAGAGAAAAACTGAGGCGAGAGATAGAAGGAAAGAAAGAGAAATTGAGAAGAAGATATCATTACGTGAATCAGATAAAGGAAGGAATATGAATAAGTAAAGACATATATTTAGAACCTTTACACGTGTTTTGAGAAATATAGAAAAAAGGAAAACTGAGAAGGAGAGATAGAAGGAAAGAAAGAGAAAGAGAAAAGAAGATATCATTACGTGAATCAGAAAAAAAACGAAGGAGTATAAATAAGCAAAGACATATATTTAGAACCTCTACACGTGTCTTGATAAAAAAAAAATCATGAAGAAAACTGAGAAGATAAGGAGAGGTAGAAAAGACAATACTACATGAAATTGATAAAGGAAGGAATAGAAATAAGCATAGAGGGATATATTTAGAGCTTTTACACGTGTCTTCATAAAATATAAAAAAAGAAAACTAGGAAAAGGATGAAGAAAACGAGATTAACGAAAGAAAAAAAAAATAACAGAACAGAGGCAAATAGTTAACTGCATTACACGTGTTCTCAAAATACAAAAAAAATATATATATATATATATATATATATATATATATATATATATATATATATATATATATATATATATATATATATATATATATATATATATATATATAGAACCCAGAAAAAAATTATTGCCACGTAAGGGAAGGAAAATGATAAAAGGATAAGAGGAAAATTTCTGTGTGATAATTTTTCAGTTTTTTTTTTTCTTCATCTTTTTTGCACTCACTCGTGACTGTTTTTTGCGTGTGTGTGGACGTGTGTGTGTGTCTGTGTACGGAAAACCTGATCATGATAAGGATGTGTGTGTGTTATTTTTTTCAACTCCTGTGTACGTTTTTTTTATGTGCGTATTTTTTTCTGTGTGTATTTTTTTCTCTCCTGTGTGTGTACTTCGTGTGTAAGTGTAAGTTAGTGTGGGAAAAGCTGAATACATACACACACACACACACACACACACACACACACACACACACACACACACACACACACACACACACACACACACACACATTACTAATCTATTTTCACTATCTACTTAATTTATCTTTTCTATGTCTCTCCATTTATGTTTTTTACCCATATTTTCCTTCTTCTTTACCTATCTCCCTATCCACACACACACACACACACACACACACACACACACACACACACACACACACACATTCCCCTCGTGAGTTGCATTGCCACAAGCCAGCGACGCCAAAATGCAAATTCATAGACGACTTCAAATCCAATAAGCGAAACATAAAACTCACTTAATCTGATTCCTGCAGATGGACTTATCTTATTTGTATGACGACGGAAATGACTGGGCAAATAAATACGAGGATACATAAGCGAATAAATGCACCGATGAATATATAAACGGTTCCTGCATTATGTTAGACGCTTGAATAATAGAAATAGACGTTTAAGATGAATAAACGATGAATCAATATGATAAGAAATGTAAGAATGATGAATAAATATGGAAATGAATATATAAGTCAGTGGATAGATTAATATATTTTTCCTACATTATGCCGAACGATTAAGTGATAAAAAAAACACGTTTGAAAAGTAATTAGAATATGTAACTTGAAAAGAGAAAAAAAAACTCATCGTAAATTTCAACGAATAAAGAAATTAAAAAAAATTGTCGTTTCCACATGGTAATTAATTAGTCAGAAGAAATAAAAATAAATAAAAGTCACAGAATAAAACAGAGATCTACGTTATTGACAAGAATATAACAGTAAACAATATATGTATAAAAAGAAAAATACGTAAAAAAAAAAGAAAAAAATACATGAAAAAAACTACAAAAATAAAAATAAGTTGACAACACACACACACACACACACACACACACACACACACACACACACACACACACACACACAAAATAAGTAAATAAAATAAAAAGCCTGTAAAAAATAAATATAAAAAACTTTCAAAAATTTTCCTCAATAACAAAAGACGAAATTCCGGGAAGTCGATACTCGGTTCACAGGTGGTAAATAATTAATCCTTCCCTCACCTGCGCGGACGGGGAGCAGCGGCGCCTCAGGTAACACTCAGGTGAGGAGGGCCGCCAGGTGACCCTCAGTTGAATGTCCTCCAACTCAAACGTTCGAACTCGCTGATGTTTTTCTTCTCCGCATCGAACTCCATGCAAATAAAACTCAGTGGGGGACCGATGTTAGAGCGAACTGATCAATACGACGAGAGCTTTGAGGGACGAACCAGACAAACAAGAACTGCACGTGTCAACAGAACCGCACGTGGGAAGGGAACCGAATGCAGCAAGGATAGAAAAGGGAAGGGACCACACTATCAGAACCGCACAAAAAAGGGGAACCACATGCGAAGAGAACCTCACAATAATCGAACTAAGGCCGTATTAACAGAACCGCACGTGGGAAGGGAACCGAATGCAACAAGGATAGAAAAAGGAGCAATGTAAAAAAGGGAAGAGACCGCACTTATCAGAACCGCACATAGAAGGGGACCCACATGCGAAGAGAACCTCACAGTACCCGAACTAAGAAAGGATAGAGAACCGTAATAACAGAACCGCACGTGGGAAGGGAACCGAATGCAACAAGGATAGAAAAGTGAGGAGAGGGATGGGACCACACTTATCAGAACCGCACATAGAAGGGGAACCACATGCGAAGAGAACCTCACAGGAACCGAATTAAGAAAGGTACAGAGCCGTATTAAAACAGAACCGCACATGGAGAGGGAACCAAATGCAAATAGAACCGTAGAGGAACCGGATTAGGAAAGGTGATGGGAGATACGGGGCCATAGTCATCAGCGGAAAGGGAGTACCATGCGAACCGTTGTGAACCGTAGAGGAAGGAGAGAGATTGAGAAGGAAAGAAAGGGAATTAGAAAGGACAGTCTAACGTGAATCTGAGAAACAAAGGAATAATAGCGAGCATACAGGGATATATATATAGAACCTTTACACGTGTTTTGAGAAATATAGAAAAGAGGAAAACTGAAAAGGAAAGATAGAAGGAAAGAAAGGACAGTCTAACGTGAATCTGAGAAACAAAGGAATAATAGCAAGCATACAGGGACATATTTAGAACCTTTACACGTGTTTTGAGAAATGTAGAAAAGAGGAAAACTGAAAAGGAGACACACAAGGAAAGAAAGATGAATAGAGAAGATAACATAACGTGAATCAGAAAAGTGGAAGGAATAGAAATAAGCATAAACATATATTTAGATCCTGTACACGTGTTTTGAGGAATTAAAAAGAGAGGAAGAAAACTGGGTAAAAAAAGACAGGTAAAAAAAAAAACGAACTAAATAAGAATTAGTCCATACGAGATCTTATAAGGACCAGACATAAATATGGAACCGCAAGAGAAGAGAACCGTATGGGAACCGAATGAAGAAATGTACTTGGCGATACGGAACCAGAATGATCAGAACCGCATAAGAAAAGGGAACACTCGCGAACAGGAAATCAGTAAAGAGAACTGAATAAGAACTTGGCTACACAGAACCCACTAAGAACCACATATAAATAAAGAAAACCGACAACACAAAATGACTTAAGAGGAACCGAACAACAACAGAACCGGTATATCAGGAGCAGTAAGTAGCGGGCTTTTTTTTTTCTTTAATATGTTTTTTTTTTTTACGCCCTTGAACTGTCTCCTTTGCTGTAAAACAAAAAAAACGCGAGCAAGTCCGCAAAAGCAACATAGCTATAGAACCGCACAGGTAAAAGGATACCGAGCTAAGAATAAAAGCGAATCAAACGTGAAAAGATTCTGACACGTGAACCTTTTTACTCTCCCAAAACTTTGATTCAGATTATTTTTATTCGAAGTTCAAGGAAAATATGTGAGGGCTTCCATCTAATTAACACATTTGTCAGAGGACTTAAACATTTGCATTCCTACGAGTAAAAACACTACTACTACTACTACTACTACTACTACTACTACTACTACTACTACTGCTACTACTACTACTACTATAACCACTATCACCACCGTCATCTGCTCTTCTTCTCCTTCTCTCTCTCCTTTTTCCTACTCTTTTTTTTTTCGTTCGTTTTGTTCTTTTTCTCTTTCTTCTTCTTCTTCTGTCTCTGTCCTGATTTTCATTCCTCATTCTTCTTCTTCATTCCATTCATTTCTATACCTGTTTTCTCTCCCTTTCTCTCTTTCTCCTTTATTTCCTCTCCTTCCCTCCCTCTCTCTCTCTTTCATGCTGTCTATCACTACTGACAATACTAATAATAAATTCTGAACCGCCTCTGCAACACAATAAAACTTGAAAACCATTATCCGGAACGTAACCTCTCGCTAAACCGGATCTGCCCCGCTTATCCGGATCGACGAAAGACTTCTCATTTCCGGGCACGATATAACATACGAATGATGGCCAACTCTTGTTACTTTCTTCTTTCTTCTTCCTCTTCTTCGTTCTTCTCTTTATCTATGTATTTGGTCTGGGTTAAAAATGTTGGCTTCACTTGATGTAAAAATAAATGAGGAAATTGTATGTTCTTTGTTGTTGTTATTGTTGTTATTGTTGTTGTTATTATCATTATTACTGTTCTTATTTATGTATTTCTCCACTTTTTCCTCCTCTTCCTTCTCACTTAAATCTATCCAAAATAACTGTTCTTCATTTCTTCTTGTTCTTGTTCTTGTTCTTCTTGTTCTTGTTCTTGTTGTTGTTGTTGTTGTTGTTCTTCTTCTTCTTATTATTATTATTCATCTTTTTCTTCTTCTTCCTCTTCTTCTCTTCTTCTTCTTTTTCTCCTCCCTCTCCTTCTTCTTCTTCTTCTTCTTCTATTATCACTCTTTTATTTGCTTTGTTCACTGTGTTCATAATATCCTCTCGTCAGAGTTTTGTCACGAGAACAACAACAACAAAAAAAAGTATAAGGCTGTTGAGCAGAAAATTTTATGAATAGCAAAGAACCCATTAAATTTTTACTCTCTCTCTCTCTCTCTCTCTCTCTCTCTCTCTCTCTCTCTCTCTCTCTCTCTCGTGAAGACAAAGGTTTGAATAAGGCAAGCGAATTACTCCAGCTTCTGCATGCGAAAAGAAAAATAGCGAATGATTAATGAAGTCAGCGAGAAGGGAACAGAGCGAGGGAGAGAAAAAAAGGAATAACAGGAAAATGAGAAAGAAAGCCGGAACGAAGAAAAATCACGTAAATGCTAACTTTTTTTTTTTGCTAGAGGATGAAGGAGAAAGACCGAATACCCGAAAAAAAATTAAGTGTAATCCAGAATGAAAGGTGAACTAACAAATAAAAAACAGAGGTAATCCAAACTGAAGGAAAGACGTAATACAGACTGATATACTGAAAATGATGAAAAAAAGTATATGAAAAAAATAATAGCGAGGGAATCAACGAACGAAACCAAACATGAGAGAAAACGATGAAAATATAAGAAAGAAAAACGTGTGAAAAAGTTGCTGTATTTTTTTTTACAGCAGAGGAAACAGCTCAAGGCCAAAAAAAAAGACACAATAATGAAAAAAAACGTTACTCGCTGCTCCTTTAACCATCTGTATAACAACTACGTACGAACACACACAAAAAAAAGAGGAGAAAAAACAAAAGATAAGGAAAAGGAAAAGATCAAACAGAAGAGGAAGAAAACAAATAAAAAGAAAACAAACATAAGAAGGATAGAGGAAAAAAAAACATGAAAAACACACTATGAACAATGGGAAAGAAAATTACACAAGAAAAAAAGACAACAATCACAGAAAAGAATAAAGAGAAAACAAACGTATAGAAACAAAAACAGAAGAAAAAAGAAGAAAAATAGAAGACAAACTAACCACAGAAAACTTCACAAACGTATGGAAAGAAATATGGAAGAAAAAAGAAGAAAAAAAGAAAATACAAGACAAAATAACCACATACAACATCACAAACTCTTTCTCCACACACGTATAGAAAACAGAAATAGATAAAACAAAAAGAAAAACAGAAAAAATAATCTCATAAAACTTCATAAACTCTTTCTTCACAAATGTATGAAAAAAGAACAAAACAAAACACGAGACAAAACCACATAAAAAAAAATCCTACCAGCCTCTTCCTCCATCACATAATTAACCCTTTCTCTCTAATGTCCCTCCATGCAGCATTTCCAGGTGAGGTCACAGGTAAAGTCACGTGACCGCCATGTTGGGAGGCTCAGGTGAATAGTGCATGCGTATGTGCGTGCGTGTGTGCGTATGCCTCGCCTGACTCACTGACTGGCTACCATGAGGAAAGGCGGACCTGACTCACCTGTACCTCACTCATTTACTCTATAAGGTGACGCAGGTGAAGGAGTGACTTACCTGTGATTAATTAGAAAAAAGAACACTAACCTACCTGGGCAGTGACTCACGGGCCCAAAGTGACTCACGGTGACTCATCTAAGTGACTAAGAGTGTTGTGATGAGTGAAAAGTGACTCAAGATTTTGCGTCATTGATTCTTCGCTTCATTCTAAGGTGAGTGAGTGTGTGTGTGTGTGTGTGTGTGTGTGTGTGTGTGTGTGTGTGTGTGTGTGTGTGTGTGTGTGTGTGTGTTCGGGCCTCATAAAAATTCGTTTGGCTAAGTATTGCCATATAAAAAAACTAAAATATAAATTCGTTTTCTTTATTATCGAATTTCATGCAAACGAAAACTTCAATAACTCGAATTGCCAAGGTAAACACAAGCTTGAAATACGGTGACTCTCTCTCTCTCTCTCTCCTTCGCATTATCTATTTTTGTTTTTGTTTTTTGGAGAATTTTGGGGTGATTTTTTGGGGATGTTTTTCATTGTCTCTCTCTCTCTCTCTCTCTCTCTCTCTCTCTCTCTCAAAGTGCCTTATATGTCTTTGGTTTTAGTTCATTATTCTGCGCCATTATCGTTTTCATCTTATTTTCTCTTGATTCAATTTTTTCCCTTTTTTTCCCTCTTTGCAAACTCCTTCCGTTATCTTTTTTTCTTCTTTTTGTCTCTCTCATCTTTTCCTCCTTTTCCCCCTTTAGCCGCATCCATGTTTTATCCTGCCTTGTTATCCATTTTCTTGTCTTCTTTTCCTTTTTTTCCCTTTTTGCAAACTCCTTCCGTGATCTTTTTTTTCCTTCTTTTTGTCTCTCACCTTTTCCTCCTTCCTCCTTTTGCCTCCTCCATGTTTTATCCTACCTTGTTATCCATTTTTTCTTTACCTCTTTCTGTCTTTATTTCCTCCTCTCTTCTTCTCTCCTTTATTCGCCTTTCTTCTGTCTCCTTCTTTATTATTCTTTATCCTCTCCTTTCTTTCTTTTTCATATTCTCATAATTCCTATAAGTTTTCTCTTTCCCTTTCTCTCTTTTCTTCTTCTCTCCTCTCTCTCTTCTCTTCACTTCTACGTAATCTCATCTCTTCTCTCCTCTCCTCTTTTCTCCCTCCTCCCCTCCTCTCCTCTCCTTTCTCTTTTCTCCTTCCTCCTTCTTTCCAAAGTAAAACATCACCGCTTCCTAATTTCCGGGCTTCCCTCCCCCCTTCCTTCCCTCCCTCCCTCTCTCCACACTCTCTCTCTCCCTCCCTCCCTGTCCCTCCCCTCCGCAACTCCGTTCATTACTCATACTAATGTTTCTCAACTGATTTCCTTCGCTTTAAAATGTGTGTGTGTGTGTGTGTGTGTGTGTGTGTGTGTGTGTGTGTGTGTGTGTGTGTGTGTTTCTACATTATATTCACGTACATACCAATCTTGTGCATTTTAAAACATGTTAGCACAGCGTGACCAAGGATGCTATTACTACTACTACTACTATTATTACAATTATTATCATTCTCTTACTACTATTTTTCATCACCATCCAACGCCATGTCATTTATTTAAGTGGATGTAAATGTTTCGTATAATTCCTGTGAGCTCATACATTCTAAACACCCAAAAGTCACTCTGCTCACGTTAACTTCGGAAACAAGCCACGCCCACTACAAGATCCACCAATCACAGGACGCTGCTCTTGTTACGAACGTTTTTCAGAGCCAGGGAGGAGCTGCGTCGGGCTGTCATGAGTTTTTTTTTTTTCCCGTTCACAGCGCGGAAGCTTGCCAAACTACCGCCAGGCTCAGGAAACCACCCATGGAAACTCCGTCAACTTCTTGGAGAGGCTTTTGAAATCGATGAAGCTTTTGCAGGCCAGAGAGGAACAACGTCGCTTTGTCATGAATGTTTGTACCGTTCACAGCGCGGAAGCCTTGCCAAACTACCGCCAGGCTCAGGAAACCACCCATGGAAAACCCGACAACTTCTGCGAGAGCCTTTTGAAATAGATGAAGCTTATGAAGCACAGAGAGGAGCTAGGTCGATTTGCCATGAATGTTTGTACCATTCACAGCGCGGAACCCTTGCCAATCTACCGCCAGGCTCAGAAACCCCCCCATAGAAACCCCGACGACTTCTACCAGAGCCTTTTAAAATAGATGGACTAAGGGTTTGAAGAGTCTGACAGATCTTATTTCCGATATTAACCAGACCAGAGCATAAACACGAATAACCTCTCTATTTTGGATCTAGGACAAGTAAACAGCGTCTCGTCTACCTGGCTCTGAGGTCTTACAAGTTCTTCGATAATCATGTATCCTGGGAAGCCAAGGCGAGCCCAAGGAACAAAGGGAAACACGATCCACTCCGCTGTCAATAGTCTCGCAATGTTACTCGAGAGGGAAACTTGGATAAGCCTCAGGAACACCATCTGCTCGGTCGTCTGGTAACTTGCTCTATAGCCGTTCGATCTTTGGGTACATGTGGAAACCTAAGAATGCTTGAGAAAACATAGAAAAGCATATGCGAATTGCTACTCTGTTATATCTGGGGAAGAAACCGAAGTGACAAATGGGAAACCTTGGGAAGTATAGGTGAAGGAAATAAAGGTAAAGTAAAGCAAGATAAAGATAAATAAAACTAAAATAGGCAGCAAATAGGACTGAAAACAAAAAGAGGTAACTGTAAATCCTATAACACTGACTCCTTGTGTAAAGAAA
>NC_066552.1:3364504-3384504 GCF_024679095.1 Eriocheir sinensis
TCTCTCTCTCTTTCTTTAGTTTCTCTTTCATATATTTCTTCAGTTTTTCTTTGTGTTTCTTCCCTTTCCCTTTGCTCCTTCGTCCTCCTTCTGCTTTCTCAACACAGCTATTTTTTTACATTATTTTCTCTTATTTCCCTATCTGCTATCCTGATGTTATGGTGGGGTATGCTGGTGGAATGGAGCCAAGCAGTTTCTCGTGTCTGATCGACGTAGTGGGGTATGTTGGGGAGACGGTGGTGTCCTGCTGCTTAGAGGGAGTTGGGATGGATGACCTCTGTCCCCGCTTCGGTAGGGAGATACGTGGAACAGATGAGCTCCTGTTGGGCTTGGAGACTGCCTTCGTACCTTAAAGAAAAAAAATGAGCCACTTTAATCAATGACTCGAGTCCCTTAAATTAAATGTCTGAGTCTCTAAATTCCGGTCGCCAAATCACCTATTCCTCTCAAGCTCACGACTATTTCACTCATATCTGCATGGAGTACAAATATTTAGTTATGTCCTACTAGGTGTTGGTAAACGTACCCTCAATGTGTTGCTGTATGGGGGCGAGAAGAGGAGCAACGTGACGGAGATCCGATTAATTTCGACGCTTGGTTCAGAAGTACGCAGTGTCTTCCTTCCACCCTCGCTGCTAGGTGGGCTAAAGAGGCGTGTTTGCCTTCAGAGTACGACGAAAGAGGCTTCTATTGGCTGAGATCAACACACGCGATCTACGTTATCACCGGGTGGCGGGATATCCTTGCAAAATCCACGTGTTTATGTATCCCACACGGTCTATTTGCCCGGCCAAGAGTAATTAAGTCCTCGTTCTCAAAATAATGGAGAAAGAAAAATAGCTTTACTAACAACAAAAAAGATTCATGTACTCACCCTCCTCGACGGGGCAGCGCCTGTAAAGAGAAGGTAAACAATTATAACTTTAATTAAAAATGTGACTGCAGTTTGCTGGTGTTTATGCTCCAAGATACTACTCCTAAGTGTGCCTTGAAGTAATAATATCATATGATTAAAAAGGTATGATCAAAAAATAACGCTTCATAAACATTCCCAAATTTATGATACCAAAATTGACTAGTAATGCATATAATGAAAAAATAACTTCTAATTATTAATGATGAAAAATAGATAAAATATATGAAGGTCCGTAAAAGGCAGTGGGAATGTATATTGTATAAATTATATAATGCTCTACAATTGCATTCCCATATTATGAAAATCCATGAACAAAAGCCCATTAATTTATTTTAATGTTCTTATTGCAAGATACTAGAATTCCCAAATGAAAACGATCTGAATTCAATGTTATTCATACATAGAGACTGACATTGGTAATAGATGGAATAAATAACAGAGGAGCATAACAGAGCATAACAAAGCATAAAAAAGGAGCATCGACATTTCCTCATTAAAAAGATTAGAGCGAATCACAAGACATTAATAAGCAGGAATTATATGCCACGAACAAGAGCAGATTAGCGGGAGAGCTGATGAGAAGAAAACAAAGAGACATTTTAAACCAAGGATCATTTCAAACCTAACCAAGAACCAACCTGAAAAAAGAAAATATGCAAAAAAGAAGACATATATAAAAGAAGTATATTAACAAGAAAAGAGAGATAGATAGATAGCGAGTGATAAGAGTTAAATGGATATGAGGTAGAATTAGTGAAAATAAGAAGGAGAAAGAGGCAGACTGTGAGAGATATATAGTGATGAGTTAACAGGATAAGATGGATATAGATAGATCATAATAGGAGTTAAAAGGATAAGAGACAGAAATGGACAGATTGGTAGATAGTTACGGATAGATAAAGAATATAAAAGAATATCAACCTGCTATCAAACAACGGCAAGAACACTCCATAATACTCACACAGAAACCTTACAGAACAAATATATTTCACAGACGAGGATATTAATAGATGATATACAGAACAGAGAAACATAGATAACGCAAAACGATAAAACTACACAAAAACACACAACCATCAAGAACCGAACGTAAGAAGGGCTCAAAACGCATTATTCTTGATTAGAGAGGGAGACAGATAGTTAGATAGTGAGAGAAAGAGAGAGATAGTAAAGAGAGGACATTAAGCGTGAATAAGATACGACACTAAAAGACTGAAAAACGTCCGTACACTTTAATGCTGCTCCATCAAGAATTACCGTAACAGAAAGGGTCAGAAACTACATTAGACGGTTAAGCAGAGAGGGACAGAGTACGTAAGGAGGACATCAACGGAAAACGGGGAGGAGTGACAATAATAATGAAGACTTACGATACAACGAGACACTGACGTGAAAACACTTTATAATGAGTTGAGAATTGGGATAAAAAATACATGACTAGAAATAAAAACAAAGAGAAGAGGAGAGTATTAAGAGAAGGTGGGAAGAAAACGTACGCGAACAAAATATTTTATAGACACATATCCATAAAAAAGATAGTTGAAAATAAATAAGAGAATAACAATTACAATATATAGAAAAGGGAAAAGGATGACATAGAGAAGATGGAAAGACGAACATATAAACTAAGTCTTCCATAGAGAAAATACCATTAAGCTATTATGAAAAAAAGATCTCAGAATGTAAAACTACAACATGAAAAAGGAAAGAGAATAGCAATGACAAAATATGAGAAGAAAACAGACACCAACAAAGCCTTTTCGAGACACAATAACAACGAGTATGTATAAGAAGAAAAAAAAATCCCAAAACACAGGACTTCAATCAGTATGCAAAAGAAAAACACTGACAGAATATGGGATGAAAACGAACAAAGCCTTTTCTAGACACAATACCATCAACAAAATATACAAAAAAATTGATCAAAACAAAAAAACTTCAACCCGTAACACAAAATACCTCTTACAGACACAACAACATCGAGAAGGTATAAAAAAGGGGATCAAAATACAGGACTTCAATTCCGAATACAAAATACCTCTAGAAACACAATATCATAGAGTAGGTATAAGAAAATGATCCCCAAAACAAGACTTCAATCCACAACACAAAGAGGATTAATGATAGGGAATGAGATTGGTGGGTGTGGAAGAGGAGTGGAGGAGAAGGGAGTAAATGGGAGAGGGGAGATAGAGGGGAAGAGGAAGGGGAGTGGAGGAGAAGGGAGTAAATGGGAGAGGGAAGATAGAGGGGAAGAGGAAGGGGAGTGGAGGAGAAGGGAGTAAATGGGAGAGGGGAGATAGAGGGGAAGAGGAAGGGGAGTGGAGGAGAAGGGAGTTACTGGGAGTGGGAAGTTAGAGGGGAAGAGGAAGGGGAGTGGAGGAGAAGGGAGTAAATGGGAGAGGGAAGATAGAGGGGAAGAGGAAGGGGAGTGGAGGAGAAGGGAGTAAATGGGAGAGGGAAGATAGAGGGGGAGAGGAAGGGGAGTGGAGGAGAAGGGAGTAAATGGGAGAGGGAAGATAGAGGGGGAGAGGAAGGGGAGTGGAGGAGAAGGGAGTAAATGGGAGAGGGAAGATAGAGGGGAAGAGGAAGGGGAGTGGAGGAGAAGGGAGTAAATGGGAGAGGGAAGATAGAGGGGGAGAGGAAGGAGAGTGGAGGAGATTGAAATAATGGAAGAGGGAAGATTCCTAACGCAAAATACCTCCTAGAGACACAATATCATAGAGTTGGTATAAGTAGAAAAGACCCCAAAATACAAGACTTCAATCCACAACACAAAGAGGAGGAGGAAATTAGAACATGATGGGACATGAAGGGAAGGAGCATCGGAAATCATTGTGGCGGATTGGCTCGCCGCTTACGGGAATCGAACTGGTGCCCTTTTTGACTTCACGAAGGATCAACTTCTTTTTCTATTTTGAGTTTGTTTTTATTATTTTACGTTTTTTATTTTATTTTATTACGCAAGTTCAACCACTGCATAACTAAGCAGCTCTATATTTATCTTAATGTTGACGTCAGTGTGTGCGTGTGTGTGTGTGTGTGTGTGTGTGTGTGTGTGTGTGTGTGTGTGTGTGTGTGTGTGTGTGTGTGTGTGTGTGTGTGTGTGTGTGTTTCGGCACGTTCGCTTCAGGAGAGTGTGCCAAGATAATGATGAAGACAAGATAATGGAAGTAATAATAATAATAATAATAATAATAATAATAATAATAATAATAATAATAATAATAATAATAATAATAATTCATACTGATCACACAAAGCATAATAATAATAGCAATGACATCACTAATACGATTATATATTCATTAATCTCTCTCTCTCTCTCTCTCTCTCTCTCGCTGTTGTTTGAATTCCAGGCGAGATGGGGAATGGAGGAATGTTAGAGAGAGAGAGAGAGAGAGAGAGAGAGAGAGAGAGAGAGAGAGAGAGAGAGAGAGAGAGAGAGAGGGCCCTAAGCGAAAGCGTGAAAGAGGAGGGCGAAAAAAAAAAGAAGAGCATTACGGTACATTTCCACATTTGTTGCGGTTTCGGGGCTAAAATTTGCAAAGCGTATATTTCGGCGCGGTCATGTGTGTGTGTGTGTGTGTGTGTGTGTGTGTGTGTGTGTGTGTGTGTTTTATGGTATGGTGCGTTTATTTTTTTCCCTCGATTGCCTTTTGAAACCTTTCTCTCTCTCTCTCTCTCTCTCTCTCTCTCTCTCTCTCTCTTTCTCTTTCTTACATCTTTTTTTCTGCTTCTATTTTCACGCCTCTTAAAGGATTTCCACCTCTTCTTTCTCCTCTTCTTTTTCTGCTTTTGTTTTTTGTATTTATTTTTGTTTTTGTTTTTGTTTTCTTCGTCTTTTTTTTTCTTTATTCCTTTTTCTTCTTTTCTTTTTCCTTTCCTTCTTTTTTATTCTTCCTTTCCTTCTCCTTTTCTTCTTCTTTTCTTCTTCTTCTTCTTCTTCTTCTTCTTCTTCTTTTACTACTACTACTACTACTACTACTACTATTACTACTACATAAAAATACACTATGAAGTCATCTTTTTTTATTCACCCATTTCCTCTGGGTCGACTCAAAAGGAAGTGGAGGGCAACAGACGAAAAGGAGGAGGAGGAGGAGGTGGAGGAGGAGGAGGGGGAGGAAGAGGAGGAGGCGGAGGAGGAGGAGGAAGAGGAGGAGGAGGAATATGGGAGCAAAAAGACGCTTAGGGAATATTTTGTACCAGTTTACCTCCCTTCTCTCCTTCCCTCCCCTCTCTCACCCTGTCGCCGCCGTCATTTCCATAGCATTTACATAATGAAATATGACCAATTTTCTGAGGCACTTCTTTGTCACCCTGGCGAGAGAGAGAGAGAGAGAGAGAGAGAGAGAGAGAGAGAGAGAGAGAGAGAGAGAGAGAGAGAGAGAGAGAGAGAGAGAGATAGAGAGGAGAGAGGAGAGAGAGAGAGAGAGAGAGAGAGAGAGAGTTCGAAGGATCAGTAGAGAGAGATAGAGAGAGAGAGAGAGAGAGAGAGAGAGAGAGAGAGAGAGAGAGAGAGAGAGAGAGAGAGAGAGAGAAATATATGGAGATAGGAATTGAAATCTAGCATGTTGCCACCGTAGAGTTTTCGCAGGTTTCAGTAACTAAAGAAGAGAGAGAGAGAGAGAGAGAGAGAGAGAGAGAGAGAGAGAGAGAGAGAGAGAGAGAGAGAGAGAGAGAGAGAGAGAGAGAGAGAGAGAGAGAGAGAGAGAATGTAGGACAGGTAGGAAGATAAGAATGAATAAAAATAGAACAAGAAAAAAAGATAGATGACAAAGGGGAGGGGGGGAAAATGAAAGAAAAATGTTATAATAGGATATCAGTGTATTATTATTATTATTATTATTATTATTATTATTATTATTATTATTATTATTATTATTATTATTATTTAATATCACTACGAATTAGGCATATAATTGTCAATGGATAAAACCCACGACAGGTAGATCACGCCACCTTATAGGAATGTCGTCCGTCAGTGTTTACCGTCTCAGTTTTGTATACAAAGCATTTCATCAAGCTTGGAGGTCACCTTGACGTACGTGACCAATTGTAACTTCATTATTTTCCAAACTGTAACTCGTCACTCCTTCACGAGAGTCCGACTGACACACACCTGCAGTCTCTCTCTCGCTCAGACGCTCCTGTACATATAGGCTTAAGAATATATATATATATATATATATATATATAAATCTATATATATATATATATATATATATATATATATATATATATTCGCCTTAAAGGAAGCCGAGTCTTAATCAACACTCTTCAACGCCGCCCGGTACACCGTTACAAAAACATAAGAAAGAAGAGAAAGGGAAAGAGAAAATGGAGGGGATCAGGATAAACAATAATCACGGAATTGAGGAAGAAATTGATGGAAATGAAAGGACAAAAATGGGGAGAACAGATGATGGGAAGGGAATAGAATGGGGGAGAGGAAATAACGAGGGAAAAGGAAGAGACAAGCCATACTGGAAAAGAAATGGGAGGAAATGGGATTGGTGGGTGTGGAAGAGGAAGTGGAGAAGAAAAGAGGAGAGAAGGGAGTAATGGGAGAGGGAAGATAGAGGAGAACTGAAAGGGGAGTGGAGGAGAAAAGAGTAATTGGGAGAGGGGAGATAGAAGGGAGGCGGTAGGGAAGTGGAGGAGAAGGGAGTAAATGGGAGAGGGGAGATAGAGGAGAAGCGGTAGGGGAGTGGAGAAGGGATTGAATGGGAGAGAGAAGAAATTGGGGAAGTGGAAGGGGAGTGGAGGAGAAGGGGAGTATATGGGAGAGGGAAGGTAGAGGGGAAGTGGAAGGGGAGTGAAGGAGAAGGGAGTAAATGGGAGATGGAAGATAGAGGGGAAGTGGAAGGGGAGTGGAGGAGAAGAAAGTAAATGGGAAAGTAAATGGGCATTCTTTCATCTCTCTTCTTCACCTCCCTTTCTTTCTTTTCATTCTTCTATCCCCCTTTCCACCTCCTTTTCTTGTCCCTCATTCTTCCATTTCTCCTTTGCATCTTTTTCTGCTTCTCATTCTTCCATCCCTCTTCTTCACCTCCTTTTCCTGCTTCTCAATCTTCCTCAGTACGCAATCTTCATCTCTTTCAATCGTGTTTCCCCGCGACGTTATATAAATAAGACGAGAGAAAACGAAAACGAAACACGTATCAGACGCGTCCTCTTCTCGGGGGGGAAGTATTTTCTTTGCGCTGCCGAAAGATTCAGTTCCGAAGTTAATCTTGCGAAGCTTCGAAGATGCGAGGCGAGGGTTCGAAAACTTTGATGGGAATTCGTTCAAGCGCTTCGGCCGTGTTTTAAGAGCACCGACTCACGCACACACACACACACATACACACACGCACACAGGCGGGCAGATGATTCAATAATAATTTGTAATACTTTTAATGCTTTGATATGAAACACTAACACGAATACATTAATACAGTAATTGTGTCCGTACAGCGAGCGGTGAGTGTGGGATACTTGGTTATGATAATGGTAGTAGTAGTAGTAGTAGTAATAGTAGTAGTAGTAGTAGTAGTAGTAGTAGTGGTAGTAGTAGTAGCTGTAGTAGTGGTAGTAGTAGTAGCATTAGTAGTGGTAGTAGTTGTAGTAGTTGCAGTAGCAGTAGTGTTAATGGTAGTAGTAGTAGTAGTAGTAATAGACAAATAGTAGTAAAAAATGTAGCAGAAATAAAAACAACAATAATGATGATAATGATAATAAAAGGAAAAAGATTATAATAAAAATAAAAATAAGTATAAGAAAAATAAGAAAAGAAAAAGAATATCAACAGTAGTAATAATAATAAAAGGAACAGTACATAATAAGGTAGCAATTCAGACAACACCAAAAACAACAAGAATAATAACAATAATAACAATAATAGTAAATTCAACAACAACAACAAAACAACAACAAAAACAACAACCCTCACCACCTGGGCCGCGCTAATGAGAAGGTAATCCCCTGTACCTGACTATGGCCTCGTCCCTTCCAGTCCCTTCCCCCCCACCCCCTCTAAATGGCCTCATCCTTACCCTGCCTCCCTCCCTACCTCCCCATTTTCCTCCTCTTATTTCCTTTTCCAGCTCCTCCCTTTCCCTTCCCTTCGCCTCCCCACGTTGGTATAATGAAGTAGTAGTATTATGTTTCCTCATTTTCACTGTTTTTTCTCCTTTTTTTGTTTGTTTTGCTCCCGTTTCTGTTTATTTCTCTCTCTCTCTCTCTCTTTCCCTATTTCCTTTATTCTTCCTTTCCATTCCTCTCTCTGCCCATTCTTTCCTATCGATCACAGCTTATATTTCGTCTTTCCTTGTATTCCTACTTACATTTTTCTTCTCCCATCCTTTCCCCTCACATGTCTATCCCTTCTTCTATTCCACTATCCCTCTCTTTTTCCTTTTCTCTTCTCTCCATCTCTTAGCTCCTCCCATTATCCCTTCGTCCCATTTCTTTCCTACTCCCATCCATCTATATAATTTTCTTCTCCCCTTTCCTATAAATTCTTTCTCCCTTCCTCTCCCATCACACATCAATCTATTCCTCCCTCCCTTACCACCCTCTCCTCCACCTCTCCCGTCCACTCCCATCACATGCTCGTCTCATTTTTCTTCCCTCTTTCACTCCTCCTAAGTTTTCTTCTCCTATTCCATCCAATCACGTCTCTTCTACCTTCTCTCTCTTTCCCTTCCATTCCCATCACCACTTCCCTCCTTACCTCCCTCCCTTTTCTTCCTCTCTCCTCCCCTCACCTTCCTACCCATCACCACCTCGCCCCATTTCTCCAGACAGACAGACGGACACACACACACACACCATTCTCTCACACGGTCAACCATCACCCGTTACAGCGAGGGAGGAGCAAAACCCTTCCTCTCTCCTCTCCTCAACCCGATCTATTTCCTCCCTCTCTCCCTCGCTCCCTCTCTCCCTCGCTTTTCGCGGCAAACTTATCGGCAAAGTTTCATAATACTTGGCTCCTAAAGTACGCGGGTAGAGGCGGCAGATGGCGCTGTAACGAACGAAAAAGTGAGACCGTTGAGTTTTATGTGCCAGCGCGGAGAGTCAGACGGGAGTTGCGCGGTGGCTTGAAGAGAGCGCTGCGCCGCGTGTCCGTCCCTTGCGCGAAGATGGGATGGCCTGGCGCGGCTGGAAAGGCTTGTGGTGATTGTCCTGCGTCGTTATCTGATCTTCTCCCTGCGCCGTTAGTCTCCAAATGGGGCAGGGAGAAGAGGGAGATAAAGGAGTGAAGGACGGAGGGAGGTGGAGAGGAGTGAGGTGGAAAAAGGGAGGGTAAGGAGGGAGAAGGAAAGAATGGGTTAGGGAGGGAAGGGGAAGAGGAAAAGGTAAGGAGGGAGGGAGGGAAGGAGGTGGAGAAGTGGAAGGAAATGAGGGAGAAGAGAATGGGTTATGGAGGGAAAGGGAAGAGGAAACTGTAAGGAAGGAGGTGAAGGAAAATGGGGAAAAAAGGAAAATGAGTTAGAAAGGGAGGCAGAAAAAAGAAAGGATAGGAGAAAGAAAGAATAGGTTAGAAAAAAGAAAAGAAGCGAAGGAATTATACCAAAAAGAGGAAATGAAGAATAAAAAGGGAAAAGTTTAAACAGGAAAATAAAGAAAGGGAAGCAGAAAGCAGCAAACGAAGATAGGAAAAGCAGGATTGAGATAAATAAAAGGAAAATAAAATGAGGAAAGTTAAGAAAACAAGAATGGGTTAAGAAGGAAGACGGAGAGAAGGGGAGGAAGTGAGGGAGATAAAAACTAGAAAAACAGAAAAAGAGGGAGATAAATGATAGGAGAGAGAGAGAGAGCATTAAGGATGAAGCGTCCATTAGTTGGGAGAATAGATGATAAAGTAATGCAATTTATATCCTAGATTCTTCTCTCTCTCTCTCTCTTTCCGTCATTTCTTTCCCATCCATTCAATATTCTTTCCTTTTTTCCACATTTACTTTATTTTCCTTCCCTTTTTCCCATTTTACTTCTCTCTCTCTCTCTCTCTCTCCAAAGGCATATACGTAACATCACAATAATAGCAACAAAAGTCTTTCATATTAGAACAAAAAAAAGCGAGTTGAAAAACTGAGAAACAAAATTAGTTAAAAAAGAATAAACGGATGTGAGCACGAGGCCGCAAGACAAAACAAAAGAAAAAGAAAAAAGGGAAAAATGAAAATATAAATGCAAATGGCTGTCTGTGTATCGTATGTAAAATAAAAACAAAAGACAAAACAAAACAAACACAACAGGTAAACAAAGAATTGGTAAACATGACTGATGCAAAATACTAATATCAGAGAAGTGAAGAAGGAAGGAAGGGAGAAGGAATTTTAATACGAGGAAGCCGAGGAAAGAAAGAAAGGAATGAGAAGGAAGAGAAGGATAAAAAATAATATGAATAATGCAGAATAAGTTAGGAAGGAAGAGATGTTTTATAGAGAAAGACGAGGAAATGAGATAGGAAAGGAGAAATGTGAAGAAAAATATGTAGAAAGGAAGAAAAGTTGAAAAGTTTCGTTTAGTCGGCGCAACATCTGTGGTCATATGCCGGAGAGAGACAGAAGGGGAGTTTTAAAACGATAAGCAGAGGAAAGGAAGGAAGGGAGGAGGAGGAAGAGAAAAGAATGAAGGAGAATATGAATTATGCAGAATAAACGTATCGTAGAAGAGAGGAAAGAAGGAAGGAATATTTAAGAGAGAATGACGAGGAAATAGGAAGGAAAGGAGGAGAGAAGTGAATGAAAAACACCATGCAGAAAATGGAAAAGGAAGAACTTGATGAAAAAGAGGATGGAAAAAAGGACAGAAAAAGAGAAGGAAGAAAATAACAAAATAAATAAGAGTAAGGAAAGGAGAAAAGAAGAAAAGTGATGAAAAAGATAGTGGAACATAGATAAGAAGAAAGGAAGGAAGAAAAATACGAATATAAATAAAAGGAAGAAGAAACGCAAATAAAAAAAGAAGCTGCATACAAATAAATAAACAAAGAAGCAATTTAATTACCAGAGAGAGAGAGAGAGAGAGAGAGAGAGAGAGAGAGAGAGAGAGAGAGAGAGAGAGAGAGAGAGAGAGAGAGAGAGAGAGAGAGAGAGAGAGAGAGAGAGAGAGAGAGAGAGAGAGACTAAATGGACAACAGCCACATTTGAATTCACATTACTTCTTTTTCTTTTTCTTCTTTTTCTTGTTTTCCTTTTCTTCTTCTATTTATATAAACATTACTTATTTTTCTTTTCATTGTTTTCTTTTTCATCTCATTTCCTTTCCTCCTCCTCCTCCTACTCCTTCTCCTCCTCTTCCTCCTCCTCCTCCTCCTCCTCCTCCTCCTCCTCCTCCTCCTCCTCCTCCTCCTCCTCCTCCACATGCAGATCACAGAAAGAAACTCGATACCACAAAATAGAAAACAAAAACCGGAAATAAATTCGGTATTTGCTTGAGAACGGTGACAGTATCTCTCTCTCTCTCTCTCTCTCTCTCTCTCTCTCTCTCTCTCCTCCTCCTCCTCCTCCTCCTCTTCCTCCTCTAAAAAATGTAAGGGAGGGAGGGACTAAAAGGAGGGAAAAATAGTGGAATGGAGATATGTTGGAGGAAGAGGAGGAGGAGGAGGAGGAGGAGGAGGAGGAGGAGGAGCAAGAAACAAACGTGGTAAAATTCTGAGAAGAGGAGGAGGAGGAGGAGGAGGAGGAGGGGGACGAAGTAGGGAAGGAAGGAGGGTAAAATTATAAGATGGAGGGAGGAAAGGGAGAGAAAGAGAGACAGAGAAGGAGAGAAAAGGAGGAAGAAGTGCAGGACGAGAAGATAAATAGGGAATAATACGAAATAATAAAAGAGAAAAAGAGAAAACGAAGAAACAGAAAAAAATGAGAGATAAGAAAATATAAGAAGAATGGAAGAAAAATGGAGAGAATAAAGGTAATAATTTGAAAGAAAGAATGATAAGAAAGGAGTTTGAAAAATAAAAGAAAAGAGAGAAAAGAGAGAAGAGGAGGAGGATAGATAACAAGGTGCAAGAAATATGGAATGAAAGAAACAAGGAAGGAGAAAAGGAGATAATATAATAAAGGACAAAAAAGCAAAGGATAAAAGGAAGAAAGGATAAGAAGGGAAAACAATGAACGAAGATGGAAATGAAGGAAAGAATGATAAAGAATGAAGGTTAAGAAATATGATAAATGATTGGAAGAGAAAAAGTGGAGATTATGAGGGATAACAATGGAGAATAAAGATCAGAAGGAAGAAATATGGAAGAAAAGATGAAATAGGAAAATAAGGAATAAGGAAAAGAAGAAGAAAGGAATGGAAAGTAGAGACATACAGAAGAAAATGAGGAAAGAATAGAAGACAAAAACAAATGAGACTAAAAACAGGTTAAGAAAAAGGGGAACAAAATAAACTATAAATAAAAGGAAAATAGGAAAAAAGAAGGAAAGGAACAGAAAACAGCACAACGTAAAAAAATAATAGGAAGGAGAAAAGGAGAAGAAAAAGAAAGGTGACGTAAGAAAGGAGGAAAAAAGAGGGCGAGGAAGATAAAAGCAGGAATAAGGAAGAAGAGAACAAGGTAAAAGAAAAGGAAAAGGAAAACAATGGGGATAAAGAAACAAAAAAATAAACAAAAAAAGGAAAAAAATTCAAGGTGCCGTAGGAAAAAAAAAGGAAAAGAAAGGAAACAAAAATAAAAGGAAGGAAAAAAGAAAAAAAATAAATTCAGGTGTCGGAAGAAAATAACAAAAACAAAAAAAAGGAGGAAGAAAGAGAAAATGGAGAGAACAGGAAGCTGGAGGAAAGGAAGGAAGGAAGGAAGGAAGGACAGAAGGAAGGAAAGAAGGTCACGTAAGGAGAGAAAGGCGACCAGGTAACCATGCTCACCTGTGCTCTCTCTCTCTCTCTCTCTCTCTCTCTCTCACTAAATGTTCACAAATGACCCAACTTTAAGATTCTGTGACCTTAAGAAGCTTGGAGGGAGGGAGGGAGGGAGGGAGAGATGGAGAGAAAGTGGGAGGGAGAGAAGGAGGGAGGGAGAGAAAGAAAGATAAGGCAGAGGGAAAGAGGAGGATACAAAGGAGGGAGGGAGAGGAAGAAGCGAGGGAATGGAGGGGAGAGAGAAGGGAGGAGGAGGGATGCAAAGAGGGAGGGAGGGAGAGGGAAGGAAGGAAGAAGGAGGGAAGGAGAGAGAAAGAGTGTGAGAGAAAAAGCAGAAGGGAGGAAAGGTAATATGCATTTGCAGAGGTTGGAGGAGGAATACGGGAAGAGGAGGAGGAGGAGGAGGAGGAGGAGGAGGAGGAGGAGGAGGAGGAGGAGGAGGAGGAGGAGGAGGAGGAGGGAAAGAGAAGAAGAGGAGGAGGAGGAGGGAAGAGAAAATAAAAAGACGAGGAAGGAGGGGAGAGGAGACGAAGGAAATGGCTAAATCTTTTGTTAGAGGCGGTGAGGTGAAGGAGGTGAGGAAAGAAGAGGAGGAGGAAGAGGAGGAGGAGGAAGAGGAGGAGGAGGAGGAAAGAGAAGGAAGGAGAACGTTAGGATGGCATGCGAATACAATACAGAGATAAAGGAGGAAGAAGGAAGGAGGAAAATGAGCATTGCAAATAAAGGAAAGAAAGAAGGGAAGAGAGAAAGAGGAGAAACGAATGGAGGAAAAAGAACGAAAGAAGGATAGAGAGGAGGGGGTAAGAGACGAATAAGGAGAAAGAAGGAAAAGAGGTAAAGAGGAGAGAAAGAGAAAGGGAAATGGGTTAGTGAAAAAAGGAAAGACAAAAAAAAATGGAGTAAAAAATAAGAAAAGAAAAAAATAGGAGGGAAAGGAGAGGAGGGAAAAATAAGTAAAAGAGGAGAAAAGGAAAGGAAAAGAAGAAAAAGATCGAAAAATAGGATAGGAGGCGGTGGCTGAATGAATAGCGTGACGGAGCCGCGTTCAGGACGACGCGAGTTCAATTCCCGCCCGGTGCCACCAAGCTGGGATTTTTCAGCCACCGCCGAGTGGCTTAAAACTACCCACATGCTGTCCAGAAGACCACCTGTCAACCCGGACTCTAGATTCCAGGATTAAAGATGAGCTCCGGGAGGGCAGCATGAGCCAATGCAAGATGGCGCCACTATAAATACTCGCCTGCGCCAGAACGGGCTGGGCCGACCATCAGGCCCCACCAGGAAGAAGCCTTGGGCCGACCATCAGGATCCACCGAGAAGAGGCCTACCGGCGCAATAGGCCAAGACGTAAAAAAAAAAATGTCTTCTGTCTCCTTATTTTCCTTCTTTTTTTCTTTTTTTTCTTTTTCATTTTCTTTCACCATTCATTCTTCTTCCTTCTCTTTCTTCAACTCCTCCTCCTCCTACATCTTATTCTTCTCCTCCTCTTCCTCTTCTTCCTCCTCCTCCCACGTCTTCTTCTCCTCCTCTTCCTCTTCTTCCTCCTTCCCTCATCTGATCACCTGCTTCCCCTCCTCTTTCCTCCCTCCAATGGCTCACTTAACTTTCCTTCCTCTTCCTTCACCCCTGTTTGACCTTTCCTCTTCCCTCCTCTTAGCCACGCATACTCTTAACCTTCCTTTTCCTCTTTGCTGAGTTTAAAGAGACTCAGAAATGAATAAAAGTGAGGTGCAGTGACTTACCTATATCTACCTATCTTACTTAATATCTTACGTACTATGTTACTATCTTTCTATCTTTCTATCTTACTATCTTACTATCTTTCTATCTCACTATCTTTCTATCTTTTTATCTTACTATCTTTCTATCTTACTATCTTTCTATCTTACTATCTTACTATCTTTCTATCTTTCTACCTTACTATCTATCTTACTATCTTTCTATCTCACTATCTTTCTATATTTTTATCTTACTATCTTTCTATCTTACTATCTTACTATCTTTCTATCTTACTATCTTACTATCTTTCTATCTTACTATCTTTCTATCTTACTATCTTTCTATCTCACTATCTTTCTATCTTACTATCTTACTATCTTTCTATCTTACTATCTTACAATCTTTCTATCTCACTGTCTTTCTATCTTTCTATCTTACTATCTTTCTTTCTATCTTACAATCTTTCTATCTTATCTTACTATCTTTCTATCTTACTATCTTTCCATCTTTCTATCTTTCTATCTTACTATCTTTCTTTCTTACTATCTTTCTATCTTACTATCTTACAATCTTTCTATCTTACTATCTTTCTATCTTACTATCTTTCCATCTTTCTATCTTACTATCTTTCTCTCTTACAATCTTTCTACCTTTCTTTCTTACTATCTTACCATCCTTCTATCTTACTATCCTACTATCTTACTATCTTACTTACTATCTTACTTACCATCTACTATCTACTTACCTATTCCTATCTACCTATCTACCATCCTAACTAACCTAACTAACAAACTACTACACAAAGCACCTGTTATATATTTCTTTCTCTTCCTATCTACTTAGCTATCTACCTATCTACCTATGGACGAACTGTAAGACGAAGAGGAAAATAGGAAAAAATGCGATGAAAAGAATGGAAAAAAAAGGTGACTATGACGAATGAGAAGAAAGTAAAAATAATCGAAAGAGAATTAAAAACAGTAGGAATTGTATTGAGAAACGTCTGTGTTTAATTAGGTCAGGTTAGGTCATGTCAGGTCAGGTAAGGTAAGGTAAGGTAGGGATAGGTTAGGTTAGGTAAGGTAAGGTAAAGTAAGGTAAGGTAAGGTAAGGTAAGGTTAGGTAAAGTTAGGTAAGGTAAGGTTAGATTTGGTTAGGTTAGGTAAGGTAAGGTAAGGTAAGCTAAGGTAAGGTTAGGTTAGATAAGATAATGTAAGGTAGGGCAAGGGAAGGAAAGGGAAGGAAAGGAAAGAGAAGGGAGGAGGAGGGAAGGTATAGCAAGGTAAGATAGGGTAAGGTGAGGCAAGGTTGAGTTTAATGAGTGAGATCAGAATAGGTGAACTGAGGTGAGATAAAATGAGATTCAATTAAATTAGTAAAAGAAATAAAACGAAATAAAAACTTGTACGCGACAGAAACACACAAGCGAAACAAAAAGAGGGAGAAAGCGAGAGAAAAAGAGAGAGACACAACAAAACAAAACAAAACAGAAACACAACAAAACACGACGAGGGAAACAAAAGCAACCCACCATGCAACACAATATAGGAAGACACAGGAAAACCTAGATAAAAGAGAGGACAAAGCAAAAACCACAAGCGACAATGAGGAAAAGGGGAAGGGAAAGGGAGGGAATAAAAGGGAAGTGAAGGGGAAGAGAATCAAGAGGAGGGGAGAGAAAGAGGAGAGAGGAGAGTGAAACAATGGGAAGATGAATGAAGATGAAGATGAAGAGGAGGATAAGTGAATGAAGAGGAGAAAGAGGGCAGTGAGTAAATGAGAAAGGAAAAGATGATGAAGAAAGTGAGAAATTGGATAAAGAAGAGGGAACAGAGAAGATAGAAAAGAGGAAGAGGATAGTGAGTAAAAGAGAAGAGGAAGGAGAGTTGATAAAGGAAGAGAGAAAGAGGGCAGTGAGTAAATTAATAAAGGAAAAGATAATGAAGAAAATGAGGAATTGGATAAAGAAAAGGATGAGTAATTAGAGAAGACAGAGAAGAGGAAGAGGATAGTGAGTAAAAGAGAAGAAGGAGAACTGATAAAGGAAGAGAGAAGGAATGAAATGAGTAATGAGAAAGAGAATAAGAAGAATGAGTGAGAGAAAAAGAGGGGAATGAATAAAGAAGAAGAGGATAGTAAGTAAAAGAGAAGAAGAAGAAGAAGGAAGTTAATAAAGGAAAAGAAAAAAGAGAAAGACGGAAGTGAGAAATGCGAAAGAGAATAAGGAGATAAATGAGAGAGAAAAGAGAGGAATGAGTAAAGAGAAAGATGAGGGGAAGGAATATTAAAGAAGAAGATGAAGGGAAAGAGGAAGGATACTGATAAAGACAACAGGCAATACATAAAGAAGAAAGAACGAATCAAGAGGAAGGGAAGAACAATGAAGAGAAGGGAGGAAAAAAGTGAGTAAAGAGGAAGAGGAGGAGACAGTGCAAACGAAGAGAGGAGAGAAAGAGGGAAAGAAGAGGGTAGCGAAAAAAAGGAAGAGGAGGGACAAGAAAAGAAATAAAAAGAAGAAACAGTGAATAAAGAGGAAGATGAATAACGCATAGCAAATAGAAGAGGTGAGTAAAGAGGAGACATGGTAAAGAAATAATAAAGAAACAGAGAGGAGAGAAAGAGGAGTAAGAAGAAAGGAAGAAGAGGGAAATAACTAAAGAGGAAGAGGAGGAGGGGAGTGGAAAATGAATAAGAGAGGAACAAGAAGAGAGAGAAAAAGAGAAAACTAAGAAGCGAGGAATGAGAGGGAAGAAAAGGAAGAGGAAAATAATGAGTAAAGATGAATAAGAAGAGAATAGGAGAAGGGAGGAAGAAGAGGGTAATACGCAAAGAGGAAAACAAGGAAGAAAAAAGTAGTAAGCAGAGATGAGGAGGAAAAAGAAGGGAAGAAAAAGAGAGGAAGAAGGATGAAATGAGTGAAGAAAAAGATGACAAATGGGGGTGTGAGAGAAGATGAAGAACAGGAAAATGAGTTAACAAAAAGAAAAGGAAGAAGAGGGACCAGAGAGAAGAGGCAGAAGAAGGGAAGAAAAAGAGAGGAAGAAAGGTGATATGAGTGAAGAAAAAGAAGACAAATGAAGGTGTAAGAAAAGATGAAGAAGAGAAAAGTGAGTAAACAAAAAGAAGAGGAGGAAGAGGGACCAGAGAGAAGAGGAAGAAGAAGGGAAGAAAAAGAGAGGAAGAAAGGTGATATGAGTGAAGAAAAAGAAGACAAATGAAGGTGTAAGAAAAGATGAAGAAGAGGAAAATGAGTAAACAAAAAGAAGAGGAGGAAGAGGGACCAGAGAGTAAAGGAAGACAAAGGGAAGAAAAAGAGAGGAAGAAAGGTGATATGAGTGAAGAAAAAGAAGACAAATGGGGGGGTGAGAAAAGATGAGGATGAGGAAAGTGAGTAAACAAAAAAAGGAGGAAGAAGAGGAACTAGAAAGAAGAAGAGGAAGATGATCGAGTGAAGACAGAGAGGTGTTGAATCCCATGGCTATACCTCCCTACATCAGGTTCCAAAGCTCTGACACCTGACCCAGCGGCGGCCTCTTCACCTGTGATACGAGACAGGTGTGAGGACTGGAGTGTGCTTACCTGAGGGTGTGTGTGCGTACGTGTGTGTGTGTGTGTGTGTGTGTGTGTGTGTGTGTGTGTGTGTGTGTGTGTGTGTGTGTGTGTGTGTGTGTGTGTGTTGAGAGGAAAGTTAGTATATGTAATAAAAAATAGAATGACAAAAAAAGAAGAAAATGACACCAAAAAAATAGATAAAGAAAAGACAGACAGAGAAAAAGACGAAGAGAAAGACAGACGAAGAAAAAAAAGAAAGATAAAGAAAAGATTGACAAAGAAAAGACGGAAATGGAAAAGAAGACAAAGGAAAAAGAGAAAAAAACATGATAAAGAAAAAAATAAACGATGAAAAAAAACAGAAAAAGAAAAGATAGACAAAGAAAAACACTTACAAAAAACAAACAAACAAGCATAGATATAGAAACAAATAGATAAAAAAAGGTATTTGTGTATGTGTGTGTGTGTGTTTGTGTGCATAGATAGATAAGTAAAGGAGAAGAAAAGGAAAGAGAAGAAAGGAAAAGAGAAGAAAAAAAAAACATAGGTAGGGAAGATAAGCAGGGAAGACAAGGAAAGAAAGAAAAAGACAGAAAAGAAAAAAGAAAAGACAGAAGAGAAAGGAAAATAGGAAAAAAGGAAGGAAGGTAAAGACAAAAAAAGAGAAGACAGTTACAAAGACAATTATCCTGAGCAAGAAAATATTTAGGTCGAAAGATAGGAATGTGTGTGTGTGTGTGTGTGTGTGTGTGTGTGTGTGTGTGTGTGTGTGTGTGTGTGTGTGTGTGTGTGTGTGTGTGTGTGTTCGGTATCTGGTCGTTTGCCTCATTTTACTTAATTTATAGCGAATCCCTTTAATATGATGTTAAATTAGGGGGATTTTGGTTAGCGAGGGAGGAGGAGGAGAAGGAGGAGGAGGAGGAGGAGGAGGAGGAGGAGGAAGAGGACGAGGAAGACGATGATGATAAAAAAGACAGAAAAATGAAAAAAATAAAATAAAAACGAAAAGAAGAAAATGAAGAGGAGGAGGAGGAGGAGGAAGGGGAAGAAAACACAAAGACGAAAAAAAAGAAAAAAAAGAAATAAGAAAAAAGTAAAAAAAATAGGAAGAAAAAGATGAAATATGAACACAGAAAAATAATAAAAAGAGGAAGAATAAGAGGAAGACGGGAAGGAAGAAGGAGAGAAGGGATGGAAAGGAGGAAGAGGAGGAGAGAATGATGAAATATAAGCGGAGAATAATGGAGAGGTAGGGAAGGAAGAGAGGAGGAGGAGGAGGGAAAGGAGGAAGAGGAAGTGAAGGTAAAGTCCGTAAACAAGGAAACAACAGGTAATGATTAGAGGAGGGAGGGAGGGAGGGGGGGAGGAAGAGAACGAAGGAAGTGGAGAGAAAATGGAAGAGGAAATGAGGAAAACAACGGAGAAAAACGAATCCTAATGAGTTTCTCCCTCTCTCTCCCTCTTCCTCTCTTCTTCCCTCTCCTTATCCCCTATCATCATCATCTTCCTTGCTTCTTCCCTCTTTATTATTCCCTCGCTGTATCTCCTTCTCTCCGGTTCTCCTCCTCTCCCTTCCTTTATCCTTCGCTCTCATTTGCATCTCTTATCCATATTTCCTTCTGATCTCCATTCCCTATTGATCGCTAAATTAGTTCTCTTCCTTTTATCTCTCTCCCTCACCCTCTCGTCTCCCCTCATAATGCAATATTCTCCCCGTCTGTCTGTCTGTCTGTCTGTTTGTGTTGGTCTTTGTTTGCTTTGTTAGTCTGTATCTATGTTTGTTTGTTTGTATGTGTATGTCTCTTTGTCTGTCTTTCTGTATGTCTGTCTAGCTGTCTTTTTGAAATTCTGCTTTTTTTGTCTGTTTTTGCTTTTTTGTGTCAGTATGTCTGTCTGTTTGTCTGTGTCTGTCTGTCTATCTCTTTCTTTCTTTCTTTCTTTTCTTCCTTCCTTC
>NC_066552.1:3387004-3389504 GCF_024679095.1 Eriocheir sinensis
CTTCTCCTCCACCCATATTACCTTCCCCCTCCCCCGCCTTCTTCTTCTCCTCCTCATCCTCCTCCCTTCCTTCCTTCCTTCCTTCCTTCCTTCCATCCATCATTCCTTCCTTCCTTCCTCTTCCTTCTCATCCTGATATGATGGATGACCGAAGGAGAATGAAGGAGTGAAGGAGGGAGAGAAGGAAAGGTTGGAGGGATTGAGGAATGTTTCTTTCATTGTTTTATTTTCACGTATTTTCGTTAATTTTCTTTTTTTCTCTTTTTTTCTTTTATTTTCGTTTTATAATTACAATTTTTTATACTCGTCCTCCATTTCGTTCATTTCGGTTCCAATTTATTTTTATTTTCATTTATTTTCACTCATTTTTTCCTTGCTTTGTTTTGTTTTCTCTCTCTTTTCTATTATTTTTTTCAATGATAACTTTCTTACATTCTTCTTCCATTTCATCCATTTCGATTCTAACTTTCTTATATTTCAAGTTATTTTCCTTTATTTTCTTCCTTGTTTTGGTTTTCCTCTCCTTTTTTTGTTATTTTTCGGTTATTTTCTTTTCCTTAATTAACACTTCTTGCATTCCTCTTCAATTTCGTCCATTTCGATTCACATATATTTTCTTTTTCATCTATTTTCACTTATTTTCGTCCCTGTTTTATTGTTTTTTCTCTTTATTTCTGTTATTTTCTTTTTTTCTGATTATACCTTTTTACTTTCCTCCTCCACTTCGTTCATTTCGTTTCTGACTTCCTTTTATTTTCCTTTTATTTCTTCTTTATTTTCTTGTCCTTTTTCCCTCTCAGTGACGCCCCAACCCTCACGTCTCTCTTTTCTCTTAGTTTCCCTTTGTCTCGTTTTCTTTTACTTCACCTCCGCTCTCCGTTTTCCTTCGCTTCGTATTTCATTGTTTGCTTCGCCCTCTTGATGTTGACAGTCCCCTTCGCCTCTCCTCCGATTCTTCTCTTCTATTGTTTCCTCTTGGTGGGCTTTTTTTCCCTCTCTCTTCTCTCTCTTTCTCTCCTCTCTTGTTTCATCTCTTATCTTGGCTTTTGTTATTTTCGTTTTCTTTACTTTTTTTTTTGGGGGGGGGGAGAGAGAGGAAGAGGTGAGAGTTCTGTTTTTGTTCGTGTTTTCTGTTTTCTTCTCCGTTTTTGCCTTCTTTTTCTGGTTCTCATTTCTAATCTTTTTTTATCTTATTTCTTCAACGTTTTCTATGACTACTAATATTTTTTTCTTCTCCACTTCCTACTCTCCAATTTCTTCTCTTATTTTTTATATTTCTTCTATTCTATTGATTCTGTTCTTGTTTTCTATTTTCTTTTTCTTTTTTGTCTTGTTTCTCCCCTCTCATTTTATTTATCTAATTTCTTAAACTCTTTCTATCACTAATATTTTTTTCTTCTCCACTTCCTTCTCTCTGATTTCTTCTCTTTTTCTTCTCCTATTTTTTCTTCTATAATATTGTTTCTGTTCTTGTTTTCTGTTTTCTTCTTCGTTTTCGTCTTCTTCTTGTTCTTATTTCTCATCTTTTTTATCTAATTTCTTCAACTCTTTTTATCACTACTAATATTTTTTTCTTCTACACTTCCTTTCTCCAATTTCTTCTTTTTTTCTTCTCCTCTTCTTTTTTTCTATTTCTTCTACTACTTCTCCTTCTTCTTCTCTTCCTTCCTATTCTTCTTTTTATCTTCCTCAACGTATTCTACTTTTTATCTCTCCTCCTCTTACTATGGCTCCTTTTCTTCTCTTTATCCTCGTCAACCTACTTCCACTTCATTCTTCCCCTTTATTCTTACTCTCCTCCTCCTCTTCATCCTCTTCCCCCTACTTAACCTCATTCTCCACCTCATTCTTCCTCTCCTTCTCTACATTCACCTCCACCTCTTCCTCCTCTTTCTCCTAATACTTCCCCTCATTCTACTGCTCATTCTTCCTCTCCTTCTCCGCATCCACCTCATCCTCTTCCTCCTCCTCTTTCTCAGCCTCCTTTTTCTCCTTCCTTCTCCCTGTTCATCTCCATTACGGGTGAAATATACGAGCGTAGGAGAATGATATTGAAGAATGGTGAAACGTCGACTCAAATTATGGAATGCAGAGGAGTAAAAGATGAGAAAAATCGGCTCCCTTTCCCTCTCTGATAAATGGCAGTGGTGGTAGTAGTAGTAGTAGTAGTAGTAGTAGAGTGATGAAATAAGAAAATTACGAAATTCCTCTTATTCTTTAACATAATTTCTCTTTTTCATCTCTCTTTTTTCTTTACTTCTTCTTCTTCTTCTTCTTCTTCTTCTTCTTTTTCTTCTTTTTCTTCTTCGTCTTTCTTTCGTTTACTGTTGTTGTTGTTGTTGTGGTTGCTATTATTATTATTATTATTATTATTATTATTATTATTATTATTATTATTATTATTATTATCTTTTTATTATCATTATTATTACCATCGTCCTTATCTGTTCATTATTATTATCACTATTACAACTATTTCTTCATCTTCTCTTCCTCCTTT
>NC_066552.1:3394504-3414504 GCF_024679095.1 Eriocheir sinensis
CCGTCTATTCAATTTGCTCCTCTTTATCCCTCCCATTTTTCCTTCTTTCCTCCTCCTATTTTTTCCTATTCCTTCCTCATTTTCCCAATTTCGAAGGTAGCACTCTCCTCATTCTATTTCTCCCCCCCTATATCTTTCCTAATGTATCGCTTTCTGTCCCAATTCCCTCTTGTCAATTTGCTCCTCTTTATTCTCCCATTTTTCCTCCTCCTATTTTTTTCATATTCTTTCTTCATTTTCCCAATTTCAAAGGTAATACTCTCCTGATTTTATTTCTTTTCCATTTTCCTTTCTTTTCCCCACCCCTTCTGTCTATTCTTACTCCCTACAATCAATATATTAATCCTTTTCTCCCCTTCTTCCCTTTCTTTATCTTCTGTCTTCCCTACCATCCCTCTCCCCTATTCCCTTCTTCATCTACCTTTCTTCATTTAACTTTCTCCCTCTTTTCACTTCTTTATCCCCTCCCTTCTCCACCCCCCTCTCTCCTTCACCTCTACATCCATTCTGCCTTTTCATTCTTTATCTCCTTCCTTTCCATCTCCCTTCCCTTCTTCATCCTTTCCCTCCTCCTCCTCCCTTTCCAACTCCCTTCCCTTCTTCATCCATTCCCTTCTCCTCCTCCCTTTCCAACTCCCTTCCCTTCTTCATCCTCTCCCTCCTCCTCCTCCCTTTCCAACTCCCTTCCCTTCTTCATCCTTTCCCTCCTCCTCCTCCTCCCTTTCCAACTCCCTTCCCTTCTTCATCCTTTCCCTCCTCCTCCTCCCTTTCCAACTCCCTTCCCTTCTTCATCCATTCCCTCCTCCTCCTCCCATTCCAACTCCCTTCCCTTCTTCATCCTTTCCCTCCTCCTCCTCCTCCCTTTCCAACTCCCTTCCCTTCTTCAACTTTTCCCTCCTCCTCCTCCTTCCTCCCTTCTCCACCTCCTCCCTTCTTCACCTCCTTCCCTTTCCTCCCATTCCCCAAAAATATCTCTCATGTCATGCTGTTCTTCTTTGTCTTCATTCCTTCCTCCAATCTACTCTCCCTCCTCCTCCTCCTCCTCCTCCTCCTCCTCGTCAGCCAGGTGTAATTAACCTCGATCCAGGTGAGACACAGGTGGGCGTCACGACAGGTACGAGGAACTAGTAATCATTCCTTTTCATTATCTGAGTAAACAAAAGAAAACGGGAGAAAGGAATAGGGACGAAAAAATGAGAATGAGGAAGAGAAGGAGGAGAAGGTAAAAGAGGATTAGGAGGAGGAAGAGGAGGAGGAGGGGAAGGTAAAGGAGGATGAGGATGAGTAAGAGGAGAAGAAGGAACATAAGGAGGTGGAGGAAGAGGAAGAGAAGGAAGTAAAAGAAGATGAGGAGGAAAGGAAGAGGAAATAGAAGAGGAGAAAGTGAAAGGATGAGGAAGTGGTGAAGGAACATGAGGAGGAGAAAGAAGAGAAAGGGAAGAGGTAAAAAGGAGGGTGAGAAACACGGAGAAAAGGAATGTGAGGAGAGGGAGGAGGAAGAAGAGGAGGAGGAGGAAGTAAAAGAGGAAGAGGAGGAGAAGACAAAGAGGATATTATAGAGAATAAGAGATAAGGAAAGTGAGAAGAGGAAGAGTTAAGGAGCAAAAGAGGTAAGTGAAGGAGGAAAAGAAGAAAGAGAAGGAGGAGGAGGAGGAGGACGAGGAGGACGAGGAGGAGGAGGAGGAGGAGGAGGAGGAAGACAAAGGAGATCAAGGAGAGGGATAAAGTCTCATAGTGAACCACACACACACACACACACACACACACACACACACACACACACACACACACACACACAGGCAAGCTATTCAGGGTATATATTTAATTTAATAAAAAAAACAATTACATTTCTATTTTTTATATTTTTTAAGTGGATTGATTCAATAAATTACGGCTTAGTGTGTGTGTGTGTGTGTGTGTGTGTGTGTGTGTGTGTGTGTGTGTGTGTGTGTGTGTGTGTGTGTGTGTGTAAGCAATTATGCATGTATGTATGTATGTATGTATGTGTGTATGTATGTATGTATGTACTGTACGTATGCTTGTATGTATGAATAATTCTCAACCCAACTGTTTCTCTGTTTGTATATATGTGTGTGTACGTGTGTGTGTGTGTGTGTGTGTGTGTGTGTGTGTGTGTGTGTGTGTGTGTGTGTGTGTGTGTGTGTGTGTGTGTGTGTGTGTGTGTGTGTGTGTGTTAATTTGATTGCTTCTCTGCCTCTGTGTCTGATTGTATGTCTGTTTGTTTGTGTTAGCTCGTCTCTGCCCATCTGTCTGTCTGTCTGTCTGTCTATCTGTCTGCCTCTTTGTCCTGTCTATCTGTTTGTTATCTGTCTCTATCTTCCTCTCCATATATCTGTCTGTCTGTCTGTCAGTATTTGTCATCTGGTTTTCTGTCTATTTCTCACCCTGTCTATGTGTCTGTCTTTCCTTCTTTCTATTAATCTGTCTGTCTGTCTGTCTGTCTGTCTGTATATCTCTCATCCTGTCCATATGCCCTCCTGTCTTTCCTTTTCCTCTGTGTGTCTGTGTTAGTTTGTCTGTTGATGTATTTGTCTGTCTGTCTGTCTGTCTGTCTGTCTACAACACCACCACGCGAGAGATTAACCTACAATCGATATGAACTTTCAACGAAACAATTACAAGATTACTATAATTAGTACGATGTCTTAATTGCTTTCGTGACCTCATTCGCTGATAAAGAAGACGCTCTGTTATTTTTTCTTCTTTATTTTTGTCTATTATTCTCTTTTTCTTTCTTACTCTATTCTTCTCTTCTCCTCTCTCTTCTATTTAATCTATTTTCTTACCTCATATTTAAACTCTTTATTTTCATTTTCACCCATTTCTCTTCATCTCATTTTCATCCTTCTACCTACCTTCCCTTTTATTCTCCTTTACTTTCTCTTCTAGTTATTTCTCTTCCTCTTCCCTTCTTTATTTCACTTTTGTTCTATCATCTTTCTCAATCTCCTCTTCTTTCCTTCCCCTCTTTCCATCATCTTCCCTTTCCTTCCATTTCTCTTCTCTTCTTTATTTCACACTCGCTGTCTCCTCTTTCTTAATCTCTTTAATTCCCTTATCACATCTTTCCATCTTTCTCCTCCCTCTTTTTCCTTCCTTCTCCTCTCTCCCCAATCAGCAACGCCTTCCCTTTTTCTTCCCTCCATTTCCTACACCTTCCCTTCCTCTCCTCTCTCCCGTCTTTCACTCCTTCCCTTCCTACCCCTTCCCTTCTCTTCTGTTCTCTCTTCCCATCCCCTCGCTTCCTCTCCTTTCTCCCCTTTGTATTCCTTACCCTTCCCTTCCCTTCCCTTCCTTTCCTTTCCTTTCCTTTCCCTTCCTCTCCTCTCTCCTCTCCTATCCTCTCCCTTCCCTTCCCATCCCTTCCTTTCCTTCCCTTTCCCTACCCTTATCTTCCTCTCCTCTCTCCCCTCTGCATCCCTTCCCCTTTCCTTTCCATTCCCATTCTCTCTCCCTCCCCGTCACTTTCCATTCGAAGCTTCAAACGGTTTCGAGACAATTGCTTCGGAACTTCTCGACGCTAATTAGAAGGGAATTGAAATGTTTGCTTAGTGTTGCTGGGTTAACGATGCCGGGGGTCGAAGGGTTGGCTCGGTGGTTCAAAGGCGCGTGGGTTTCGAATGACCCAGTTACGAACACCAGGGAAAGGGGAGTGAAGAGAGAATAGGAGAAAAAAATAATAATAAAAGGGGAGGGGAAGAGAAGGGATGATAAGGGAAGGAAAGGGAAAAGGGGAAGAGATGGGAGGAGAAGGGATGGAAAGAAAAAGGAAGATAAGAGAAACGAGAAGAGAGAGAAGAGAGGAAAAGAGAAGAGAAAACAAAAGAATACAGAAGAGGAGAGAGCGAGCAAGCGAACGAGAGATAGAAAAAGAGAAGAGAAAAGAGAAAAATGAAAAAGAGAAGAGGAAAGGAGAAAAAAAATGGAGAAGAGAAAAAAGAAGAGAAGAGAGATACAAAAACAAGATATTACTCAATTAAACGTCCATTTCCTTAACCCATATATGAGAGAGAGAGAGAGAGAGAGAGAGAGAGAGAGAGAGAGAGAGAGAGAGAGAGAATGGGGTTAACCTGCTCAGTGCCATTTGACCCTCGATTAAGCCCGAGTCCGAAGCGCTTCACTCATTGACTCGAAGCACCCCCAAAACAGCTTCGGGCAACGATTCGAATCAGACCAAAAAGAAGTTAAAAAAAAAAAAAAAAAGGTAAAAAAAGGAAAAAAAAAGAAGCTCCTGAGTTCGTTTTAGTGTGTTTTCAGAGCCGTTGGCTTTCACTTTTTTTTTCCTTCTTATTTTCCTTTTTTTTCTTTTTTTTTCCTTCGTCTGTTTACCTTGGAAGTGGAACCAGAAAGGAAAAAGCAGAAAAAAGGAAAGAAAAGGGGAAAAAAACGGGAAGTGGAGGCAAAGGAAAAAACTGGACAGGGAAAAAAAGAAAAATGGAGGCACAGGAAAATAAAGGAAAATAAAGGGAAAAAGTAAAGAAAAAAAGGAAAAAAACGGAATCTGGTGCTTCTGTCAAACGCGTCCAAAGTTTTCTCCCAAAAAAGTCAATTAAAGCAACGAGATAATGCGAGGAGGAGGAGGAGGAGGAGGAGGAGGAGGAGGAGGATGTAAGGGCGATGGTGGTGAATGAAAACGAGAAAAAGAAGGAAAGCAAGAATTAGAAAAGAGGAAGAAATAAAAAGAAAAAGAAAAGGAAAGAAAAAGGCAAGAGCGTAGAGGATGAAGAGGAATAAGAAGAACAGAAAGAGGCAGAGGAGAAGAGAGGAGAATTACGAGACAGAGGATGGTAAAAGAAGAGGAGGAGGTATAAGAGGAGACGAAAGAGGAGGAGGAAGAAGAGGAAGAGGAAGAGAGAGAGAGAGAGAGGCTGTTTTGGTTAGAGAAAGACAGAGAGCAGTGAGTTCGTAACGCCTCAACTGACTGACTGACTGACTGACTGACTGACTGACTGAATGAATGAATGAATGAATGACTAACTGACTGATTGACTGTTTGACTGACTGACTGACTGACTGAATGAATGAATGAATGAATGACTACCTGACTGACTGACTGACTGTTTGACTGACTGACTGACTGACTGTTTGACTGACTGACTGACTGATGAACTAATATTGCTATGTTTGAAAGCTTATGAAACAGGTCTCTCTCTCTCTCTCTCTCTCTCTCTCTCTCTCTCTCTCTCTCTCTCAATTAAGACCTAAGTCGAGGGTTAGACCACCTCTGCCTATCTTCCTCTTCCTCCTCTTCCTCTTCGTCCCCCTCCTCCTCTTCCTCTTCTTCCATTTCCTCCTTCTAATCTTCCAGCCTCTGAGGACACACACACACACACACACACACACACACACACACACACACACACACACACACACACAGACCGAGTCATCCCAAATCCCTCATAAACCACAGCAAGATTGAAGAAGAAGAAGAAGAAGAAGAAGAAGAAGAAGAAGAAGAAGAAGAAGAAGAAGAAGAGGAAGAAAAACTAAGACAAAATACTACCAACATGACCATCAGCAAACACCATAACTCCTCCTCCTCCTCCTCCTCCTCCTCCTCCTCCTCTTCCTCCTCCTCCTCCTCCTAAAACCACATCCCTTCTTCCTTCCCTCCCTCCTTTGTACTTCAGGATACACACATCACAACTCAAGGAGGAGGAAGAAGAGGAAGGAAGAGGAAGAGGAAGAGGAAGAAGAAGAAGATGAGGAGGAGGAGGAGGAGGAGGAGGAGGAGGGGGGGAGGTTTAAAGCCGTGTTAGGACTGGGAATATTTTCGCAGGATGGCGTTAAATTTTCCTCCCGCACCATAAACTCCACAAGACGCCATAACGTGAAGAATGAAAGGGAAGGAAAAAAAAAACTCCCCGCGACTTATATTTCAGAAACCCAAATCATCTGAAGAGAAATATGTCGCGTTGATCAATTTTCCTGACGCTTAGAAGAGGAAAATTTGAGAGAGGAAAGAAAGGCATGGAAGAAAAGGGAAATAAAGAAGGAAATAAAGATAGAAGAATAAGGAAGAAATGGAGAGAAAGAAAATGAGAGAGGAAAACTTGCGACACGAAAGAAAAGGTATGGAAGAAAAGGAAATAAAGAAAAAAATGAAGAAAATATGAGAGGAAAGAAAATACTGGTAATGGAAGGAAGTGATAAAGGAGAAATATGAGATGTGGAGGAAATTGGAAGAAGAGAGAAAAAGAGAAAAAAAACAGAAAAATAAAAAACTGAAAAAAAGTAAAAAGTAAAGGAAAAATATAGAAAAAACCGGCAAATCTCTTTTTTTTTTCTTTTTTGTGTGTTTGTGGTAGAAGAGAATTATATAAAAGAAAAAATTGCAAGTGTCATTTTTTGAGGTTTACAATTATATAGAAAATATTAAATCTTTCTTTCGTGTGTGTGCGTGTGTGTTACTCTGTGTGTGTACGTAAGTGAGTGTTTGAAGAGAAATTAGGAAAATGGAAGAGTCGTTTTTTGTGGTTGTTATCTATAGAAAAAGGCAAATCTGGTACGTGTTTTTCTTATCCCGAGAACGTGTGTGTGTGTTTGAAGAGGAATAAACATGGAAACATGGAAAACATGGACTAGCAGGCAGCAGAAAGCCTGTTGGCTCATTACTAGGCTGCCTGCGTTCAGTGATTTAATCAATCCGTTTGCCACAGGAGTGGCTTGCAGGGAAGGATTAAAGCACTTGTGTACCTACTCTTGGGAACGTTCAGTTCACTCCTGTTGCAGCAAAGTGGCGATCAATGCGTTTCTTGAAGGAGTTGATGGTCTCTGCGCTAACCACTTCAGCAGGAAGGCTGTTCCAGTGGCGAACAACTCTATTCGAGAAATAACTCCTGCCGATGTCGGTATTGCATCGCTTTGTTTGAATTGTTTTTCCGTTGTTTCTTGTTCTCAGGTTAGTTTGTAGCGTGAAGAGTTTGGAGTGATCAACGTTGCTGAGCTTGTTCAGGTACTTAAAGACTTGTATCATGTCTCCCCGCAGTCGTCTCTTTTCCAACGTGAAGAGGTTGAGTCGCTCGAGTCGTTCTTCATAGGGTTTCGTCCTCAGTGATGGTATCATCTTCGTGGTGCGGCGCTGTACTCTCTCAAGTAATTCAATGTCTTTCCTGTAATTAGGAGACCAGAATTGCACGGCGTATTCCAGGTGGGGCCTTACCAGCGAATTATACAAGGATAACATAACTCCCGGCGTCTTGTATTCGAAGTTCCTCGCTATGAACCCAAGTATTGTATTGGCTTTCTTACAGGCGGACTTGCAGTGTTTTGTTTGTTTCAAGTCACTGCTGATGGTGACCACGAGGTCTCTTTCTTCTTGCACAACATGTAGTGGTTCGCTACCCATGTGGTATATGTGGTTGCTGTTTCTGGATCCGATATGCATTACTTTACATTTGGTAGTGTTGAAGGACATCTGCCATTTTTCTGACCACCGAGTGATCTGGTCCAGGTCTCTCTGGATAATTTCGCAGTCTGCCGTCGGCAAATTTTGAAAGATTGGATTTTAATCTTAGTTCTAGGTCGTTGATATATATGATGAAAAGTATGGGTCCCAGCACTGACCCCTGTGGCACTCCACTTGTGACCGGGAGCCACTCGGAGGCCTGTCCGTTGAGTACAACTCGTTGTTTTCTTTCAGTGAGCCAGTCTTTGATCCACGCTGTCAGATCGTCGCCTAATCCCGCCGACTTAAGTTTCTTGAGGAGTCTTTCATGTGGCACTTTGTCAAAGGCTTTCTGAAAGTCTAGATATATAACATCACTGGGGATATGATTATCCCAGTTTTCATAGATACCTTGGAAGAAGTCCAATAAATTGGTTAAGCATGAGCGCTTGTTCCTGAAACCGTGCTGAGCATCGGAAATGATGTTGTTGTCTTCAAGGAACCATAACGAATTTGTCTCTGATGATCTTCTCGAGGATTTTTCCCGCCACTGAGGTCAAGCTGATTGGTCTGTAGTTTAGGGCCACACTTTTGTCTCCCTTTTTGTAGATCGGTGTTACGTTCGCTTGTTTCCAGTCTTTCGGGACTATGTTTTGTTGTAGTGACAGATTGTAGATGGCGGTGAGTGGCTTGAGGATTTGCTGCTTGAGTTCCTTGAGCAGCCTGGGTGACAAGTCGTCGGGTCCGGTAGACTTGTTTGTCTCGAGTTTGTCTAGGTACTTTTTCACATCCCGTTCGTCGATTATACCAATTTCTAGGGGAGTGATTCCCATCGGTGGGGAAGGGCTCTCGGGTATGGACTGGGTATTCTCGACCGTGAACACAGACACGAAGAGTCGTTTTTTGTGGTTATCATCTATGGAAAAAGGAAAATCTGGTATGTGTTTTTCTTATCCCGAGAACGTGTGTGTGTGTTTGAAGAGAAATTAGGAAAATGGAAGAGTCGTTTTTTTGTGGTTATTATATAGAGAAAAAGGCAAATCTGGTATGTGTTTTTCTTATCCCGTGTACGTGTATGTGTGTGTGTGTGTGTGTGTGTGTGTGTGTGTGTGTGTGTGTGTGTGTGTGTGTGTGTGTGTGCGCGTGGGGGGGGGGGGTAAGGTTGGGGGTCTATGTACATGTGTAAACCAGTCAAGTGTGAGAATTTATGAGTGGGATAAATTTTTGGTGTCGCGTAGGAAGGAGACGAAAGGTATTGCTGCCATTATTTTACACGGGAAGAAAAAAGAATGGAGGAAGAGGTGGAAAAAAGACGATAAAAAGGAATAACATGAAGAAAAAAAAGAAAAGAGAAAAAGAAAATGAAGTTAGAGCGTATTTCGTAAACTTAAAACATACCTGGGAAAGAAAATACTAAGAGGATGAAACTAACGATTACATCACCTATACTGACTCAGGCGAGCTCTCCGTGTGGGCGCCTGGAACGTCCTGAGACTCTCGGATGACCAGCGACTCCCTATAATAGACTAATACCACCAGCGACTACTTAGATTAATACCACCAGCGACTACTTAGACTAATACCACCAAGAAATTATGTATCTGTTTTGTTTTGACGTAAATTCAATAGGAGAAATAAATCCGGGGAAAAAATTATCAGTGTTAGTTTTTTTTTTTTTTTTAGCGTCCGGGAAGTGTTGCGTAATTTTCGAGGGGCGATGAATGATTCGAGCGACAATTTTCGTGATCGTTGTTTGAAGTGATTTGGTTCGTGAAATATTGATGATAAAGAACTTCGTGACCTGGAAATAAAATTGTTTGATGAAATACCTTTTGAATTGTTAGATATTATTATTATTATTATTATTATTATTATTATTATTATTATTATTATTGTTGTTGTTGTTGTTGTTGTTGTTGTTGTTGTTGTTGCTGTGGTTGTTTGGTTGCTTTTATCACTACCACTACTATAACTACTGCTACCATTACTAACACTAACACTAAAAGAACAGCAACAATAACGACATCTACAACCACTACCACTACTACTACTACTACTACTACTACTACTACGATCACTACTACAACTTCAACCAGTAACAAAAAAAGTAAATAACAACAGCAACAATAAATAATAATAATAATAGTAACAATAATAATAAAAAAAGACTGCGATGAAAAAAAATATCAGACACCAATTAGGGACTGGAATCCATATAACATGCTTTGAACGCACACACACACACACACACACACACACACACACACACACACACACTACAATCCCCCTTCCCTCCCCCTCCCCATACAAAGCCTATTTCCCTATTAGCCTTCAATCTGAAATTCACGCCAGCGGATAACACAATACGAATAAATAAAAATAATAAAAAAAAAAAATCGCCGTGAAAATGGTAAGCTATAAAAGTAATCGCATCAAAGGACTGGCTGACGCCCGCCATCGCACTGAAAAAAAAGAGAGTTCGTTCGTCCGTTGGTTGATTATTTTACTCCTACGCGCGGATTCGTTTAGCGCGGTCTCCCCTTTAAACAGCCGGATAGAGAAAATGGGTAGCGTGTTGCCGGTTCCCGTTTTCTATTGGGTTTGTATTTATGAGTTGAAGAATGCAAAGGGGAAAGTAAGGAAAGTTTGATATGGAAAAAGGTAATAAGAGAAGAATATGTGAAAGAAAATGTAAATAAAAAAGAATAAGTGAGAGAAAATGAAAATATTGATGGGTAGGGTGTTGCCGGCTCCCGTTTTCTTTTGGGTTATGTTTACGAGTGAAAGAATAGAAGGAAAAGGAAAGTAAAGATGATAAAGAAGAAAGGAAAGACAGAGTATGTGAAGGAAAATATAAATAAATGAAGAATATGTGAAAGTTTAAATATTGGTAATGAAAAATATGGGCTAAAGGAGAAATTTCAAGTTATACGTCGCATTTTCTTTAGCATTATATTAAAGAACTGAAGGAAGAGAGGAGGAATAGAAAGAAAGAATTACATGAAAGAAAGGAAATAAAAGAAGAATATGTGAAAGAAAGGAAAATATTAACAACGAAAATAAAGAATAAAAAAGGAGAAATTCAACTTATACGACCGATTTTCTTTTACATAATATTAACGAATTGAAGAGAGAAAAAAAGGAATAAAAAGAGAGATGGAGGAAATGAAATAAAGAGAATATGTGAAGAGAAACGCAAATACTGGTAATGGAAGGATGTGATAAAGAAGAAATAAGTGTTTTGGAGGAAATTGGAAATAAGAAGGCAAAAAAAAAATACGAGGAAGAAAAAAATTAAAAAATAAAAACGAATAACATGGGAAAGGAAAAAAATGAGAGAAAATGTGATGTGAAAGGAAGGATGATGAAAACGTGATTGGACAGAAGACAAAAAAAAAAAGAAACGTAGGGGAGAAATGAGGAAAACGGAATGAAAGGAGGAAAAAGGAAGAAGGAAAAATATTGGAAGTGAAGGATGAATTTTGCAAGAGACTATTGGACAAAATTGGAATGGACGTGTGTGTGTGTGTGTGTGTGTGTGTGTGTGTGTGTGTGTGTTTTCAAGGTCACGTTAAAACACATGAAACTTAATTAGCGTGAAGGATTTAATCTCCTGTTCTGCCGAGTCTGGAGTGTTCAATAATATTATCTCTCTCTCTCTCTCTCTCTCTCTCTCTGTTTGTTTATTTTTTAACCATTGATTACTATATTTTTTCTGCTCTTTTTCCTTTCCTTTTCTTTGTTTTCCCTTTCATTAATTTTTCATTTTTTTCTTTTTTTCATTTCCGTATCCATCTTTTTTTCTTTCACTGATTACATATTTTTTTCTGCTATTTTTTCTTTTTGTTTTTTCTTTCCTTTTCTTTCTTTTTTCTTACTTTTCTTCATTCCTAATTTTTTTATTCTCCTCTATGATTTTTTTCTGTATCCCTTTTCTTTTTTAAGTCGTTGATTACTTTATTATTTTCTGCTGTTTTCTCTTATTCTCGCTAGCTATCGTTCTATCTTTCCTTCTTTCTTTACATTCTCACTCTTTCCACCTCTCTGACCTAATTTTTACTTGTTTTTACTTCCTCCTTCCATCTGTCACACTCACTTGTTGACCTCCCTTCTTTCCCTCCTCCCCACTCCTTCCTTTCCATCTGCGTTCAGTTAAGAGGCAAGTTTTTGAGACCCTTTCATATACCAATTTAGAGATAGCTTTTTTCATATATAGATATTTTAGTTCAATGGACGAGCCAATGTTAACGAAGCCAAAATTAATAAAAAAAAGATTAGAGAGAGAGAGAGAGAGAGAGAGAGAGAGAGAGAGAGAGAGAGAGAGAGAGAGAGAGAGAGAGAGAGAGAGAGAGAGAGATCTCTCTCTCTCTCTCTCTCTCTCTCTCTCTCTCTCTCTCTCTCACGCAAATTACCGGCGATGATATGTATTTCAGTCTCATTTTGCAGCCATTAAGACGGAAACATGAATAATGGGAGGGAGTGAGAGGAAGAGAGGGAGGGTGAAGAGGGAGATAAAAAGAGAAAGGAGAGAGAAAAAAAGAATGAAAGAAATGAGATGGGAGAAATGGGAGAGAGAAAGTGAGAAGGAGGGTGAAGAGGGAGGCAAAGAGGAAGGAAAGAGGAAGGAAAGAATGAAAGAAATGAGATGGAAGGAGAAATGAGAGAGAGAGAGAGAGAGAGAGAGAGAGAGAGAGAGAGAGAGAGAGAGAGAGAGAGAGAGAGAGAGAGAGAGAGAGAGAGAGAGAGAGAGAGAGAGAGAGAGAGAGAGAGAGAGAGAGAGAGAGAGAAGAGTGAAAAAGAAAGAGACAGGAAAGAGGAGAAAAGAGGAAAATGGAAAAAAAGGAAGAGAAAGAAGCAAATGAACTTGAGAAATGGTAAAATGGAAAAGGTAGGCATGGGGGAGATAAAGAAGGAGAAAGAAGGAAGAGGGAGAACAGAGAGAGAGAGAGAGAGAGAGAGAGAGAGAGAGAGAGAGAGAGAGAGAGAGAGAGAGAGAGAGAGAGAGAGAGAGAGAGAGAGAGAGAGAGAGAGAGAGAGAGAGAGAGATGACTTGAGGGAGATAACGAGAGACAGATGAGGGAGGAAGGGAGGGAGGCAAGGGAGGAGGAGTTATTAATGGAGGAAAAATGGAAAGCTGAGGGAGGAGGCGGGATGGAAAATAATAACAAGCCATAAAAAAGGAGACAGAAGAGGGAATAAAAATGTTGAGATGTTGAGGATGAATTTAAAACGATATAAAACAACAGGAAATAATTGATACACAGAATGGGGGAAATGTAAGGGATGGAGAGATTCGAGAGAGAGAAATGAAAGAAAAAAGGAAGGAAGAAGAGAAGGAAGGGGTAGAAGAGGTGTTAAGAAGGGAGTGAGAGAAAAATGGATAGATTGAATAGCAGATGAGGAAGAAAAGATATATAAGGGAAAAGGAAACTAAGGAAGGAAGGAAAAAAGGAAGGAAGGAAGGAAGGAAGGAGGGAAGGCGGGCAGGAAGAAGGGACGTAAATAAGGAATGAAGGAATGAAAGAAGGAAGACAGGAAGATAAGAAGGAAGGAAGGAAGGAAGAAAAGACAAAATAGAAGGAAGGAAGGAAGGAAGGCGGGCAGGAAGAAAGGACGTAAGTAAGGATTGAAGGAATGAAAGAAGGAAGACAGGAGGGTAAGAAGGAAGGAAGGAAGGAAGGCGGGCAGGAAGAAAGGACGTAAGTAAGGAATGAAGGAATGAAAGAAGGAAGACAGGAGAGTAAGAAGGAAGGAAGGCAGAAAGGAAGGAAGGAAAAAACAAAAGGAAGGAAGGAAGGAAGGAAGGAAGGAAAAACGAAGGTGTGAAAAGACGAGTCAAGTAAAAAGGTGCGGAAAAAAAGCATAATTAGAAAAGTAGATTAAAAAGGAGGCAATACTTAAAAAGAGGAAGACACGAAAAAAAAAGAAAAAGAGGAGTGTGAAAACGAGGTAACATGAGGAAAAGAAAGATCAAGGGAAGGAGAGTGGAGGAAAAAAGTGAAGTGGAAAGTAAGAGGAGACGTTTGACGGAGGAAAAGTTGATGTGACTGTCAGGTGGAGGCAGGTAATCAAGCCTCATTAACTCATTGGACAGGTGAGGAAGGCGTGGGCGTGGGCGTAAGAGGCGTCACACACACACACACACACACACACACACACACACACACACACACACACACACACATAAACACACCCACACAAAAAAAAACATTACTAACCCTTTTTTTTATCTACTCTATCTGTCTTCTGTATCTCTCTCTACATATGTATTTTATCTATATTTTCCTACATCTTTATCTATCTATTTACCTATCTATCTATCTATCTATCTATCTATCTACTGCCAAGACTATCTATGCACACAACACATATCTTCTTGCTAACTTGTCTTACTTGGCTTCCTTAATATTTACTTTTTTTACCTGCATTTTTCCCTTTACCTAATTACCAACGTACCTACCTGACTATCCACACACACACACACACACACACACACACACACAGAAAAAAATAATCGAGAAAACATTGCAAAAAATAAAAATAAATGGTTTGAGATTAAATAGAATAGTCTGGGATTAAATAATTTCTCGGCTAATCTCTCCCCGACACAGCGGAGATGGATTATCGTCCGGGCGTGAGTGGGTGAGGCTGATGCGGCCTTTCCACACGTTTGAATTTATGGCTCTTGAAACATTCCTGTCCATTCGCAAAAATATACAAAAAAAGAGATAGAGATGATTATTCAGGAAAAAGATAATTGATGGCTCTTGAAAAATTTCTCTGACCCTTCCTAACCCCATAAAATGAATTAGAGGGAAAAGATTATTATTCGGAAAAATTGTCAACAAATAGCTTTTAAAAAATCTCTGACCATTCTCGAAAGCATTAAAAAGACAGATAAAAAGATGAATATTCAGGGATAGATAAAAACAAAGACACTTGTATCCAAAGCTCTAAAAAATCCTGACTCTTCGCAAACACCCAATAAGGAAAAAAAAAAATGAAAAGACAGGAAAAATGATGATAATTTAGGAGGAAAAGAAACATAACAAGACATTTCCATTCACGGTCATTGAAAAATTCCTTACCATTCACACCCACACACAAAAAAACACGTAAAGAGAATATAAAGAACGATTAATCAGACGTATTCAGGCGTGGAAAAAGATAAATTATTAACATATAATTAGCAATCATGGCTTATAGAAACGCTGCTTGGATTCGCAAACACAAATAAAACAACATATATAAAAAAGGATCATTGTTAGGTGTATGTAGGCGGGTAAACATAAATACTAGACATATGCATCGTGACTCTTGCAAGGAAAAAAACAACGCATTATTCCCAAACAAAAAAAAATCCTTATTACTCGCAAGCACAAAGTATTCTGGCCTTTTTCACACACACACACACACACACACACACACACACACACCAAAAACAATTACGACCATTTGTACAGAAAAAGAAGTTCTGACTCATTGCAAATAGAAAAAATAACAATCCCTCAAAATTCTTAACTATTCGTAAAAAAAAAAAAAAAATCCTGACTATTTCCCCCCCCCAAAAAAAACACTGACCATTCGCAAGGAGACAAAAAATTCCTGACTATACTCAAAAACAACAACAAAAACTACTGACCACCAAAAAAATGACAAAAAATAAAAAAAGGATGATTACACGGGCTTCAGCAGGCGAGGGAAAGAAAGACACATCCGCAAATTAACATAGCCGGCCCTTGAAAAATTCCTCTCTCTCACACACACACACACACACACACACACACACACACACACACACACACACACACACACACACACAGAGGGAAAAGAAAACCACTCGCTAAAATGAAGAAAGAAGAAAAAGGAGAGAGGAAAGGAGACAAAAAGAATAGCGGGCATTGAAGCAGAGTCTCATTTCGAAGCAATAAAACGAGCTAAAGCAATTTGGTCTTCTTTTTTTTTTCTTTTTTTTCCGACGTTGCACGGAATAAAACTAAAGAGAATTGACATCGTTAGGAGACACTCACCCACCACCACCACCACCACCACCATCATCACCACCACCACCACCACCACCACCACCACCACCATCATCACCACCACGACCACCACCACCACAACCATCATCACCACCACGCCCAACTCCACCATCAATTTTTCTCTTACTTTCCTCCTCTTTCTCCTCCTCCTCCTCCTCCTTTTCCTCCTCCTTCTCTTCCTTCCATAGTCTTTTCTTTTTCTTTCTCTCTTTTTTCTCCTCCTCCTTCTTTTACCTTCTAATTTCATCACCTCCTCATCTCCTTCTTCCTCTTCCTCTTCTTCTCTTCCTCCATTCCCTTTTCCTCTTCCTTTTCTTATCCCTTTTCCTCTTCCGTATCCTCTCCCTTTTCTTCCTCTTCCTCTTCTCCTCCTCCTCCAGTCCCTCTTCCTCTTCCTCTTCTTATTCCTTTTCATCTTCCATATCCTCTCCCTTTTCTTCTTCCTCTTCCTCTTCCCCTTTCGCCTCCTCTTCCTCCTCCTCCACAAAAACAAGATACACAGTTCACCTTCAAATCCTCCTCCTCCTCCTCTTCCTCCGCCTCACACTAGCCGCTATGAAGACCAAGTAATTGCAAAACTTACAACTAATTTAGCGTGATGAATGACACTGATCCGACTCCCGCCTCGGCTCGTGCTTCGAAGCCTCATTAGCATCTCATAACGACCCGGCGAAACGAGGCAAGAGGGACATTTTTATTTTTATTTTTTTTCTCGACTTCCTGACTGACTGACTGACTGAGTGGCTGACTGACTGGTTGGGTGGTGGAGAGAAGTTAATGAGGTGATGATTGCGTCGTCAACACCGCTTTCAACACCCATCACCACCACCATCACCACCACCAATAAAAACAACAACGCAAAAGGCGACAGTATCTTTTGTTAATAGTATCTTCATCACCACCGTCAACAACAACAACAATAACAGCAATACCAACAACTTCGATAACAACATTATTTTTCACTATTATTCCACCACCATCTTTACTATCACCATCATCACCATCACTACCACCGTCACCACCACCATAGACACCATCATTATCATCACCACCACCTTCATCACCATCACCTCCATCACTACCACCATCACCATCAAAAAGAGTGATAAGAAAGGAGGTTAAGCTATGTACGAAAATGGAAGGAAGGAAAAAAGAGAGGGAAGGAGGGAAGCAAACTATAGAAAGAGATAAAAGAAATGAGGAAAGGAGAGAATAATATAAAAGAAAGAGGAGTAGAGGAGAGTGAAGCAAATTAAAACGTCGGGAAAAAAGGAGGGAAGGAAGAGTGAGGAACGGAAATGAGATAAAATATAAGAAAAGATAGATACGGCAGAAACGGAAGGAAGGAGAAAAGGGAAAAACAGATAAAGTAAAAGATATAAAAGAGAGGAGTAGAGAAGATAATGAAGCAAGTCAGAACGTCGTAAAAAAGGAGGGAAGGAAGGATGAGGACGGAAATGAGATGAAATATAAGAAAAGATTGATACGATGGAAAGGGAAGGAAGGAGAAAAGGGAAAAACAGATAAAGTAAAAGATATAAATGAGAGGAGTAGAGGAGAGAGTGAAGAAAGTCAAAACGTCGGAAAAAAGGAGGAAAGGAAGAGTGAGGAGCGAATATGAATTGAAATATAAAAAAAGATAAATGGGAAGGAAGGAGAAAAGGGAAAAAACAGATAAATTAAAAGATATAAAAGAGAGGAGTAGAGGAGAGAACGAAGCAAGTCACAACGTCGGAAGAAAGGAGGAAAGGAAGGGTGAGGAATGGAAATGAGATGATATACAAGAAAAAATAGATACGACAGAAAGTAAAGGAAGGAGAATAGGGAAAAACAGATATATAAAAGGAAGGAAGGAAAAAAGAGACAGTCAAGATCCTAGAAAACTGGAGGCGTGGAGAGAAGAAAGAAAATAAGAGGAAAACAGAAGAGGAAGGAGAGTGAGGCCACGTTTGAAAGGACAAGGCCAGGTAACCGTTCTCACCTGTGTTTGGAACGGCCTACCTGCGAGCCTGCCCCCTCCCCACCCCACCCCCCCACTCTCTCTCTCTCTCTCTCTCTCTCCATCTATCTATCTATGTATCTATCTATCAATCAGTAGGCTTATTCATGCATCTCCAGAACACACACACACACACACACACACACACACACACACATTCGCCATCTTCCTCAACATACTCGTTTTACAATTGTATCTCCTCCTCCTCCTCCTCCTCCTCCTCCTCTTCGTACTCCTTGAGGTGAATAGCGAGGCTTCAAATGCTTCAACCATTCATTCACTGCTTCGTATCTCCTCGACTTGTTTCGTCTTTATTTTATCGGAAAGTTCTTGCTTGGATTTATTTTTACTTTTTTCTTCGATTTTTTTCATTATCCTTTATTTTTTTTCTCTTCCGTGATTTATGTTTTTCCTTTTTATTGTTTTGCCTTTCATTCCTCTATTTTCCTTTTTTTCCCTTTTTCTTATTCATCATTTCTCTACTTTTTTTCCCATTTTTTTATTAATCTTTATATTTTTCTCTTTTTTTCTCTTTCGTCATATATATTTTTCCTTTTTTTCATTTTTTTTCATTCCTCTATTTTCCCTTATTTTTTTTTCATTTTCCTTATTCATCATTTGTCTACTTATTTTTTTCTATTTTTTCATTATTCTTTATTTTGTTTTCTTTTTCTCTTTCGTGGTATATATTCTCCTTTTTAGTTTTGTTTTTCATTCCTCTACTTGACACTTTTTTTTCTTTTCCGTATTCATCATTTCTCCACTTATTTTTTTTCTATTTTTTCATTATTCTTTATATTTTTCACTTTTTCTCTTTCCTGATATATATTCCTCTTTTTGTTTTGGTTTCATCCCTCTATATTTCCCTCTTTTTTTTTTCTTTATTCATCATTTCTCCACTTTTTTCTCATTATTCTTTATTTTGTTTTCTTTTTCCCTTTAGTAATATATATTCCCCTTTTTGTTTTGGTTTCATCCCTCTTTATTTTTCCTTTTTTTTCCATTTTTCTTATTCATCGCTTCTTCGGTTTTGTTTTCTCTCTTTTTCTGTGTCGTATTTCAAGCTCGCCGGTGAATGATTAATGAGGAAAACTCGGGTCAGAGGAGGAAGGTGACGAAGAATATTCAAACGGTTTCGAATATCAATGAATCAATGAATCGCGTCTCGCTTCGCGGGTGTAAGACTTTTTTTTTAGGGGGGGGGGGGGGTGATGTATCGGCGAGGGTCACACACACACACACACACATACACACACACACAGAGTTAAAAACGAAAGAAAACAAGAATCAAAATAAAAGGAACGGAAAGGAAAACACTCATATTACTCTTCATATAAATAACCGCGAAAAATAAATGAATGCAGAAACACGTGACAAGAGAAAATAACGACATAGCTAAAGGGGCAAATAAATGAAAGAAAAAAGAAAAGCAAAAAAAAAAGAAAGAAAAATACAAAGCAATCAACGGGAGAGAGATGGAATGTCAATAGAGCAAAATAATGAAAAAAAAGAACAACAGCAAAATGAAAGATAAAAAAACGAGAAAAAGGAAGCTATAGAGACAAAGGATAAGTAAAAAGAGGAAGGAAAAAGAGGACATAATAGATATATACATAAAGGAAGACTGACATATAGAAAGGGGGAAGGAAAAAAAGGTGAAAATGGTAGAAAGGAAGAAAGGAAAATAGGTAGGAAAAGAGTATCAAGGAAGGAAGAAAGGAAAACAGAGAGGAAAAGCGTATGAAGAAAGGAAAAAAGGAGTAGAAATAGAGAATGATAAAAAAGGAAGAAAGGAAAACTGATATGAAAAGAGTATAAGAAAAAAAAAGGTAGAAAGAGTAGGAAAATAGGAAAAAAAGGAAAACAGATAGGAGAAGCGTATGAAGACAAGAAGAAAAGGAGTAGAAATAGAGAAGGATAAAAAGGAAGAAAACAAAACTGATATGAAAAGAGCATGAAGAAAATAAAACAGGAAAAGAGTAGGAAGAAAGGAAAAAAAGAAAATAGGAAGGAGAAGCGTATGAAGGAAGGAAGAAAAGGAGTAGAAATTGAGAATGATAAAAGGAAGAAAGAAAAACTGATATGAAAAGTGTGAAGAAAATAAAACAAGTAGGAAAATAATAGAAAAACAGGAAGAAAAAGGAAAATAGGAAGTAAAAGCGTATGGAAGAAAGGAAGAAAAGGAGTAGAAATAGAGAATGATAAAAAAGGAAGAAAGAAAAACTGATATGAATAGACTATGAAGAAAATAAAACAGGTAGGAAAAGAGTAGGAAAACAGGAAAAAAATGAAAATAGGAAGGAAAAGGGAATAAAGAAAGCAAACAAAGAGAAATGGATCAGAAAAAGAGTATGATTTCCCTTCTTTTCGCCCTTGAGCTGTTTCCTTTGCTCTAAAAAAATGATGATAGGAAAGAAGGAAAAGAGATAAGAAAGGCTGACGAAGAAGGGAAGAAAGGGGAATAGGTCAGGAAAAGAGAATAAACGTGGAAATGGAGACAGTGATGAGCTCTTCTCAGGCGAACACAAATAAATGCGAAAACTTGAATCAT
>NC_066552.1:3417004-3429504 GCF_024679095.1 Eriocheir sinensis
ACACACACACACACACACACACACACACACACACACACACACACACACACACACACACACACACACACACACACACACACACACAACGGAAGCCAAACAGATACAAAAATGCGTGGAAGAAAAAATATACGTCAGCCTTTAAAAAAAACGAAGGGTCAAAGATGAAAATGTAAAAGAAAAAATATATGAAAAAAATAACAAACAAAATAAATAAAAATAAAGAAATTTTACTCACAAATTTTACTCTAAAAAAAAAAAAAACTATTCCTTATACTTTCCTTAAAACTTGTTGCCAATTTTAAATGAGTATGGAAGGTAAACACCCAGGTTGATTGAAAGAGAGAGAGAGAGAGAGAGAGAGAGAGAGAGAGAGAGAGAGAGAGAGAGAGAGAGAGAGAGAGAGAGAGAGAGAGAGAGAGAGAGAGAGAGAGAGAGAGAGCACTACCTCCCAATATCACCCATGTCCCTTCCCCTTCTCGTTCTGATACACTTCCTCTCGACAATTCACCTCCTCCTCCTCCTCCTCCTCCTCCTCCTCGTCCTCGTTCTCCTCCTCCTCCTCCTCCTCCTCCTCCTCGTCCTCCTCCTCCTCTTGGGTCACCGGCAACTTGGCAACACACTCTCCGGGCTTTTCACTGACAAGATTGAAAATTCTTTGCAACAATACAAACTGCTTGAGGAGATTTACAATGTGCCCGCCGCAATGACTTGAACGGGCGGAGAAGAAGGCTGGGGAGGAGGAGGAGGAGGAGGAGGAGGAGATCGACTAAAACGAGACGAGACGACAGGAAAAGTTAGAAAAAGGAGAAGAAAAGGTAGAAAGGAGCAAGAAAAAGAATAACAAGAACAAGAAAAACAAGAAAAAGAATAGGAGGAAGAGGAAAAGGAGGGGGAGGACAAGAAGATCGACTGAAAATTGAGAAAGCAAAGGGGAAAAGAAGCAGAAAAGAAGAGGCAAAATAATAAGAATAAGAATATGAAGAGAAAGAAGATTAGTAAGACGAAAATGGGAGAGGGAGAGAAGAAAACCAGACATAGAAAAGTGGGAGATTAAACCATGACGAAAGACGAGAGAAGGAGAAAGAGGGAGACGAAGCGAAAGGATAAAGATAAAGAACAGGAAGAGAAAGGAGGAAACATGCAACACAAAACGAAAATGGGAGAGGGAGGGGAGAAGAAAGCCAGACATAAAAAAAGTGGAAGATTAAACCATGACGAAAGACGAGAGAAGGAGAAAGAGGAAGACGAAGCGAGAGTCGAGATAAAGAGAAAGAAAAAGAAAGAAACATAAAACAAAATAATAGGCAAAAGCAGAGCGTCCGAATACTTAAAGGAGCATAAACGAAAATTAATACGAAAAATAAAGACGAGAAACAAAGGAAGCAAAAATAAGGAACAGGAAAAGGGGAAGAATGGAAGAGCGAGAGCGAGAGAGAGAGAGAGAGAGAGAGAGAGAGAGAGAGAGAGAGAGAGAGAGAGAGAGAGAGAGAGAGAGACAGAGGAAGGAAGACAGGCAGACAGACAGACAATAAAACTTCAGGGCATTCTTTCCTAAACTTGTGCCATTGAGAAGCATAAAATGGAAGAGAAAGAAGAAGAGGAGGAGGAGGAGGACAAGAGGAAGGAGGAGGAGAGTGGACCGAGAAATTGGGGATAACGATAATGACAATAAAGGAGATAATAAATAACAAGAACAAGAACACGAAGAAAGAGAACAAGAGCAATAAGAAGAGAAAGAAGAAAATAAGAAAGAGGAGGAGGAGGAGGAGATACACGCAAAGAAAAGGGAAGGATTGCAACATGGACGAAAGAGGAGAGAATAAAGAAGAGAAGGAGAAAGAAGGAAATTAAATAAGTTACGTGAAAATATGAAATCGCGAGGAAGAGCAATGGGAAAATATATAAATCGGTAGAACATTTAATACAAGTGTGAACTGGATAACCTCTTCATTAGGCCTACACTTGAGAAGGCACGCCGATCAATGTAAAATCCTCCTCCTGCGAAGATTAGTAAGAGAAGCGAAAAGATCATCAGATTAGCGATTCAATACTTACGTTCCAAAATAAATAAATAAAAAAATATATAAATATTTGCTGAATTAACGTTATCAAATACTGAAATTCATTACGCGGGTTAAAAGCATAAATTAATAAATAAACCAATACATCGTGACTGGGGACTCAGAGTGGGTCTAGATGTATTTTTTTTTCATTCTCCCTTGACGGCCTGTAATGGATTTTAATAACAACAACAACAACAACAACAACAACAACAACAACAACAACAACAACAACAACAACAACAACAACAACAACAACAACAATGATAATACTAATACTAATGCTACTAATAATAATACCATCTGTTTAATACCTTCACCTAATCTCGCTAAAGAGCTTAATAACAAATGACGTAAGTTTATTTTTATTAATTCATCGCAAAATCAATAGTTTTTTTATTGTGTATGAAACTCAACAGGCCTTCACTACCACTTAAAATTCTAGTGGTTGATTAATTCGTTCTCTATTGTTCAGGTAATTCACGTAATCGTACTAGTAATTCAGGTTGGTGTGCCCTTAACCAATACACCTGTACATTAGGCCAACACACCTGAATTTACCTGTTTAATCAATTCACCTTATCTATACACGGCAGGTTCTTCTAATTTATACCAATATACTTCCTGCTCCACCACCACCACTACTACCACCATCACCACCACCACCACTACCACCACCAACAACAACACCATCACTACCACCAACAACAACAACGACCGGCCTCATTCTTCTTCTTTATTTTCCCGTTTAGTTGCTTCCTTTACTGTAAAAACCACCACCACCATCACCACCACTACCACCACTATTAACATTACCACCACTACCACCACCACCAACAACAACAACAACCGGCCAAATTATTATTCTTTATTTTGCCGTTGAGTTGCTTCCTTTGCTGTAAAAACCACCACCATCACCACCATTACCACCACCATCACCACTACTACCACCACCACCACCAACAACAACAACAACAATCAACCTCATTATTATCCATTGAGCTGCTTCCTTTACCGTAAAAACCACCACCACCACTACCACCACCACTACCACTACCACCACTACCAGCTCCTGCATTCTCATAGTGTTTAATATTAATGACCCTTATCTCTCCCTGCCACTCTAGTGAAAACATTTTGATCAATCTATCGTCGGAATCGCCTGCATTATTCGTAGTTTTCCGTCTCTTTGGTGACTCATTACGAGGGGAAAGCTTATTCGCAGCGATTCTGTCCGCATCGTGAGTCTAAAATCAAGCACTCGCATTTTTATGTATATTTTGGCCGGAATAATTTGCATAGTAATTGCGTTCGCAGTGGCGGAAAACATATCCTTAGAGGTGTATTATGCGCCTTTGTGGGTATTATACGCTGGATTAATGCATGTGTGTGTGGGGTGGGGATGGTGATGGTGGTGGTGATGGTGGTGGTGGTGGTGGTGGTGATTGGTTTTGGAAATTTTAGGTATTCATATTGTATTAGTATTTGTATTAGTATGAGTAGTGTTAGTGTTAGTGGTAGTAGTAGTAGTAGTAGTAGTAGTTGTAGTAGTAGTAGTATGAGTAGTGGTAGTGTTAGTGGTAGTGGTAGTAGTAGTAGTAGTAGTAGTAGTAGTAGTAGTAGAGGTAAAGCTAATGAGAAATAAGTTGATGAAAATAATAAAAAGTGATAGAAAAAGTAGATGCTAACAAAAAATAATACATCCCCAAAATATTATAAAGTAAAATCATAGAATAAGAGACCTATTCTGTTTCCTCCTCCTCCTCCTCCTCCTCCTCCTCCTCCTCCTCATCATCATCATTATCATCTTCCTCTTCCTCCTCCTCCTTCTGAAGTGAAAAACAAATATATAAAATCATAACAACACACGGCCTCGTTAACATACATCTCTTTCTGTCGCCTGCTCTTCCCCACTTCCATGTCTCCCTCGCCTTCTCAATATCCGGTAATATCCCTGACGAGCGAATATTCCCCCCCCCCCCCCCCGGCGTCTATTCTTACGCTCCTTACCTGCCCGAACTTAATTGTGACGACAGGTGGGAGAGGTTGATTAAATGCAGGTGTGCCCGAGTAAGGACTGCGCCGTGTGTGTGTGTGTGTGTGTGTGTGTGTGTGTGTGTGTGTGTGTGTGTGTGTGTGTGTGTGTGTGTGTGTGAATTTGATAAGTCTGTTGTTTATTTATATTTGATTTTGTAGTTAATGAATCAATCTAGTTTTCTATCTGTCTGTATATTTTCCTCTTCATCGATCTATCTTTGTCGGTCTGTGAATCTGTGTGTTTGTCTGTCTGTCTGTCTGTCTGTCTGTGTGTATCTCTCTCTGTCTCTGTTAGAATGTATAAATGTAAGTGTAAGTCAGTATGTCTGTCTGTCTGTCTGTATGTATGTATGTAAGTATGTATGTATGTATGTGTGTGTGTTTGTAAGTAGGTACGCATACATATACATACCTCTTAATACACAACAAAATAAGTGCGCTTGAAAAAAAAGCTACCGGAATGCACGGTTTAATAAGTGTTGGGTATGCATTGTTTGATTAAAAATACCTGACGCGCGGAACGGAGCGGAAATAATGTAAAGTGGAATCCGTGAAAAAAGCGACGCAATCCCGTGACGTAATCAAATCGCGCTGCATCCACGCCGACACACAATCACTGTTACCAGCAGCGGCGACGACCATGGGGTCAGCGGGGGGTTTGGATTCTTATTGCATGGGATCCAACTCTACATAGTGATATTTTACCCCTCAGTCCCTCCCTCCCCCTCTCCCTCTCCCTCTCCCTCTCTTCTCTTCAGGGGCAATGATCAGAGTATTTTTTTATCTCTATATTTTTTTGCCCTTGAGCTGTTTTCTCTATTGTAAACACACACACACACACACACACACACACACACACACACACACACACACACACACACACACACACAAGCAGTTTACTGTAGTGATATATCAGTGAATAAGAAAACATTAGACACGTACTGAACAGGAGATTAAGAAAGGATAGAAAAAAAAGCAGAAAAAAAACGGAACATGCTGATTACACACACACACACACACACACACACACACACACACACACACACACACCCACCCACCCACACACACACACACACACACACACACACACACACACGACTCGGAGCTCCATAACTTCCACCTTTTTGTGTAATATAAAACTTCCAATTAGTAAATCATTTTATAACTGGCTGTAAAATTATTCCATTGGCGGCGGAGACGGAGGCTTTTTTATTTTTATTTTTTTAGCCGTCTTATTTAAGTCCCCCTTAATTAATCCTGACATCTTACTCCCATGCTCTCTCTCTCTCTCTCTCTCTCTCTCTCTCTCTCTCTCTCTCTCTCTCTCACACACACACACACACACACACACACACACACACACACACACACTTCATCTTCTCTTTAAACAAATCTTAATAGAGTTCTTCGTGTTCTTTTACCTTGATGCAGATGTTTCCTTATTTTTATACTTTGATTATGATTATCACCATCACACAGTCACTATCATCACCCCACCATCACCATCACACCATCACTATGACTATCACCATCACACAATCACTATCAACACCCTACCATCACCATCACACCATCACTATGACTATCACCATCACACAATCACTATCATCACCACCATCACCATCTATCACCATCACACAATCACTATCAACACCCCACCATCACCATCACACCATCACTATGACTATCACCATCACACAATCACTATCATCACCCCACCATCACCATCACACCATCACTATGACTATCACCATCACACAATCACTATCATCACCCCACCATCACCATCACACCATCACTATGACTATCACCATCACACAGTCACTATCATAACCACACCATCACTTTCACACAATCACAATCACCACCACACAATCACTATCACTCATAATCATACAACCATTATCACCACAACACAATCACCACCACCGCCACACCGTCACCATCACCACCACACAATCAGTACTCATGTTATATTATATTAATAACGAAAACGAATAAAATCTTGATGTAACAGAACTAATCAACGTTAAAATAACCCAACGATTCAGCAGCCTACACTTGCAATTGAAGACGACAACAATGCAGGGAGATAAAGTTTAGAGGTAAGGATATCTATTTTGCAACGCTCGGGATTATGTTCTCAGGTCTTCGCTAAACTTTAATCTCCTTGTCCTTCACCTTCCCTCTCATCTCTCCCTGCAGGGTTTAAAAGGAGAGCAATGTGGGGAGACAAGTTTAGTAAGGAAGCAGGGTAATAATCTTCCAACGTTCAGGGTTGTGCAATTAAATCAAACACGTCTACCTGATTTTCCTTCAATTTCCTTCATCTTTCTCGGATAACCATAATAAAGAGCAATTAGGGGAGGAATAGAAATACATATAAAACCTTTACAACCTTTAGATTACAAACTTTTAGATTATACTGTTAAATTGTACACGTCAACTTGATATTCCTTAATTTTCCTTCACATATTTCAATTATCACCCAATTAGAGAGAGGAAATACAGGAGGAAATAATTAGAATCAGGATAATGATGTTGGAGCCTTAGGAGTGTGCTGTTAAATCATACACATCAACTTGCTTTTCCTTCATTATCCTTCATATACTTCTATTATCACCCAATTAATGAGAGGCAACAGAGGAGGAAATAATTAGAAGCAGGGTAATGATGTTGAAACCTTAAGACAGTGCTGTTAAATCATTATTATATCAAACTGCTTTCCCTTTATTTTCCTTCATATGTTTCTATTCTCACCCAATTAGAGAGAGGAAATAGAGGATGAAATAATTAGAAGCAGGGTAGTGATGTTACCTTCAGACTGTGCTGTTAAATCATACACATCAACTTGCTTTTTCTTCATTATCCTTAACATTTCTCTAAGCACAATACTAAAGACAGCATTTTGGGGAGGAATAAAAATGAATATGCAACCTTTACAACATTTACATTAGGACCTTTTACATTATACTGTTAAAACATACACTTCAACCTCATTTTCCTTCATTCTCCTATACATCCTTCTCTGGTCACCCTAATAAGAAGAGCAATCAGGAGAGGAAATAATTAGAAGGGCGATAATGTTGTAACGTTCACTATTACGCTCTTAAATCCTACACGTCAACTTATTTTTCCTTCATTTTCCTTAACATCATTCTTGTTTCACCCAATTAAGGAGAGAAATTAGGGAAGAAACTACTTTCGGCCACGGTAATACTGCTGAAAGGGTGATAATTACGTTGTTGTTGTTGTGATAATTGCGTTGTCCATACTTACCTCCTAATTGCCTCGTGTTATATTTTGCCTCTTGCCTCTCTCACTCTTTCTCAGCGCGGCCTTGAAGAAAACAGCGTGGGAGGGGAAAGGCAAATCTCGTGTTATGGTATTGCCACTTGAGGGCTGAGGGCTCGTGTGGCTGGAGTGTTGAGTCCTTGCAATCTCTACGGTTTTTTTTTTTTTTTTTTTTTTTTTTTTAGCTTTAACGTGATGCTCTTTTTATCTGCCTTTTTTTTTTACTTCATTTAACTATGAAACAAATAACTCTGTGACAAATTACTCGTACAACATTTATATATTTATTTACTTTTACGTGATCATCTTTTTATTTTATTTTCTATTGGCTTTGGTTTTACACTTGAAAGCAGGGTAACAATGATGAGACCTATAGACTGTGCTGTTAAATCATATAGTTCAAACTCATTCCCCTTCATTTTCCGTAACATTATATTTCTATTCTATTCCTTCAAATAAGTATTCCTGTAACAACCCCGCAAATAGTTCAAGGATTCTACATAATCACACTCACTATCACCATCATCATCGCACAATCATTATCACCATTATCATCACGGCCATTATCACCTTGTTTTCTTTCGTTTATGCACCAATTTGAATGCGGTTATGAGCTCCCTCGAGGCCTGGTCATCATTACACCACCACCACCACCACCACCACCCCAGCCTCGCCTCCTTTCCTTAGATCATAACACCGCGATAGCTGCACCAAACGACCCCGAAGCACCACCACGTTGTATGATTTTTATTGCATTTAGTGTGCAAGAATAATATAAAAGTGGGATGGTCGTTGTCTGTCGGCCAAAACCAAGATAATGGAAATATATGAATAAATGCCTAAAATAAACAAAACAGACAGATATATCATAACTAAATAACTAACTAACTAACTAACTAACGAGGAGCATACGCCAGCTTTTAACATATAGATACAACTTCATACACGAGAATGTAGAGAATTATAAAGCCGTGACTGGGTGTGAAAGTCTTCGGACATATCAAGCCACTTTTCATTACTCAACACCACCTGCAGTCCTACACAACCACTAAAGGATTCACACCCAAACACCATATCGTGCATCACCAGCAGCCTTACCACCACCTCCACCAACACCACCACTGCCTTCACCACCTCCTCTACGACCACCACCACCACCACCATATCGACAATCTAAGAATTTAAGAGACCAGCAGAATTAATCCTTCCTCCACCATTCCCCTCCTCGCCTTCCTCTCCTTCCTTCTTCCCCCTCCTCGCCTTCCCCTTCGTGTTCCTTCCCCAGACATTCCTCCCACGCTCCCCTTTATCCTCGCACCGCCTGGACCGCTTTCTAATCCCGCCGCCCATAACGCTGCGCCGTGGTCCATTACGTGACCTAAAAATATGTGGTAATTTGCTCCATACGTAGACGCAAATAACAGGAAAGATGAACCTAAAAAAAATATCTAATTAGTGCGTGTATATGTGGTTACCAGAATCGTACTCAAATATAATAAGAAAGTTATAGCTAAAAACAGAGCAATTAGGGGATGGTATATATGCCAAGTTAAATTAAACTTCATACAATATTATATAACTAGTAAAAAATTTACTTAGGGTTGATTATATATCTTAAACCAGGGTTACTGACCTTGTTTTCCCCGATGATGTAGTAATTCTTGCGGAGTCATTTGAGGATTTAATGATTGCTCTAATACAGGTGTTTGGAGGCTTGCTAGATGAAACGGTACAGTCTATCCATACGTGTGACAAGGATATTGAGATCTTGGAAAATTTCACATACCTTGGTAGCGTAGGTCAGAACAACTACATCTACCACTAAAAGCTAAATACAACATAAAATAAAAAAAGGTAAAGAGATTAAAAACGAGAACCAGCAGCAAGCACCACAAATAAGCGTCCAAACAGCAATGAAACAGAAGAGTCAATGGCGCTTCGTTAGCAAAAGTTTCCCTCTGCACCGAACCCACGAGTTCCACACAACTTTATGGCTCGCTCTGCTGACCACCTTGTGCGGCAAACAGGCGGTACGCACAGGTAGGAAAGGTAGGTAGGTAGGTAGGTAGACAGGTAGGTAGATAAAATAGTTGGTAGATACAATATAGTTGAGGTTAATAGGAAGAATGATTGGTAGACATTAGTTGGTAGATAGACTGATTGATAGACAGACAAGTTGACAGATAAATAGGTAGGTAGGTAGGCTGGTTGATAGCAGACAGGTGGATAGATAGTGGATGAAAGATAGATAAACGCACAGAAAAAAACATATACAGATAGAAACACAGACACTACCGTCCTATTGCTTTACTTTCTTGTCTATCTAAAGCTTTTGAATCAATCCTTAACTTCCAAGGGGCGTTCTACTGGTGATCTAACCTTCTTAACGTCATCCTCTCTCTCTTTTCGGGTGTTGAAACTTTTTTTATTATGGACACATCAAGGCTTTTTTTGATAGGTCTCAAAATCTCTCTTCTTTCTAAACTACCCTCTACGGTTTTATATCCTTCTCTGTACCTTTATTCTTCCATAACAGTGGGTCCCACACAGGGTTCTCTCCTATCTCCCACTGATGATCTTCTTTCCAACGAACTGTCCCTATCCATCCATGACACCGATGATTCCGCATTATTCAATTTCTTTTTTTTTAGACCCCACCTTCTCAGGAACTTAACTTAACGAAGGCTGGCTTGCAGACGCACAGCCTCAGACCTACTATTATATTTCCGATTGGGGCAGAAGAACCTGGTGTCCTTCTTCTCGAGGCGAGGCTTCTGTACTGTCTCCGTCTCTTCTTTCTCCCTGCCCTGCACAGTTGCTGCCCATATACAGGGTTGGCCTCTTCCTCGTGGAGAGTGTGCATCTCATGTGGGGGGCTCCACCACACAGCTCTTCTGTCTTCTCGCCGCAATGTTGCCTCTCTTTCTATCTAGGGTCAGGACACCTCTCCTCCCGAAAAAAAAAAACAAATACAGAAATAGATAAATAGACAGACAAACAAAAATAGACAGATACACACATACATAGATAGACAGTTTAGCAAATAGGCAAGCAGTTGGGGTTTGTAAATTGATAGATAGAAGAACCATTTGACAGAGACAGATATAAACATAGATAGATAGTTGAATATAAAGCAAGTAGTTACATAAATAGTTAGATAGAGAGACAATTAAGCAGGGAGACAGACACACGTATACACACACACACACACACACACACACACACACACACACACACACACACACACACACATACACTCATATAGATAGTTGGGTTTGTGAATATCCATGTGAAAATGAAACAGAGGGAAGCACAAAAGTTTAGCTGAATAAAGCAAAACACGCTGCGAGGGGCGCCTGTTTCCTGTTATTTGATTTTGCACAGTACTTTTGGGAGGCGGTAAACTAATTCTGTAACTCCCACCAGCACCACCACCACCACATCCACCACCACCACATCCACCACCACCACATTCACTACCACCACCAGCACAACGAATTCAATTACCACCAACACCACCACAGATACCTCCTCCACCAACACCACCACTGATACCTCCTCCACCAACACCACCACAGATACCTCCTCCACCACCACCACCAAGACCGCAACCACCAACAATAACAACACTACCACCATCACATTCACTGCCACAGCCAGCACAACGAATTCAATTACCACCAACACCACCACAGATACCTCCTCCACCACCACCAACACAACCACCACCAACAACAACACTACCACCACTACGAATTCAATTACCACCAAAGCCACCACAGATACCTCCTCCACCACCACCACCACCAATGCTCGATATCACAACTACCACTACCACCAAGACCTGTATCACTAACACGAATACCAAATAAAACACCATCGTCATCACCATTACCACCACGACCATCACCAAGACTTGTACCACTAACACCACTACCACCACCACCATCACCAGCATCACAGCGACTACCACCACAGAATATTCCATTACCAACATCACTACCACCACCACCACCACCACCATTACCACCATTCCAACCACAATCCCTTACATTATATCAGAGACAATGGAATTAGGTCTCACCCCTATTACCTTCCCCCCTCCCCCCTCCCCATCCTCCTCCTCCCCCTCCTCCTCCTCCTCCTCCTCCTCTTCTTCCTCCCTTCTAATCAAACAAAACTCTCTCTCTCTCTCTCTCTCTCTCTCTCTCTCTCTCTCTCTCTCTCTCTCTCTCTCTCTCTCTCTCTCTCTCTCTCTCTCTCTCTCTCTCTCTCTCTCTCTCTCTCGTATTCTGTATTGATTAAGTTATATAATTATTAGGCAGAGATATATACGAGAATATAGATAGATAGATAGATAGATAGATAGACATATAGATAGATAGAGATAGAGATACAGATAGATAGATAGATAGATAGATAGGAACATAGAGGTGAACGAGGAAAGAAGGAATGAATTGTACAAAAAGAAAAAGGATGGAGGCAAAGAAGGAATGGACAAAGAAGAAAAAGAAGAATAATGAGAGGAAGAGGGAGGATGATGGAAAGAGGAAGATAGATGAACCCTGATAACAAAAAAGGAGAGGAGGAGGAAAAATTGGCGAAAATATGTGAAACCGTAGAAGATGAAGACGACCGAGTAGAAGGAGGAGGAGGAGGAGGAAAAAATTATTGAAAAGAGTGGTAAGATAAAAAGGAGGGAAGAGAAAAGAGAAAGAGGGAAGAGGAGACACTTACGGAGAGAGGAAAGAGGAAGAGATGACATGGAGGAAGAGGAAGATGAGGAAAGGCAGACAAATGAAGGGAAAGAGGGACGAGAAGGGAGAGACGAGGAGAGTGAGGGAGGAAGAGAAGGAAAAGGGAAAAGGAGGAAAGGAAGGGGAAGGGGATTATAAAGGAGAAGAGGGAGAGGGAGAAAGAGAAGGAAAAAAGGAATAAAAAGAGGGAGAGATAGGGAGGAAAAGGCAAAGGGATGACAAAGAGGGAAGAGAGAAGGAGAGAAAGAGGGGGAAGGGAGGGACACAAAGCACAAAGGGAGTGAGAAGGAGGGAATGAAAGGGGAAGGGATGAAAAAGGGGGAGAGGGAGGGAAGGGAAAGAAGAGGGGAGA
>NC_066552.1:3434504-3447004 GCF_024679095.1 Eriocheir sinensis
CGCCCCATGAATATATGCAAAGGAGAATTATTCAGCCGCAAGGGGTCTTTCTCGGCTCCCCACCCCCCCTTCCTCCTCCCCCTTCCTCTTCCTTCCCCTCCTCCTCCTCCTCCTCCTCCCCACCACATCACAACCAAGCCACTTCCGAGTTCCTTTCAATTTACATCCTTTTTCATTTTCGCCTATTCTCTTTTTTTCTTTATTCTTTTTTTGTTTTGTTTTTTTTCTCTTTTTTTTTTTTTTTTACTTTTCTTCTCTTCCTTCTCCTAACTGTCTTTTCTTCTAGTTATGTTTTTCGTTTTCCTCCTCCACCTCCTATTCTTCCTCTTCCTCTTCCTTTTATTCTTCCTCCTCCTTCGCCTCATTCTTTACTTTCCTTCCCTACTCTTCTAACCTTCAATCTTCCTTCCTTTTCTCTCTCTCTTTTTCCCCTCTTCTTTCCTTCCCTCCTCTTCTAACCTTCAATCTTCCTTCTTTTCTTCTCTCTCTTTTTTCCCCTCTTTTCCTCTTTTCCTGTCATCCAATTTCTATTTTTCTATCTTTATTTTCTTTCTTCCATCTTTTCTTATCCTCTTTACCTTCTATTTCTGTCAAGCATTTTCCATTTTTCCGTCTTTATTATATTCTTTCTTCCATCTACATTTCATCCTCTTCCATCTCCTTTTATTCAATTTCACCTTCATTTTCCTCTCAACTCTTTCTCCTTCACATCCTCTCTCTCCCTTTCTCTCTTCACACTTTCCTTCCATCTCCTTCTCATTTCTTCATTTCCTTTCATCTCGTCCCTTCCTTCTCCGTCTTCTTTTATTCAATTTCAAACTCCTTTTTCCAATCGACACCTTCTCCTTCACTTCCTCTCTTTTCTCTCTCTCCCTTTCTCTCTTTACTTTTCGTCTCTCTCCTTCTCATATTCTTTCATTTCATCTCCTCTTCCTTTCTCCTCCCCCTCCTTTTATTCAATTTCCTTTCTACTCCTTCCCATTAACCTCTCTTTCCTTCTCTCTCTTCCTTTCCCTCTTTTCATTTATCTTCCTTCTCCTTCTCTATTCCTTTCATTTCATCTCCTCTTCCGTCAGATTGGAAACTTGCAAATGTCACACCAATTTTCAAAAAGGGGGACAAGTCTCATCCAGGAAACTATCGACCAATTAGCCTGACATCGATTGTTTGTAAGTTAATGGAGACTATCATTCGCGACAATATGGTGAAATTTTTCGAAGAAAATAATATGATAAATAATTCGCAACATGGCTTCCGTAGTAAACGTTCGTGTTTAACTAACTTACTTGATTTTTTTCATTATATTTTTGAGGTGTTCGATGAAACCAGATCAGCAGATATCATATATCTGGATTTTCAAAAGGCATTTGATAAGGTCCCCCACCAACGATTGCTCAGCAAACTATTGGCGCACGGTATCTCGGGTAACATTCACAATTGGCTTGTGGACTGGCTCTCTGAGCGCAAACAGAGAGTAGTTCTAAACGGTGTTACATCTAGCTGGCTCGACGTCAGAAGCGGTGAGCCTCAAGGATCAGTGCTTGGCCCCATGCTCTTCTTAATTTATGTTAATGATATTGATGATGGGCTCACTTGCAAAGTATCAAAATTTGCTGATGACACAAAAATTGCTAGTAAAGTAACTGCGACACTCGACGAAGAAGCTTTACAATCAGATCTAGATCGACTTGCACGTTGGGCCAATCAATGGCAAATGAAATTTAACGTTGACAAATGTAAAGTGTTGCACATCGGAAAAAATAACAATCGCGTTCGGTACGTAATGAATGGCCAACAACTTTCTGCAGTAAGTAAAGAAAAGGATCTTGGAATCACTATATCAAGCGATTTAAGGCCCGGTCAGCATTGTTCAGAGGTAGTTAAAACTGCAAACAAATTGGTTGGCTTCATCGGACGAGTCTTTAATAATAAATCGGAAAACGTAATATTAAAACTGTATAATTCGTTGGTTCGACCCCGTCTAGAGTACTGTGTACAGCTTTGGTCTCCCTATTACAGAAAAGACATAGAAAAGTTGGAACGGGTCCAACGAAGAGTAACAAAGATGATTCCTAGGTTGAGAAATTTGTCATATGAACAAAGGCTTAAAAAAGTAAATTTATTAAGTCTATCAAAACGAAGAATGCGAGGCGATCTAATAGAAATGTTTAAAATGTTTAAAGGATTCAGTGATATTAATGCGGAAGATTACTTTACAATTGATCGATCAAATAGAACAAGAAGAAATCACAATTTGAAGATAAATGGTAAAAGATTCTCGTCGCACGAAGCTAAACACTTCTTCTTCAATCAAGTTGTTAATGTTTGGAACTCTCTACCTTGTGATGTCGTTGATAGTACAACAGTTACGGCCTTCAAGAATAGATTAGACAAGTATTTTGAATCCAAAAAGCAACTAAGATATTACTCATTGTCGTAATAACGTTAAGTTCTTTCGAATACTGCTGTCCTTGTTCACTTTTATCGCCCGGTTAGTGGTAGCAGTAATGGTAGTTCTTTCCTCTTTCCTACATAATTTCCATGCAGTTTTTCCATGCTGCATGGTTCTTTTTCCTTTCCTGCCAGCTTTGGCTGGAGGGATGGAGGGGTGGGGAGGAGCCTTCGCCTTTGCTGTCCTTCATCTTCTACCTTTGATTAGATAGTTAGTGTAGCTTGTCACAAACAGCCTCGTAAGGACCACCAGGTTTGCTGTTGTTTGTTCTTCCTTTGTGTTTCTTTGTGCTCCTTCCTCCTCCTCCTCCTCCTCCTCCTTTTATTCAATTTCATCAACTATTTCCTTTCCACTCCTTTTTCTTAACATCTCTTTTCTCCTCTATCTCTCTCTCAGTTCCTTTCTCTCTTTTCACTTTTCTTCCTTCTCCTTCTCATATCCTTCATATCATCAACAGGGACATAGGCAAAAATTGGTTTACTAACAGGGTGGTGGATGAGTGGAATAGGCTTAGCAGTCATGTGGTGAGTGCCAATACAATTGTCACATTCAAAAATAGACTAGATAAATTCATGGACAGCGATATTAGGTGGGGTTAGATACACGGGAGCTTAGGGTCAAAGGAGCTGCCTCGTACAGGCCTACCGGCCTCTTGCAGACTCCTGCGTTCTTATGTTCTTATGTTCTTATCTCCTCTTCCTTCCTCCTTCTCTCCTTTTATTCAATTTCATCAACCTTTTCCTTCTCCACTCCTTCCCCTTCACTTCCTCTTTCTTTCTTCCTTTCCCTCTCCACGCCATTCTCCTAACTCTCTCTTTTCTATTTCCTCCCTTCTTCTCATTCTCCTTAATTCTCCTCCTCCTCCTCCTCCTCCTCCTATTTGTCCCTGCACTTTCCTCCTCATTCTCTCTTCCCCTCTACTTACTCTTTCTAACACACAGCCTTTCAGTTCTCGCCTTTCGCCATTTCTCTTCTGTTCCCTTCCTTTCCTTTCCTTTCGCTTCCCTTTCCTTCCTTTCCCTTGCGACCCTCATTCAAGTTTTTTCCTCTTCCTTTTTTTTTTTTAATCTTTCTAGGATTCTGCTTCTCGTATTGTTTGGTAAGAGAATGGATAAGTGAGATAAAGGAAGGAAGGTGTAAAGAGAGAAAGGAATAAAGGAAGGAAGAGATGAAGGAAGGAAGGAAGTTCATTAGACAAGTAGCTAATAATGTAGGAGAGATAGGAGGAGGAAAATAAGGAGAGAAAGAAAGTGGAAGAAAGACGGAAAGAAAAATGAGAAAATCAGTAAAAAAATAAGTGAAATGTAACGAAAAAATTAAGGAAAATAAATACACGAAAGAAAATAAAAGAAGAAAATTGATGTAAGGAAAATCGTTCAAAATATGGAAGGAAAGTCGAAAATAGGGAAAGAGGGAGAGAGAGGGAGAGGACGAAGGAGGGGAAAGGGAAGGAGAGGAAGGAGGGAGTGATAAAAGGAAGGAAGGGAAGGAGGGAAGGAAGGCTGGAGAGAGGGAAGGAGTATTATTATGGTGATGTGATAGTCACTTAGGAAGAAAGGAGATGAAGAAGGAAGGAAGGAAGGAAGGAAAGAAGGAAGGAAGGAAAAGACAGAAAAGATTGGAATGAAAGATAGGAAAGGAGGAGGGGACGAAGGAAAAAAGGAGAGAGGAAGGAGGAAGGAGATAGGAAAAGCGATAAAAAGGAAGGAAGAAGATAGGAATGGAGAAAGGAGGTAAGGAAAAGAGGGAGAAAAGATGAAAAGGAGGGAAGGAAAAGAAAGAAAGGATAAAAAGGAATTAAAAATATACAGGGGGTTGCAAGATGGATGTATAATAAGAGAGAGAGAGAGAAGGCCGCTAACTATAAACAAACAAGTGTTCAAAACTTATTTAATATCGAGAGAGAGAGAGAGAGAGAGAGAGAGAGAGAGAGAGAGAGAGAGAGAGAGAGAGAGAGAGAGAGAGAGAGAGAGAGAGAGAGAGAGAGAGAGAGAGAGAGAGAGAGAGAGAGAGAGAGAGAGAGAGAGAGAGAGAGAGAGAGAGAGAGAGAGAGAGGGGATTTAAGGGGATTCCATACTAACATTGGTGAGCTCACACATCAGTATGTGATAAAAAATAATGCCGATGTAGTATTTCTGAGTGAAACTTTTCTAAATGACACAGTGCCTGAAAACTATGCTAGAATTAAAGGTTACTCTAAGTGGTACAGAAAAGATCGATCATCACAAGGAGGCGGTGTTGCGTTGTGCCACAAGGAGTCATTGAGTGTACAACTTATAGAGTATGACATTCCTGAAAACTTAGAAATAATCTTGTTCAAAATAATAAACAATAATGGCGCGGGTATTTTGTGTTGTGGGTGCTACAGACCTCCGGCACAAGGTCCAGCTGTGTTCAACTTTTTATTAAATAACATTGATAATATTATGACTGTAAATAAGTGTGACAACATTATTATAGTAGGGGACCTAAATCAGCGCACAGCACAAAGGGAGTTCGACAACTTACTTGCAGTGTACGACTTGGACAACTATGTTAACTTCCCCACAGCTCCGGATCCTCGCTGGATCCTGTCGTCACTGACCTCCCTCCAAACACTGTGCAATGCCACCCGCTGGGCTATGTGGGTACCTCAGATCATGTGGCCGTTCTCGCCAAGGTGGCATTCAAGCGTCACCGGGAGGAGAGCACCACAAGGACTCTGTGGCGCTGGGGGGCAACTGACTGGGGAGGCTGCACAGCCCTGCAACAGCTGGACTGGGACGCGGTTCTGAGTGGCAGCGTGGAGCAGCAGGTGCACCAGTTCACTGAAGCTGTCCTCAAGGAGCAACACCGGTGGGTGCCACACCGCGAGCACAGATCCAAGCCGTCCGACCAGCCGTGGTTCGGGCCGAGGTGTCGTGCAGCATCAGACGCCAAACACCGCGCTTGGCTAACGTATAAGCGTAACCCAACTGCCTTCAACAAGAGGAGGAACAGTGTGTAAGCGGCTCTAATGCAAGACGCCCAGGCCTGGGCTAAGGACCAATGGGTGACTGCCACAAAAAACAAACTAAAAGGAGGCCAGGTAGGGAGCAAGCAGTGGTGGCACCTGGTTAAGGAACATCAAGGTGAGGTGCAAGAAGGCACAGTTCCGACCTTGAGAAGAGAGGATGGCACCATGGCACTGAACAATAAAGAAAAAGTAGAGTTGTTTGCCAAGACTTTTGCTGCCAAAATGACCGTCCCTCACCCAGAAAAAGAGCCACCGACTCTCCCTTCAGTTACAAAAGAAAAGTTGACAAGCCTCTCAACAACGGAGGTGGAGGTGTATCGGGCACTGAAGGCCTTAGACGCAGATAAGGCTGTTGGCCCGGACAATATCAGCCCCCGCCTCCTGCGTCAGTGTGCCAAGGAACTCGCTCTTCCCCTCTCCAAGATGTTCAACCAATGCCTTCATACCTCCACCTGGCCGCAGAAGTGGAAGACTAGCCATGTTGTTCCTGTGCACAAGAAGAACGACCGAACGGACGTGAGGAACTACAGGCCGGTGTCCCTCCTATCAGCAGTGGCAAAAGTTTTGGAGGGAATAGTGGCTGAGCGGATCACTAGACACCTGGATAGGCACTATCTGTTGAGTGCCAGGCAGTTCGGCTTCAGGAAAAACCGGTCAGCAGCCGATCTCCACCTACTACTATCCAACGAATGGAGTTCACAGCTGGACCAAGGAAGAGCCACTGCTGCTCTGGCACTAGACATTGAGGGCGCATTTGACCGAGTGTGGCACACCGCCCTATTAGAAAAAATGAGAGCAGCCGGATTGGAGGGAAAGCTTCTGTGCCTGATGGAAAATTACTTAGAGGAACGCCACCTTCAAGTGGTCCTGAATGGGCACAAGGCCTCCCAACAACGGATCCACGCCGGCGTGCCACAAGGCAGCGTCATCGGGCCACTTCTATGGAACATATACATAAATGACCTCCTCCATCTTGTTCCTAGTGCCAAAGCGTTCGCCGATGACATCACTTTGACTCACAAAATAGAGCCAGGAGGAGAGGCCCAGGCAGCACGCCAACTAAGAGCCACACTCCGGCGAATTGCAGATTGGGGGAGTAAGTGGCAAGTTAAGTTTGCCCCAGCAAAAACTCAGCTGCTGGTAGTGTCCAGGACACCTGTGGATCTCCAGCTTGAATTTGAGGGACTCAAGCTGACGCCACGTGAGGAAGTGGAGGTGCTGGGCCTCACATATGACTCCAGGCTGACCTTCCGCACGCACATCCAGCAGCTGGCAAGGGCAGCCTCACGGAAGCTGACGTCCCTACGCAGAATCTCCTGGCTGATGGACAGTCGAGGGCGCGAGGTCTTATACAAGGCACAAATCCGATCCTCCCTTGAGTATTCGTGCCTAACGTGGGGGGGAGCTGCCAGTACCCATCTCGCGCTCCTCGACAAGATCCAGGAGAGGGCGTGGAGGATCATCACGGATCGACCGCCGGAGCACCTACCGACCCTGCAGACCCTCCAACACCGGCGAGACGTGGCCGGCCTCACCACTCTGTACAAAATACAGCAGGAGGGAGTGGAGCACCTGAGGACGCTGCGCCAGCCGGAGCGGGAGGTGACAGCCAACACCCGGTCAGCGGAGGCGGCACCCACGGCTCTGGTGGTGCAGCGATGCCGGACGACTCACTACCAGAGGCAGTTTATAAACACTTACGTGCATATATGGAACCGTCTCCTTGCGTCCGGTCAGCTGCCTCAGCAGTTCACACACCGGCAACAATATAAACTGTTTGTGAACCAGTGGCTGAACAATTTGTGAACAGGTTAGGCTTTAAGATAGGGGATACCAACTATGTTCCCTTTAGCCTACAAACTAGTGCCGCCATATAATGTAATGTTATAGGTACTAGGCCCTGATGTAACCAAGTGTCTGTGTAAATAAAAAAAAAAAAAAAAGAGAGAGAGAGAGAGAGAGCACAGAAACACAGAATAACAAAGACACGAAATTAAGAAAAGATAGAAAGAAAAAGAAAAGAAAGGAAAACTGAAATAAAAAAACAAAAAAATACAGATAAAAACCAAATGATAAAAAATAATACAAAAAAAGAGAAAAGAAAATGATAAACGGAAAACAAATAAAAAGGAAATAAGAAAACATCCGAAAAGCAGAAATGCATAGAAAAAACAAGAAAAAACAGACTAAAACAAGAAGATTAAAGAAAAAAAAAGACAATCCCATCTCCCTTCGTCTCAAGTCGCCCCAATAAAACCGTGTTCGGGTCTCGTCTCGTTCGAAGCTCCGAGTCGCTGCTTCATTTGGGTTCATGGGACTTTGAAACAGTGAGAGATGACGGAATTACGGAGGGAAGAGATTCGGAATTTTAAGAGGTAGGAAAGGGAGATGAGGGCAGTAAAGGAGGAGGTTAAGATGGAGAAAGAGGAGGAGGAGAAGGAGGAAGAAGAGGAAGAGGAGGAGGAGAGATTGAAGTGATATGGAGGCTGAGTTTAAGTAGTTGCTGTAGTAGTAGTAGTAGTAGTAGTAGTAGTAGTAGTAGTAGTAGTAGTAGTAGAAACAAGAGGAGGAAACGAACCAGAAACAAAAGGACAAAATAAAATAAAAAGTGAAATAAAAAAAATAAATAAGGAAAATAAAATAAATACAAAACAAAATAAGTAACAAAAATGAAAGGATAAAGAACAGACGAAAGAGAATAATATAAGAATAAGAGAGTAATACAATTTAGTCGTAATGATAACACTCTGCTCATCCATCCTTGCCCGGAAAAGTAATTACACACACACACACACACACACACACACACACACACACACACACACACACACACATCCATCCCTTCCCATCTTCTCCATTCTTTCGTTCACCATCAATACACGACCCGTTTTCCTTTTTCTCCGCACCCACTTCCCGTTTTCTTTAGTGTTATGAGAGAAAACGGACGCGGGTTGAGGGGAAACTTGAGCATTTTACGTCTTGGGTTTAGGGAGAAGGTTGTAATTGAAGTCATCTGTTTGTGTCCACCGAGGCGAGGCTGGTAATGCTGCAGGAGGAAGAGGAGGAGGAGGAGGAGGAGGAGGCATTGTGAGAGACAGGGAAGTAGCCGGAAGGAAGAGATAAAGTGCACGGACTAATTAAGAAGAAGAAGAAGAAGAAGAAGCAGAAGAAGAAGAAGAAGAAGAAGAAGAAGAAGAAGGAGGAAAAGAAGAACAAGGACAAGAATAAGAACAAGAAGAACAAGAAGAATAAGAACAAGAACAAGAACAGGACCAACAAGAAGAACAGGAAAAAGAGAGCAAAAAAGACAAAAAAAGGAAGATGAAAACAAAAGAGAAGAAGAAGAAGAAAAAGAAGAAGAAAAAGAAGAACAAGAACAAGAAGAACACGAACAAGAAAATGAGGGTCAGAGAGAGAGAGAGAGAGAGAGGGGCTGAAGTGCATGACCTGTTTCTTTTTTTTTATATTTCAGGTGAACGTTCTGTTTTTTCAACCTTGTAAAACGAATTATTTTTACTCTTCACACACTCCCTTCCTCTCATACCTCTCTCCTCTCCCTCTTTCCTCTCCTTCAGCCCTTCCTTCCTTCCTTCCTATAGCTTTTCCATCCTTTACTTTCCGTTTTTCCTTTTCTTTTACCTTTTCTTCATCTATTTCTCCCATACACTTTATTTCTCCTCTTCTTTAAGCCTTTTCTCTCCTTTACTTTCTTTTTCCTTTATTTGTTACTTCTTTCATCTTTATCTTCCTTCCTTTCTTCATTTATTTCTTCTTGTACTTTCCTTCTTTTCCTTCCATCTTTTCCTTCCTTTTATCTACTCCTTTGCTTCATTCCTGTCTACCAATCCCTTTCTTTCCTTTCTTCTCATCATCCCTTCCTTCCTTCCTTCCTTCATTTCTTTCTTCTTGTACTTTCCTTATTTCCCTTCCGTCTTTTCCTTCCTTATATATTCTCCTTTTTTTCCTTTCTTCTTTTCCTTCATTCTCATCATCCCTTCCTTCTTTCCTTCCTTCAGTTCTTCCTTCAATTCCCTTACCTATTTCCCTCTCCCTCTTTTCCTTCTTACAAACACTTTTTTTCTTCATTCCTTCATATCATACCGAAAGTAACCAAATATTACCCCAACAATAACCTACAATACCCCCAACAATACCCCAGTAATACTCCAATGATACCTACAATACCCCCAACGATACCCCAATGTAGCTAAGTATTACCTCAATGATACACACAATACCCCCAACGATACCCAACGATACCCTTATTAACCCTTTCTTTTTCATTCTACACCTCTTTCATACATTCCACACTTTACGTTTCTCTTCTCCTTTCCATTCTTCTTCTCCTCTCTGTATCTCTCCCTCCTTCCCTTTTTTCTTCTCTCCATCCCTCCCTCCTTCCCTTCCCTCCATTACCCACACATACAGGGAGAGAGATTGTCCAAATGGATGCCATCAAACAAACACACAAACACACACACACACACACACACACACACACACACACACACACACACACGAGAGGGCAAGAGGAGAATAATAAAAAGTAAATAAAAAGAAAATTAGGTTAAGAGCGAATGCATAGAATATTATACTGAGGAGGAGGAGGAAGAGGAGGAGGAAAGAAACGAGAAAACAAGACGCAAAGGAGGAAAATAGTTGCGAATATAAGATAAAACAAAGAAATAAAAGTAAGAACGGAAGAATAAGAAGGAAGAAGAAGAGGAAGAGGAGGAGGAGGAAGAGGAGGAAAGTAAGATAATAATAATAATGGAGTCTTTTTCCGCCTCTGTAAACCTATTCATAATTTTAATCCCTTTGACATCCTGAACTCAAGAGAATGAAAATATATATAACCACTCATCTCTCTCTCTCTCTCTCTCTCTCTCTCTCTCTCTCTCTCCGCCTCCTTCGTAATGACAAATTGGACTTTCTTTCGAGTTGCTTTCAAGGAATTTCTCTCTCTCTCTCTCTCTCTCTCCAATCAGTTTATCCTGTTTCACTTTCTTCCCTTAGCTGATTTATGTCAACAAACCTGACCTCTCTCTCTCTCTCTCTCTCTCTCTCTCATTCCATTTTTCACTTTCTTACCATCATCATTTCTCTCATTCCTCATATTTTATTCCATTCTTCCCTCTTTCTTCTTTCCTTTTCCTCCATTTCCCTTTCGTTCTCATTATTCCTTATCTCTGCCCTTGATCCCTTTATGCTCCTCTAAAATTTGGCTTATTCTCTCTCTCTCTCTCTCTCTCTTGTTCATATTTTCTTACATTTGAAATATCTCCCTTTTTATTCCTTTCCATATTCAGTTCCTCCTTTGGCTTTCTCTTTTTCCTTTGTTCTTCATATTTTCTTCCCCACATTTTCATCTCTACTGTTTATCTTCTTTTATTTATCTCTCTCATTTTCGAATTACCAAATCATACACTATTTTTTTTTATTCTTCCTCTTTTTCCCTTCTCTTCTTCTCTTCTTTTCTATTTCTCTCTTTTTATTTTCCTCTTTTGATTTCTCTCATATTCATCACATCTGTTTATTTCCTTCCATTTCTCTCAGTCTCGTATTACCAAATCCTTCCCTTCCATTATTTTCTATTTTCCTTTCTTTCATTCATTCTTTCCCTATTCTTTCTTTCCTCTCATCAACCATTTACATTTATTTTCGTCATCTTCACTTACCAACCCTTCTATCCCTCTTTCCCTTTCTTTATCTCTTCTACCCCTTTCTCCTATTTTCACCATATTCATTTACTCCTGTTTTTTTTCCATCTGTCTATCTATATCTATCGTTTTTCCTTCTCCCTTCGTCTCCCCCCTTCCTACTTCCTCTTCCTCTTCTTCCTCTTAACGTGTTGTCCTTCTCTTCCCGTCCAACGCAAAGGTGAGGGAAGCAATTCACCAAAACGACGAAAAACGAAAATGGAAAAAGAGAGAAACTGAGATGAACGAGAGAGAGAGAGAGAGAGAGAGAGAGAGAGAGAGAGAGAGAGAGAGAGAGAGAGAGAGAGAGAGAGAGAGAATATTTCATGTCTAATTTGATTTCTCGTCACGATTTTATGTTTTCCTAATTATCTTCTTCTTCTTCTTCTTCTTCTTCCTCTTCTTCTCCTCCTCCTCCTCCTCCTCCTCCTCCTCCTCCTCCTCCTCCTCCTCCTCCACCTCCTCCGCACAGTCTGCTTTTCAGCTTCTGCTTCTTCTTCTTGTCCTCCTCCTCCTCCTCCTCCTCCTCCTCCTCCTTCTCTTCCTTCTAATTAAACGCTATTTTTTCGTCATTTCCTAATTCTCACTCTGCTCTGCTCTCTCTCTCTCTCTCTCTCTCTCTCTCTCTCTCTCATCTAATCACATTCTTTATTCCATTTGTATTAACTCTTGTATTCTCTCATGTCGTCTCCTCCTCCTCCTCCTCCTCCTCTCCTCCTCCTCCTCTTCCTCTTAATCACTCCCTCCAATCTCTCCTCTTCCTCTCTCTCCCTCGGGTTTCTCTTCCTCTTTAATTTCTCACACTCCATCTTCCTCCACGACTTTCCTCCTCTCCTCTCCTCCTCCTCCTCCTCCTCCTCCTCCTCCTCCTCCTCCTCCTACTTCTCCTTCTCCTCCTCCTCCTCCTCCTCCTCCTCCTCCTCCTCCTCCTCCTCCTCCTCCTTCTCCTTCTCCTCCTCTCACTTTCTTTCCTTCCAATCTCTCTCAAACGCATAAGCACGTACGAAATAACCGCTCCCCCCACTCTTTCTCTCTCTTTCTTTCTCTCTTTCTTTCTTTCTTTCTCTCACTCACTCTCTCCTTACGTATTTTTTCATTTCTCCTCCTCTCCCTCTCTCTTCTCTCTTTTTCAATCTTTTTTCCTTCTCTCTCTCTCTCTCTCTCTCTCTCTCTCTCTCTCTCTCTCTCTCTCTCTCTCCTTCCTTTCTCTCCCATCCCTCGCAATATCTCCCCTCCATCTCTACCTCCTTTCTCCTCCTTTCTTTTCCTTCTCTTCTCTCTCTCTCCCATGCGTCTTCATTTTCAGAACTAAGAATGAGACGACGTGACTGAGGGGAGAGAGAGAGAGAGAGAG
>NC_066552.1:3452004-3464504 GCF_024679095.1 Eriocheir sinensis
TGCTCTTGTTTGTCTGTTACACAAAGAACCCAAATCTTTATTCTTCCCTCCTCCTCCTCCTCCTCCTACTCCTACTCCTCCTCCTCCTCTCCTCCTCCTTCTCCTCTCTTTTCTTTCCTCTCCACCTCTTCCACCACATTTTTCTCTTAACTTTACCTCCGTTCTTCTTTTCATTCTTCCTGACCCAACCCTCTTCCTCCTCCTCCTCTTTTTCCTCCACTTCCTTTTCTATTATCCTCCTCTTCTCCCTCTTTCTCTTTCCCTCTTTCTCTTCCTACCTCTTATTACTTTTCCTCCTCCTCCTCTTCTTCCTCCTACTCATTTCACTACCTTTACAACTGTTACTACTACTACTACTACTACTACTACTACTACTACTACTACTTCTACTACTACTACTACTACTTCTACTACTACTACTACCACTCCTCCTCCTTTTCCTCCTCCTGCTTCTCCTCCATCTAACACGAAACGAAGGAAAACCAAAGAAAACCAAGAAAGCAAGGTAAAGAAAATACAAAAAAGTTAAAGTAGAACACGAAAGAAAGAAAAACCGCAAGACGAAATGAACATAACAGATGAAGGAGACGAAGTAAAAGAAGAGAATAAGAGGAAGAGGAGAAGGAGGAGGAGGCTGCATAAAATGGACACCAGACGAAGACAAAGTAATGAAGAAAGATATATACGATGATAAAATAGAAATATGAGGGGAATAAACGCAAATAAAGAGACATTGAGAGGCTGTTCAGGGGGGGAAGGGAGAGAGAGAGAGAGAGAGAGAGAGAGAGAGAGAGAGAGAATAAATAAAAAAAAGACTGAAAAAACGTAAAGGGGAATCGAAAACAAAAACAAATAAAAGAAAAAAAGAAAAAAAGAAAACCCAAATAAATAAAGTAAATAAAAGGAAAGAACGAAAAAACAATAGATAAAGTAGAAGAGAGGGAAAGAAATTGAAGAAAGAGAAAAAAGCAGAAACAAATAATAAAGAAGAGGGAGAAGGCAATAAAAGAAGAATGAGAGAGTAGGTGAAAAGAGAATAAAAAAAAAGAGTATGAGAATGGAAAGTATGAGAAAAGGGAGATAGAAAGAGAAAGAAAGGGAGATAAGAAAGAGGAGAAAGCAAGAGAAATCAGTATGGGAAACGGGACACAGAAAGAGAGAAAGGGAGAAGAAGAGAAAGAGGATAAAGCAAGGGATGAAGGAAATGAAGAGGATGAAAAACAAGAAAGACGAAAGAGGGAAAGAGAAGGAGGGAGAGGGGAAGGAAAGGAAGGAAGGATGAGGGAGGGAGAGAGGAGGGAGAAGAGAGAGACAGGTAGACAGACAGGTAAGGCGAATAACAGGTGTGTACTCAGTCTGCTCAGGTACACTAATTTGACTTCTCCAGACTCCTCTTTGTGGTGTGTGATTAGATGAAGCAGGTGTGTGTGTGTGTGTGTGTGTGTGTGTGTGTGTGTGTGTGTGTGTGTGTGTGTGTGTGTGTGTGTGTAGACAGGTATGCAAAAGCTGGATTACAGGTGCATTCCGCGAGTGTTTGTGTGTTCAGTGTAGGCGTGTGTGTATCTGTGTCTGTGTGTGTGTGTGTGTGTGTGTGTGTGTGTGTGTGTGTGTGTGTGTGTGTGTGTGTGTGTGTGTGTGTGTGTGTGTGTGTGTGTGTGTGTGTGTGTGTGTGTGTGTGTGTGTGTGTGTGTGTGTGTGTGTGTGTGTGTGTGTGTGTGTGTACAGCCTTCCTGTTTCGTGATATTTTTACACCTGTTTCTTTCTTTCATGAATAAACACCATTATTATTATTATTATTATTATTATTATTATTATTATTATTATTATTATTATTATTATTATTATTACTTGTTATTGCTTTCTCACCTTTCTTTTATCTTTCTCTTTCTGTCTCCTTTCTTTTATTATTTTTCATTGCTTTCTCCTTTTCCTTTTCGCTTTCGCTTTTTTTCTCTCCATTCCTAAATTAATTTCCCTTGCTTTCTCCTTTTTTCCTTTTTCTCTTAATTTTCGTTTCTCTCTTTTCCATACACTTTTCTCTTGTTTTCTCTTCCTTCTTTTCTCTCTTTCGTTTCATTTTTGTGTTTCTTCTTCTTCTTCTTCTTCTTCTTCTTCTTATTATTATTATTATTATTATTATTATTATTATTATTATTATTATTATTATTATTATCATTAATCTATTACCCATATATCAAACAGCATCATCATTATCATCACCATCATCATCCCTATCTTCCTCCTCCTCCTCCTCCTCATCATCATCATCATCATCATCATTTTTCCTCCATACAAACAAACACAAAAAATTCCCTCCATTAACCTCTTCCTTCTCCTCTTCTTCCCCAGGTACGCCGCTCACCTGCGTTTTCCTAATTAACGCACCCAGGTAACCGCCAGCTAATTAGTGCCGGTAATTAGGCGGTCAAACAGAGATGCACGCCGCACAATAACTCTCGTAGCGCTCTCCTTATTAGCCATGCCCTCTTTTTGTTCTCGAGACCGCCTTTTGTGTTCTCTAGTCATCTTTCAGTATTTTTTAGTTCGCTTCTCAGTTTTCTGGTTTGACTTTTTTGTTTGTTTTTTCTTCCTGTTTCTGTTTTCTAGTTTTTCTTTCTTTTGTCTAATCCGCTTTTACCGTTTTCTGATCCTCTTTTCTGTTCTTTAATCCGCTTTTTTTGTTTTCTATTTCGTCTTTTTGTTCTTTATTTCGCCTTTCTTTTGTCTATCTTTGTTATCTAGTTAGACTTTCTGTTCTCTAGTCTTATTTTCTCAACTTTTCTTGAGTTTGTGTTAATCTTGTGGTGGTTTTCTTGTATGGCGGCCATCCTTGTAACGTTTTAGTAGTAGTTTATGTCGCAAGAGAGAGAGAGAGAGAGAGAGAGAGAGTTTAGGTCAGTACATTACTAGAAGGTGCACTCAATCTCTCTCTCTCTCTCTCTCTCGTAAAGCCAGTTCAAGGATAACATAGGTAACAAATATAAATGGATGTGTGTGTGTGTGTGTGTGTGTGTGTGTGTGTGTGTGTGTGTGTGTGTGTGTGTGTGTGTGTGTGTGTGTGTGTGTGTGTGTGTGTGTGTGTGTGTGTGTGTGTGTGTGTGTGTGTGTGTGTGTGTGTGTGTAACGAAATAACAAATCGTATGTGAAAACGCACCTTCGTAAAGAATGATCAGGAGTAAAAATAAAGTCTTCGGCAAACAGCTTCCGGCGTAGACTATTTTTCTGGACTCGCTCGCTGCCCGAAGGTGAAAAAAAAGGAAAACGGGAAAAGAATACAAAACGATAAAACGGAAAGAGGCAAAAATAATGATCACAAAACGATTCCAAGACATAACGTAACAGGAGAAGCATGATAAGCGACAACGCAATAGAGATGAATTCACTAACTTGTTATATGAAACAAATAACAGAAGAAAGTAAACAATAAAACATAAATAAACAAAATAATGATCACAAACGAACTCAAGACATAACGTAACAGGAGGGGCGTGATAAGTAATAACGCAATAGAGATGAATTCACTAACTTGTTATATGAAAAAAATATACAGAAGAAAGTAAACAATAAAACATAAATAAACAAAATAATGATCACAAAACGAACTCAAGACATAACGTAACAGGAGAAGCATGATAAGCGACAACGCAATAGAGATGAATTCACTAACTTGTTATATAAAAAAAATATATATAGAAGAAAGTAAACAATAAAACATAAATAAACAAAATAATGATCACAAAACGATTCCAAGACATAACGTAACAGGAGAAGCATGGTAAAGGATAACGCAATAGAGATGAATTCATTAACCTGATATATGAAAAAAATAACAGAAGAAAGTAAACAATAAAACATAAATAAACAAAATAATGATCACAAAACGAACTCAAGACATAACGTAACAGGAGAAGCGTGATAAAGGATAACGCAATAGAGATGAATTCATTAACTTGATATATGAAAAAAATATAGAAGAAAGTAAACGATAAAACATAATTAAACAAAATAATATAATCAACACAAAAACAATAAAGAAATAAGAAAATATGAAAAGAGTAAAAATGAAACTAGAATTTACAATAAACATGAATTCATAAACTTACCAATAAATAAATAAATAAATAAATAAATAAGAAAAATAAAAGTACACCTCAGGTAACGTATAAATCTTCATTCCAGGCAAAAAAAAATAACAACTAAAATGAAAAAAAGAAAAAAACACTAACCACAAACTCACAAATAACAAATAAATAAAAAAAAGACAAAAATCGAGAAGGCAAAGAAAAAAAATCATGTAAATCTCCCACAATTCCCTTCAGTCATTTTTTTATACCGAAACCGAAAACACACACACACACACACACACACACACACACACACACACACACACACACACACACACACACACACACAAACACACGAAAATCCACCAATAAATCAGATTCCTCGGTGTGCCTACGTATGCCTGTGAGCGTGTCCGTGTGCGTGTGCGTGTGCGTGTGTGTGTGTGTGTGTGTGTGTGTGTGTGTGTGTGTGTGTGTGAGGGAATATGAAGCGGAAACGTGCCTTGAGCGAGCGTGTTTTTTGCCTCTTAGCAGCAAGGGACGAGTAAGTGGGAGAGAGAAGAGAGATGCTACAACCGCGGAGAGGCCGGATGCTGCATGACCGAGAGAGAGAGAGAGAGAGAGAGAGAGAGAGAGAGAGAGAGAGAGAGAGAGCGTAGGTGGGTGTGTGTGGTTGGTTGTTGCAGAGAGGAAAAAAGGAAGGAAGGAAGGAGACTAAACCAGACGTAGGAGAGAAGAATTTAAGATGAAGAAGAAATGGAGGAGGAGGAGGATAAGAAGGAGGAGGAGGAAGATGAAGAAGAACCAAGACAAAAGCAAAGAATAATAAACAGACAAGCAACACGATAAATAAAAACACAGAAAGACAAAAAAAAAGAACAAGTAAACTGTAACCAAGACCAAAAAGACAGACAAACAAACAGACATATAGACAGACATACAGACAGACACAAAAATAGATAGACAAACAGACAAACAGACAGACAAATAGACAGATAAACAGACAGACACAAAAACAGACAGACAGACAAAGAAACATAAACAGAAGACACATCACAGACTCTTTCTCTCTCGCTCTATCTCTCTCAGGTAAACAAATACTAAGAGCAGGTACGAGAGAGAGAGAGAGAGAGAGAGAGAGAGAGAGAGAGAGAGAGAGAGAGAGAGAGAGAGAGAGAGAGAGAGAACGTAAGCCAGAGACGAGGTACGCGTTTCCAATGGGACTGTATAGGCAAGACAAGCAAGCGAGACAGCGATTCAGGCGTCTATTGTCTTAAGGTAATGTTTGTTAAGGAATACATATTGACACTGGCGCCCCCTCCACTATAGACGCCTGAACCAGCCTCGCGCGGCCTTTGTGTAGACGTCAAAGGGATGATTGAATGTCGACACAAGCCTGGAGCGTCCTAACTTGCGTACGCCGGTGTTCTGAGACGCTTTTGGGTCTTACAACACGTATTTCCCAGGCCTGCAAAGGAGATTAGTCTGGTTATGATGAGTGTTTCTTTACGTCTGTTTTTTAGATCGTAGAAGGCTTGTCAAACTATTACTAGGCTCATAAAATATTCTCAGACGGTTTTGGATCTTACAACATTTATTTCGCAAGTCCACAAAAGAGATTGGTTTGGTTATCCTGAGTGTTTCTGTACGTTAGATATGTAGATCGTAGAAGGCTTGTCAAACTATCACTAGGCTCATAGAATATCCTCAGACGCTTTCGGCTCCTACAACACGTATTTTCCAAGGCTGCAAAGGAGATTAGTCTGGTTATCGTGAGTGTTTCTGTACGTTAGATATGTAGATCGTAGAAGGCTTGTCAAACTATCACTAGGCTCATAGAATATCCTCAGACGCTTTCGGCTCCTACAACACGTATTATCCAAGGCTGCAAAGGAGATTAGTCTGGTTATGATGAGCGTTTCTGTACGTTAGATATGTAGATCGTAGAAGGCTTGTCAAACTATTACAAGGCTCATAGGATATTCTCAGACACTTTAGACTCCTACAACACGTATTTCCCAAGTCTGCAAAGGAGATTAGTCTGGTTATCCTGAGTGCTTCTGTACGTTAGATATGTAGATCGTAGAAGGCTTGTCAAACTATCACTAGGCTCATAGAATATCCTCAGACGCTTTCGGCTCCTACAACACGTATTATCCAAGGCTGCAAAGAAGATTAGTCTGGTTATGATGAGTGCTCTTTTACGTTTGTTGTGTAGATCGTAGAAGGCTTGTCAAACTATTACAAGGCTCATAGAATATCCTCAGACGCTTTCGGCTCAAACAACACTATTTCCCAAGGTCACAAAGAAGATTAGTAGCGTTATAATGATTGCTTTTTACGTTCATGGTGCAGAAGAATTGTCAGACTATTACTAGGCTCATATAATATCCTCAGACACTTTCGACTCTAACAACACAATTTCCCAAGGCCGCAAAGGAGTCTAATCGGGTTCTCATGCGTGTTTCTTTGCGTTCACGGTGCAGAAGCCTTGTCAAACTATAACTAGGCTTACAAAATTACTCATGGAAATACTAACACAACCTCCACTAAAGCCTTGTCAAACAATCACTAGGCCTATAACACTACCCATGGGAATACTAACACAACCTCTACTAAAGCCTTGTCAAACTATCACTAGGCCTATAACACTACCCATGGGAATACTAACACAACCTCTACTAAAGCCTTGTCAAACTATCACTAGGCCTATAACACTACCCATGGGAATACTAACACAACCTCTACTAAAGCCTTGTCAAACTATCACTAGGCTTATAACACTACCCATGGAAATACTAACACAGCCTCTACTAAAGCCTTGTCAAACTATCACTAGGCCTATAACACTACCCATGGAAATACTAACACAGCCTCTACTAAAGCCTTGTCAAACTATCACTAGGCTCATAAAACTACCCATGGAAATACTAGCACTACCTCTACGAAAGCCTTGTCAAATGTGGGTGATGTAAGCCTTGGTATGTTTAAGAATGAGAACCTTTGACTCACTACAGACGAAATTACATTGGCTACATATCATTAAACGTTAGAAATATTGCATGAAGTTTTTTTTTTACAGCAAAGGAGACAGTACAAGGGCATAAAGAAATGAAAACAATAATGAAAAAAAAAAGCCCGCTACTTACCGTTCCTAAAAAAGAGTGCAGAGGAGTGGCTGAGAGAGAAGTCAATTTCGGGAGGCGAGGTGTCCTGATGATAGGCGATACAAATTCAAGTACACCTGAAAAATGAAAACGTCCATAAAAGGCAAAAGAAAAGAAACCAGAGACTCCAGAGACTTACAAAACAAAGAAAAAAGGGAAGCAAAACAAGTTCAACCTGTTATATAAATACTTAAACCGTCTGGTGTGTCTCTTACCTTGATGGAAAAAAGAATATGAGACTCAATGATTCTGGTTTCCTCTTAACAGCATAAAGCCCTGAAGTGGTCTATTCTCTCTCTCTCTCTCTCTCTCTCTCTTCTTTTTCTTCTTTTTTCTTCTTTTTCTTCTCTTTCTCTTCTTTTTTTTCTCTTTCTTCGTGTACTTTTCTTTCTCTTTTTCTTCCTTCTCTGTTTCTCCTCTTTTTCTTCTCTTTCTTCTTTTTCTTCTCCTACTCTTCCTTTCCTTCTTTTCTTTCTCTTCTTTTTCTCTTCTCTTTCTCTGTCTTTTCATCACTTATTCTACTGATTTTCTCTCTCTCTCTCTCTCTCTCTCTCTCTCTCTCTCTCTCTCTCTCTCTCTCTCTCTAAGGATGTTACGTGATGCTGCTCGAGGGCAAAGTATGAACAGGAACCGACACCGATATAATGAAGGAAGAACAGACAGACAGACAGACAGACAGACGGGAAAAGAGGTTGAGGAAGGGAGACCGGAAGATTGACAGACAGAAAAAAAACAGGAGGATTATACAAGAGAGAAACTAATGGACATTGAGATATAAAGAAAAGAAGTTGAGATAGACAGAACATGGGAAAACTTATATGGAGAGGATGACAGGAAGATTGAAGGACATTGAAGAGAGGACGGAGGAAGAGGAAAGGAGTTATGATGAAGAGAGAAATAGATAGACAGATAAAGAGGAGATAGACAAAGATAAATGGGTGAATAGATGGATTTAATAGACGAGATAGATAGAGAGATAAAGAGGAGGTAGACAAAGATAGATGGATGAATAGATGGATTGAATAGACGAGATAGATAGAGAGATAAAGAGGAGGTAGACAAAAACAGATGGATGAATAGATGGATTGAAGAAAACAGAAGGATTAATGAAAAGATGTAGATGATGATAAAGGGGAGAAAAGACAAAAAAAAAAAAAGATATATGCGAATGAAATACTGGAATGAGATGAAATAAAAATAAAGAACGATGGAATATAGGAATAGCAGACAGGGATGATAAACAAGATAAAATGATAAACAAACAGATAGACAGATAGATAGACAGCGATAGGAACATAGATAAAAATGGATAAATAGGTGTAAAAGAAATAACAAACAAGTACAAAAGAAACACAGACAGACAGATACAATAACATATCGAAACTGACGAAACAAAAAAAAATTGAACATACGGACTGACAGATACACAGACAGATGGATGGCAAGACACGACACACTAATGGAAGGAGGAACAACACGGACAGGTGAATTAATTGATGACGTGACACCTGAGAGAGAGAGAGAGAGAGAGAGAGAGAGAGAGTGTGTGTGTTCGTGGCCTAATTAGCAAGACAAACAGGAGTTACACAAAGATCCGCTTACCTGTAAAACACACCTGTCGAGGGATCAAATTAACACCTGGTTGTGGAGAGAGAGAGAGAGAGAGAGAGAGAGAGAGAGAGAGAGAGAGAGAATGCAATATCACACCATAAGCATCAATAAATTCTATAATAAGACTTGGTAATACATCACAGGGAAGACCTACGCATATCCTCCTCCTCCTCCTCCTCCTCTTCAAAGTGGAGCTACAATAATGTCGAACGTGACTCGTGGAGAGCAAATTCACCAAGAGGAAGAGGAGGAGGAGGAGGAGGAGGGGGGGGAGGAGGGGGGGGAGGAGGAGGAGGAGGAGGAGGAGGAGATAGTGAAGAGGAATAAAGGAGGAAGCTACCTCATCATCCTGAAAGGAGGAGAAAGAAGAAAGGAAAACAAAAGCGACAAGGAAGAGAAAAGGAAATGAAGAGAAGGAAAAAGGAAAAGAAGGGGAGAGGAAGAAGAGAGGGAAAGAGAAAAGGAGGAGATGAAGAGAAAAGGAAGAGTGTGAATAATGAATACGGAATAGATAGAAGAAGGAGGGATGGATGGAAGGGAGGGAGAAAGAGAAAAAAATAGAAGTAAACGAAGAGATAAAGAGAGAAAAAGCGAAGTGAAGGAAAATACGAAGAGGGAAGGACGGAGAAAAGGGAGAGGAGGGAGATACGAAGACAGGAAGGAGGGGAAAGGAAAAGGAGACATGGAAAGAGGAGGAAGGGAAGAAAAAGAGAAATGGGGAGAAGGAAGAATAAAAGGGAGAGAGAAAATCACACCCAGGTCATGAATATATTTGGAAATGCAGAATTTTTTTTTTCCATTAGATATGTAGAAGTAGTAGTAGTAGTAGTAGTAGTAGTAGTAGTAGTAGTAGTAGTAGTAGTAGTAGTAGTAGAGAATGGTAATGATGATTTATGTATATCCTCTCTCTCTCTCTCTCTCTCTCTCTCTCTCTCTCTCACACACAATGTCTCTATACGCTCTAAACATTAATTAAATCAGCGTGTTTGGACATGTTTCCTTCAAAGACTCCGGCAACCTCTCCCTTGCCTTCCCCTCCCTTCCTCCCCTCACCCCTTTTCCTTCCCTTTCCTCTCTCCCCTTATTTCTCACCTTCCCCCTAACCTCCTCTTTTCCTCTCCTCTCTCCTCTCCTCTACTGTCTTTTCTCCTATTTCCTTCCCTCTCTTCCTTTTCCCTCATCCCCTCTCCTTCCCTCCTTTTATATCCTTCTCCCTCGCCCTTCCCTTCTCCTCTCTTCCACCTTTCCTCCCTCCCTCTCTTCTTTTTCCCTCATCCCCTCTCCTTCCCTCCTTTTATATCCTTCTCCATCGCCCTTCCCTCCTCCTCTCTTCCACCTTTCCTCCCTCCCTCTCTTCTTTTTCCCTCATCCCCTATCCTTCCCTCCTTTTATATCCTTCTCCCTCGCCCTTCCCTTCTCCTCTCATCCACCTTTTCCCCCCCTTCCCTCCCCTTCCTTCCAATCTTACCTCCTCTTCTCTTTCCTTCCCTCCCCCTTTCCTCCTCCACTCTCTACTTCCAGCTTTCCTCCTCCCTTTCTCCCTCGCACTCTGACACACGTTCGAGCATAGTTTTCTTTTTTTTCTTCACCTCCTCGCTCAGATTAATGTCCCGGATGAGGCGCTTCGAAACGCGTCCGGACCAAGTGAAGCATCAGAAGCCTCGTGAAACATATGAAGCCTCGTGAAACAATTGTAGTCCCGTGAAGCAGCGCAGCACTAAATATCGAGAGGGCGTTCAAACACTCAAGCCGGGGTTCATCTGGCGTGTTCGAGCGGGGATTCGGGCGTCGTGAAGCTTCGGAAAGGTGGTTCAGATTCGAAAAAAAACTCATCCACTCATTCGCTCTCTCTCTCTCTCTCTCTCTCTCTCTCTCTCTCTCTCTCTCTCTCTTACTTAAATTGAATTAGTTACCCCACTTATGCATTTTTTTTAAGTCTCCGCTTTTTCGTTTTCCTTATATTCGTTTTACATTATTTTCTTTCCCGTTTTCTTTACTTCGTTTTTTTTCCTAATTCAAATACGCGCTTTGTAAATTTCATCGACATTTGTTAAAACATCTTTTTATTTTTATTTTTTTCCCAGTGCAGTGATCTAACGTTTTCATTACTCTCTCTCTCTCTCTCTCTCTCTCTCTCTCTCCTTTTCTTTACTTCCTTGACTTTTCTTTCGTAAATTCACAAGTTGTAAAATTAACCCACATTTGCCCAAACTCTTGAATTTATTTTTTCTTTCCATTTTTTCCCTTTTATTCTCCCTTTTATCCATTTATTTTTCCATCCATTTTTCCCTTTTACTCTCCCTTTTATCCATTTATTTTTCCTTCCATTTTTTTTCCTTTTTACTCTCACTTTTATATTTTATTTTTCCATTTATTTTTCATCCCCGTGCTGTGATCTAACGTTACCTGGCGCACCTGCCGCTTCATTACCTGCTTCATTAGGACGTCTTCATTTTTGCTCCTCTCGCTTTCCGCGCGTTCATTGCACTTCTAATCTTTTCGCGGCGTTTAAACAGTTTCCATTCATCAGCCGTGTTTCTTTTCCGGTGATATTTCCAGCCAGTTAATTTTTCTATTCCTGGTAGTATGATTTTTTGGGGTAGATAGAGTTAATGGATAGGAGATGATGTAGGTTGATCAATTTCTCTTTTTTTCTCTTTTCTCTTTTTGCATTTTTTTCCTTTTATTATCTTCTTTTTTCTTCGTTTCCTATTCCTCTTCTTCCTTTCCTTCTTCTTCTTCTTCTTCTTCTTCTTCTTCTTTTTCTTTTTCTTCTTCTTCAACTTCTTCTTCTTCTTCAACTTCTTCTTCTTCTTCTTCTTCTTCTTCTTCTTTTTCTTTTTCTTCTTCATCTTCTTCTTCATCTTCTTCTTCTACTTCTTCTTCTTCTTTTATTTCTTATTCTCCTCTTCTTTTTTTACTCCCCTTTCATTATTACTTGTATCATCATCTGTTTCAATTCCCAATCTTTCCTTTACGTTAAAATACTCTTCCTTTTCTTCTTCTTCTTCAACTTCTTCTTCTTCTTCAACTTCTTCTTCTTCTTCTTCTTCTTTTTCTTCTTCTTCTTCTTCTTCTTCTTTTTCTTTTTCTTCTTCATCTTCTTCTTCATCTTCTTTTTCTACTTCTTCTTCTTCTTCTATTTCTTATTCTCCTCTTCTTCTTTTTTTACTCCCCTTTAATTATTACTTGTATCATCATCTGTTTCAATTCCCAATCTTTCCTTTACGTTAAAATACTCTTCCTTTTCTTCTTCTTTTCTTCTCTAACTCTTCTTTCATTTCACGTTCATCACCTGTTCAATTACTAATCTTAGACATACGTTTTTTTCAACACTTTGGCATCATTTTCCTTTCCTTCTAACACCATCGTAACGTACAAACCACCTTCGATATACATTTTTTTCTTTGTTATTTCAAGTTCAGATCAAACAAGGGTCACTAATCATGCTACTCTGCCTTCGTCATTTTTTTCGTTCTTCTCCTTAAGTTTAAATACAAAGAGATCGTTTTCCTTTCCTTCTGATAATACCTTAATGTCTAAACCACCTCCGTCATATATTTTTGTCTCTAATATTTCACGCTTAGGTCAAACAAGGGTCACCAATAATGCTCATCAACTTCTATCTAATACCTTTCCATTAAAAATCTTTCTATAT
>NC_066552.1:3469504-3484504 GCF_024679095.1 Eriocheir sinensis
GAGAGAGAGAGAGAGACTTCTAGGATCACCCTGAAGGATTCTGCCAAAGTCCTTCGCGTCAGGATACGAAATAGGGCTCGGGCTTAGGACTCCTGATCTGGGAAGGAGCGAGACACGAGCGAGGACAGGGAGAAAGGCGGGAGAGAGACAAAAAAGGGGAAGGAAGGAGGAGAAGCGACTGAGAAAAGATAAAAGTGAAGAAACGAGCCTGTCGGGAAAAGGGAAAGGAAAAGCCGCTGGATAAAGATAGGAGAAGAAAATGGAGTTAAAGGAAAAAGAGCAAAAAAGAGAAGGCAAGGAAAAGATAAAGGAGAAAGAAATAAAGCCATAAAAAGAGAAAAGACACTGGAAAAAAAGAGAAAATATAATAAAATGGAGCCACTAGGAAAATATAGAAAAGGAGATACTGAGAAAATATAAAAAAGAAGGAATGAAATGAAAGGAAAAGAAAAAGGAGAAAGAAATGAAGCCAAAAAAAAGAAAAGAGACACTGGAAAAAGAGAAAATATAATAAAATGGAGCCAATAGGAAAATATAGAAAAGGAGACACTGAATAAGATAAAAAAAGAAGGAAATGAAGTAAAAAAAAAGAGAAAAGAGGAGGAAAAGACGCCGAAGGAAAACGGTAATAGAAAAACAATTTGAAAGACATAAAAAAGGAAAAGAAGGAACCATGAAAAGAAAAAAAAGAGGAACAACTGGTAAAAGAGAAAAGAAAAGGAAAATTAGAACAAGAGAAAACAAGACCAACTGAAAAAATAAGGAAGGGAAATTAAGGTACTGGAGAAAGGAAAAAAGAAGGAAAAGCGTATATTAAAGGAGAAGAAAGAAAGAAAAGATGGAGTTTGAACTGCACCCAAACATCCACGCATCCACTCATCCTTTCATCCACTCAACCACTCAGCCATCCAGTCATCAAATATCCACTCATCCACTCAACCCCTCAGTCATCAAATATCCACACATCCAATCAACCACTCAGTCATTAAATATCCATTCATCCACTTGGTCATCCTCTTATCCACTCAATCACCTAGCCATCCAATCACCAAACATCCATTCACCCACTTGTTCCTCTCATCCACTCCGTCATCCACTCAGTCCGGGCAGGTGGATGACGAGCACTCACCTGGGGACGAGTGGATGTGCTTGTATCAGGTGGACATGATGGAGGGATTAGGGCATGAAAGGATGTTACTACTTTAATTTTTTGTTGGTGAATTCTCTGACGAAGAGGAGGAAGAGGAGGGGGAGGGAGGAAGGGGAGATGACAAAAGGGGAAGGTGGGGGGAAGGTAGGAGGGAGGAAAAGGGAGGAAGGGGAGATAGGAGGAGAGGAAGGAGAGGGAGGATTTGTGGGGTAAGAGAGGAGAGGAAGGATAGGGAAGAGCAGATGAAAGGAGATGGATAAAAATAAAAGATAAAGAAAGAACCGACCAGAGAGAAGAGAAATGGATAACAGAAGGGAGCAAGCATGAAGAAAGAGAGAGATGGGGGAGGGGAGGAAAGAAAGAAAGGAAGAGAGGAGAAACGAGAAAGTAAATGGAGAGGGAAGGGAGAGAAAGGGATACACAGAGAAAGAACAGGGGCAGAAAAAAAAGAGGGAAGAGAAGAAACGAAATAAAAGGGAGGGGAGGGGAAAGGGAGACTTGGAGAGAGAAAAGAGGGAGGGAAAAAAATGGGAAGAAAAATGGGGAGGAAAGGAAACAGAGGGAGAGATTTGAGGAAACACACACACACACACACACACACACACACACACACCACGGCACAAGAGAGAGCGACACACAAGTTCGTCTCATCACTCAGATTCGGCTCTCTCTCTCTCTCTCTCTCTCTCTCTCTCTCTCTCTCTCTCTCTCTCTCTCTCTCTCTCTCTCTCTCTCTCTCTCTCTCTCTCTCTCTCTCTCTCTCTCTCTCTCGGATAACTTGTGATGCAGTCCTAAGCTCAAACTCGGCAGCAATTCTCTCTCACGGCAGCAGGAGGAGGAGGAGGAGGAGGAGGAGGAAGAAGAGGAGGAGATAAGAGAATAAAATGAAAAAAAGAATATCTAGAACAATAACAACAAAAGCAAAAAAACAACAACTAAACAAAAAAGGAAAATGAGACCGGAAAAAAAGGAGAAAAGAAGGACATAAAAGAAGGAGAGGAGGAGGAAGAGAGAAACAATATGAAGAAGAAGAAGAAGAGGAGGAGGAGGAGGAGGGAGAAAAATTAGAAAGAAACAGAAAGGAGAAGGAAAGGAGGAAAAAAGAAAAAGTAGATGAAGAGGAGGAGGAGAATTAATACAAACAAAATTACAAGGAGGAGAAGAAGGACAAAGACAAAATACGATAAAATGGAAGAAAACATGTACAAGGAGGAGGAAGAGGATGATGACGAAGACGAAGAGGAGGAGGAAAAAGGAGGGAAGAATGATTGCGTAAACTCCCAAAATCCTCTCAGCACTCACGCTATCCCTCTTTCCATCATCCGTATTGTGCGTCAGTCAGTCAGCACGAGCCAGTGAGCAAGTCTGGGAACGAGGCAAATCAGCTTAATGTGCCGGACGGTGGAGCTGGAGTGGAGGTGGAGTGGGAGGTGGAGTGGGAGGCAGGCAAGATTCGTGAGAGAGGGAGTATACAAGTGAGGAGCGGGAGGCAACTGAAGGAGAAAGTATATCTGGGGTGCATGATAAAAATAGATAGATAAATAGATAGGTAGATAGATAGACAGATAGTTACAGAGAGAAAGAACATAAGAACATAAGAACAGAAAAACGTAGGAGTCTGCAAGAGGCCGGTAGAACTGTACAAGGCAGCTCCTTTGAACCTAAGCTCCCGTGAATCTAACCCTACCTAATATCACTGTCCATGAATTTATCTAATATATTTTAGAATGTGACAATTGTATTGGCACTCACCACATGGCTGCTCAGTCTATTCCACTCATCCATCACTCTGTTAGTAAACCAATTTTTGCTATGTCCCTGGTGAATCTGAATTTATCCAGTTTAAACCCATAACTACGTGCCCTACCCGGTTCTCTTACCAACAAAACCTTATGAATATCCCCCTTATTAAAGCCATTCATCCATTTATAAACCTCGATCATGTCTCCACGCACCCTTCGCCTTTCTAGAAAATGCAAGTTTAACCGTCTGAGTCTTTCATCGTATGGCAAGTTTCTTGACCCCTGAATCATCTTAGTCATTAGTTAGTTAGTCATTAGTTAGTAGTGAGTATATGTCAATTTGAATAGACGAAGCGAGACAAGCCGATAAAATAAGATAAAAACAAGGATAGAAGAGACGGAAAAAGAGGCGAGATTAGAAGAGAAAGATGAGAGGAAGGTTGAGTGGAGGAGTGAATGTTTGGGAGCAGTTCATATGCCATCTTTTCTTTCTTTCTTCTCCTGTAACATACGGTTTTCCACCTCTTTTCTTTCTTCCGGTAGCTCCATTTCCTTCTCTTTCTTAACCTTCCCCCATTGATTTGTCTTTTTTTCTTTTCTGAGTTGTTTCTTTTCCTTCCTCATAAAGATAAAATGAGACCAGATAAAACAAGACTAGTGAGATGATAATAATGATGATGATAATAATAATAATATGATGATGAGAGGGAGAAGAGGAGGAGGAGGAGGAGAAGGAGGATAATGATGATGTTGACAAAAACAAGACAAAACAAAATTAAAAACGACAAAACAGTGACGAAACAAACGAGACGAAATGAAACAAAAAAAGTGAAAGATGGAAGACGGAGAAAGAGATAAAAAGGTGACAAAGAGATGAGGATGCTATAGAGATCAGGAGAAAAGAAGAAGAGGAGAAGAGAAGAGAGAAGTAGAGAGAAAATAAGACAAGACAAGAAACGAAGACAAGGGAAAGGAAAAGAGAAGAGATTAACAGAGAGGGGGAAAAGAGATGAGAAGAGAAGAGCAGAGGAGAGAAGAGAGGAGAAGAGAATAGCGGAGATGAGATTGTCGTGATGGTGATGAGGCGATGAAGACAAACACAACTTGGTGGAGGAACACAAGCAGGAGCAGGAGGAGGAGGAGGAGGAGGAGGAGGAGGAGGGAAAGATAAATGGATTAGGTTAGAGATGGAAAATACATGAAAGAGATTTAAGAGAGAATACGAGAGAGAGAGAGAGAGAGAGAGAGAGAGAGAGAGAGAGAATAGAGGGACGGATGACAAAACAAATTCTTTTTTATCCGTCTCTCTCTCTCTCTCTCCTTCCTTCCTCAATTTCTTAACGCTCTCTGTTCCCTTCAAAGTTTCATACCCTCCTCCTCCTCCTCCTTCTCCTCCTCCTCCTCTTTTCCCTTTCCCAGACGCTGTCAACAAAAGGCTAAAAAAAGGTCGTGATAGTGGAAAGGAGAAAAGTTTGGAGAAGGAAGAATAAAAAGGAAAAAAACAAGAGAATGGAGGATGCAAGAATAGACAGAGAGAGAGAGAGAGAGAGAGAGAGAGAGAGAGAGAGAGAGAGAGAGAGAGAGAGAGATGAAAAAGTGAAGAGAAAGTGATAGAAGAATGTGATGCGAAAATAGGGGCGTTCTGGAGTTTGTGAAGCGAAGGAGATAAAGAAAACAGGTTGAAAGGTTGATAAAAAGAGAATATAGAAAGCTTAGAAGAAAACCAGAAGAGATAAAAAAAAGGAGCAGGGAGATGTAGACAAATAAGACGAATAACAAGAAGAAATAGAGCAAGAACAAGAAGAAAATTAAAAGGATATAAAGAACTTGAGAACAAAAATAAATGACACGAAATTAAGGAGTGAAATGAGAAGAGAAAATTTGTTGAAGAAGAAGAAGAAGAAGAAGAAGAAGAAGAAGAAGAAGAAGAAGAAGAAGAAAAAGAAGAAGAAGATGAAAAAGAAGAAGAAGAAGAAGAAGAAGAAAAAAAAGAAGAAAAAGAAGAAGAGGAAGGAGAGAAAACAGAAAAAATATATAAAAGTGAAATAGAATAGAAAAACAAAATAAAAAAAAGAAAAAGAAAAAAAGAAAAAGCAGGTAATTGGAGAAAATGAAAATAATAACAAAAAAAATGTGGTATCTCATCAGTCCATATATATCACATTCCTCCTCCTCCTCTAATTAAAAAATGATGCAATAGATACGAGAATTACTACGAAACATTCCTTTTGAGGTTTTATAGCAAGTAACATCAAAACTATTGCCTAACCAGTCTGTCACTCAGTCTGCTGTTGTATCTGTCTGTCTGCCTGTCTGTTTGTCACCCTGTGTCGCTTTCTGCCTATCTATCTTTCTATTTTTTTGTCTTATTGTCTGCCTGTACTGATTATATATCTGGCTATCTAATTATATATCTATCTATCACTATCTACATTTTAATTTATCTATCTGTGTGAATTTACTACCTTCATCTATCTATCTGTCTATCTAAATATCTGTTGGTCTATCTATTTATCTTATTATTTAGTATGTATCTATCAGTATTCAACTACCTATTAATGTTTCTTTAAATATACTAACTACAAATCTATCTACCAACTCGTTCTTCATACTCTATCTATCTACTATCTATCTATCTATCTATCTATCTATCTATTTAACCATTTATCTACTAACCTACTTATCCTTACCTAACCTACATTACCTATCCATTCATTCTTCTTATCGTCATTCATTACAATATGTTTCTATCTGTCATCCTATTCTACTACAACCATCAACCTCTACTACTACAACTATTACCACAGTCACCCATACAAAGCGCGGCATCCGGAGACACAGTAAAACGAAAACGGACCCTCCACCCACAAAAACACAACATAACATTCTCCGCTTGACAATGAAAACGGGTATGGCATCGCGTGTTCTATATTATATCGGTAACTGTTTCAATTTGGCGCCGCTTTCGTATCGGGTTCCGTGGTAAGTATGTAGGCAGGCGCGCAGTGACCCGAGTTATTGGGATACGTGTGTGGGTTTTAATATTTTAGAGGTGTGTTGTTGCAGTTGGTAATAATGCGGAAATTTGATATTCTGAGCGAGAGAGAGAGAGAGAGAGAGAGAGAGAGAGAGAGAGAGAGAGAGAGAGAGAGAGAGAGAGAGAGAGAGAGAGAGAGAGAGAGAGAGAGAGAGAGAGAGAGATTCCTACATATAACTTGAATCATCCTCCAAAGAAAACACCAAGGAAAAAAAGAGAAAAAAGTAAAAGGTGGAGGTCGAGAGAAAAGGTCGTGAAAAACTGAGGAGGAGGAGGAGGAGGAGGAGGAGGAGGAGGAGGGAAGAGAAGTGGGAGGATTCGGATCTCATCTAATGTGGATCAGCGAGGGTTTCTTCCTTTCGTTGTAGATCAAGATGGAGGTGATCGTGTGTGTGTGTGTGTGTGTGTGGTGTGTGTTTCTGCCTTGCTTATCTGTCTCTTTGTATGTTTCTATCTGTATATCAGTCTCTCTCTCTCTCTCTCTCTCTCTCTCTCTCTCTCTCTCTCTCACGCGTCCACTCACCTACCTTAAATTTATAATCATTTCCGTCCTTTCTTACATCCTTCTTTTTCCTTTCCCTCCCTCCCTCCCTTCCCTCTTCCCTCCCTCCCGTTTCCTCCCTCCTTCTTCCCCTTCCCCCCTTTCCCATTCTTCCCTCCCCTTACCCATTTTCCTCACTCCCCATCTATCTTTCCCTCTCCTCCTCTTCCCATCTTTTACCTCCTTTCCCACCTATCCTCCCCATCCTTCCACCCCTTGAACCCTCTCTCCTCTCTCCTACCCCTCTCCCTCCCCTCCAAGAACCACCACCAGGGGGCCACATCTTCCTGCGGGTAAAGTTAAAAATTCCTGACCAACAAAAATAAGGAAGAAAACAACATGAAGGTGGAGCGACATGAACGAGAGAGAGAGAGAGAGAGAGAGAGAGAGAGAGAGAGAGAGAGAGAGAGAGAGAGAGAGAGTTAATATATACATAGAAAAGTAGAGCACAGACAGGCAGAAGACAATTAAACGGACCGATACACAAGAAGACAGACAGACAGACAGACAGACAGACGGACAGACAGAGAAAAGACAAACAAACAGAAAAGCAACAACAAAGAAACACAAAAAACACACAAAGACACACATACCAATCAAATAAAACAAAATAAACCACAAAAAGGAGGGAAAAGACAAACAGACAAAGATAATTAAGGACAAAAAAACGATAAAAAACACACAGCCTTCAGGAAAAACAACAAATAAACCAGAAAAACTGAAACCCAGATAAACAAACATATTTAAAAACATTAAAAAAAACATCCCTCAATCAATAAACGAAAATCAACCACAAAAACAAGAGAAAACAACAAAAACCTTAACACGGTATTAGCACAAGGAGAACCTGTCTAACCATTTCTCAAGGGATGGGCGGGCGGGAAAATTTGTCAAGTATATTGTTCCTGGAGACACTAACGCCGCCAGCCACTTAATTTTCCTGCAACATATTGTCCTCTTTGTCAGGGAGGCGCGGGGAAAATGTGTCGAGACGGGGGAGGGAGGAGGAGGAGGAAGGGAGAGAGGGAGGAAAGGGCAGGGGAAGAAAGAAGAGGTCGGGGGTGAGGTATAAATGAGTTTGCCCTCGTGACTTCCTAACACAGCGCCGCCCGTTTTCTTTTGGGTTTTGTGGGTTAATGTTATGTACTGAGAGAGAGAGAGAGAGAGAGAGAGAGAGAGAGAGTGGGAGGAAGAGAGGAGGAGGGAATGGAGCGAGGAATGTATGTGGTATGTTGGAAATGAGAGTAATGGGAGGGAGGGAGAAAAGGGAGAGGAGGAGGAGGGGAGAGAAGGGAGAAGAGGGAAGGAGGAAGTAGGAAGGAGAGAATGAAGTGGTGTAAGGGAGAAAGGGAGAGAGGAAAAACGAAAGGAGGGAAGGAAGGAGGGAGGAAGGGAAGATATGCGAAAGGAAAGAGGGAGGGAAGAAAAGCGAAAGGAGGGAAGGAGGGAGAGAGAGAAGATAGGCGAAAGGAGGGAAGGAGAGAGGGAAGAAAAGAGAAAAAAATGGAAAGAAAGGAAGGAGAAAGAGCGAACAGAGAGAGAGAGAGAGAGAGAGAGAGAGAGAGAGAGAGAGATGTGTGTGTGTGTGTGTGTGTGTGTGTGTGTGTGTGTGTGTGTGTGTGTGTGTGTGTGTGTGTGTGTGTGTGTGCGTGTCTAATAAATAAACATATAATCCCCGAGCCAGGCAGAGTACAGCGGGATTGGTGCGGCCGTAAAGCTCAAACGCAACCCTGATCTAATTAATGCATCACCCTAATCTCCTTTGATCGGCTAACATCGCATTCGTGTTGTGTTCGTTTTCGTGATGGGCGCCAAAACCCGAACTGTCCCGAACAATGAATGATGATGATGATGATGATGATGATGATGACAGTAATGCTAATGAGGAAGAGGAATTTGTTGTTGCTCTTGCTGTTGTTGTTGTTGTTGTTGTGGTTGTGGTTGTTGTTTACATTAAAGGATGCAGGTTAGAGGCAACACCAGAAATACAAAACAAAATAATATCATTCTCACTTCTCTTCGTCTTTCTTTTTTTTTCTTCTCCTTTCATTCCGATTTAAACATATAATTTTCTCCAACAAAAGATATCATACTCACTTTTCGTCTTTCTTTTATTTTATTTTCTTCTCCTTTCATTCCGATTTAAACATATAATTTTCTCCAACAAAAGATATCATACTCACTTTTCGTCTTTCTTTTATTTTATTTTCTTCTCCTTTCATTCCGATTTAAACATATAATTTTCTCCAACAAAAGATATCATCCTCACTTTTCGTATTTATTTTATTTTATTTTATTATCTTTTCATTCCGATTTAAACATACAATTTTCTCCAACAAAAGATATCATCCTCACTTTTCGTCTCTTTCTTTTTATTCTCTTCTCCTTTCATTCATATTTAAACATATAATTTTATCCTTTTTCAACCCTATTAGCACGCCTTTTCTTCTCCTCCTCCCCGCTCCTCCTCCTCCTCCTCCTATCCCCTTCATCTCCACTCCTTTTTACATTTGTCATCCATATTTTATTCCTCCTACTTCTTTCTTCCTCTCTTTCTCTATCCCTCCCTTCCTCATATCCTTTAACACATCAACCCTTTCCTTCTTCTCCTTCCTTCCCTTCTTTATCTTCATTTCTCCTCCTTTCCCTCCCTATCTTCTCTTCATTTTTCCTCCCTTCCCTTCCGTATCTTCTCCATCTCTCCTCCTTTTCCTTCCCTATCGTCTCTTAATTTTTCCTCCTTTCCCTTCCGTATCTTCTCCATTTCTCTTTTCCTTCCCTATCTTCTCTTCATTTTTCCTTCTTTCCCTTCCGTATCTTCTCCATATCTCCTCCTTTTTCTTCCATATTTTCTCTTCCCTCCTCTCCTCCTTTCCCTTCCTTTCCCTCCCCTCTCCTCCTTATCTTATCTTCACACCCCAATCAGTGTATTCAGCAAAACGTGTTCATGACAAGTTTACTCCCTCATTAGCAGCTCATCCTACGTGTAATGAGCAAAATAGGTCTGGACGCGTGTTAAAATCTCTATTATTTACACGGACAGAAGCGTATGTTAATTTATTTATTTTTGTTATTGTCGGTACGGAGTCACGCGCGAGTGGACTGTAAACTATACTACACTCTTTTAAATGAACTTCGCTAATAAGGCCTTCCAATGCTAGTCCGGGATTCAACATTTGGTTCCAACACTTTTTTCAGCTTCCAACATTAGAATTCAACCCGTTTCCAGTTCCAAACAAAAAAATTCAAACCATTTCCAGCTTTTAACAAGAGAGTTCAAGCTTTTCATTACCCAACAATAAATTCCAAGCCTTTTTAGCTTAAACACTAGAATTCACCTCTTTTTCAGCTTTCAACAATAGAATTTATCCTTTTTATTTAACCTTCCAACAATAGATTTTAACCCTTTCCCAACTTCTAAAAATGTAATCCAATCCTTTTCCTGCCTTAAACAGTAGATTCCAACCCTTTTCCAGTTCCTACCAAAAGAATTCAACCATTTCCAGCTTCCAACAACAGAATTTAACACTTTTCCAGCCTTCAGCAATATATCTGAACCATTTTCCAGCTTTCAACAATAGATTCCAAGCCTTTTTCAGCACCAAAAATATATTCCAATCCCCTTTTTAGCTTCCAACAATAGAAATGAACACTTTTCCAGCCTTCAGCAATATATTTGAACCATTTTCTAGCTTTCAACAATAGATTCCAAGCCTTTTTCAGCACCAACAATAGATTCCAACCCTTTTCCACCATCCAGCAATACATTTTAACCGTTTTCCAGGTTCCAACAGTACAATCCAACCCTCTTATACCTTCCAACAGCTTTCTTTATTTTTTCTCTTCTACCTCTGTCCTTTTATATATCTCTTTAACATGTCAAAATTTTCCCTTCTCTCTCTCACTTCCATTTCCTATCTTCTTTTCATTTCTCCTTCCTCCCCTTCCTTTACCTTTTCTTCCCTCCTCTTCTCCTTTTCCCTTCTCAATCTACTCTTCATCTACAACACCTTTTTTCCATTTTCCAACAAAAACGACAACTCTGTGACGCAAAAAAATATCTGATCAGGACATACAACCTTAATCAACACGTTCACGGTATTTTATGAGCAGCAAGACAACACGTGACAAGAGTTTTTCGCTGTTTACATAAATTTGGGAATCAGTGCGGGGGGGTGGTGGTGGTGGTGGTGGTATGAGGTGGGAGGATTAGGAATACAATGAGGAGGAGGAAGAGGAGGATGAGGACGAGGATGCGGTACCGGAAGAGAATGAGGAGAGGGATAAGAACAAGGAAGAAGAGAAACGAGGAAGAAAAGGAGGAGAAGGAAGACAAGAAAGAGGAAGACGAATAATTAGAAAATGAAGAGGAGAAAATCGATGAAGTAAGAGACGAGGAAGAAGAGAACAAGAAAGAAGAGAACAAAGAAGAAAACGATGAAGAAGAGGAAGGGGAAGAAGAGAACGAGAAAGATGAAAAGGAAAAAGAAGAGGAAGAAAAAGAAGAAGACGAGGAAGAAAAGGATGAGGAAGAAGAGGAAGAGGAAAAGAAAACAAAGCAGAGAAAGAAAGAGGACGAGGTAGAAAAAGATGTAAAAAGAGGAAAAGAAGGAGGAAGAGGAAGAGGAGGAGAAGGAGGAGGAGGGCAATGACAAGAATTAGAGGTTAATGGTAGGGTTATATACATAGTGGTAGCGGTAGTAGTAGTAGTAGTAGTAGTAGTAGTAGTAGTAGTAGTAGTAGTAGTAGTGGTAGTAGTAGTGGTGATAGTGGTGGTGGTGGTAGTGGTGGTGGTGGTGGTGACACTAAGGGCGCGTGTCCCGAGAAAGGGGCGTGTCAGTCTACCCACCACCACCACCACCACCATGCTCTCTAAAGACAGATCCTCTCTTTATCCACACCACCACTACATTCTCACAACATATACACCTTTCCCAAAATTTGCTCGTAACGGTAAGCTTTGGAGAGAGAGAGAGAGAGAGAGAGAGAGAGAGAGAGAGAGAGAGAGAGAGAGAGAGAGAGAGAGAGAGAGAGAGAGAGAGAGAGAGAGAGAGAGAGAGAGAGAGAAAGTTCAAAAGAAGGAAGGAAGAGAAACGGATACACACACACACACACACACACACACACACACACACACACACACACACACACACACACACACACACGGGGGGTCAAAATGGTTACAAAGACAGACAAATGAAGGTTGGAAATTATGATATATCGCCTCCTCTTCTCCTTTATCCCTCCCACGTTCTTTTCCTCCTTCGTTCTCCTCCATCTTGCTTATCACCTCCCTCTCCTTCCCCTTTTCCTCCCCTCTCCCTCCCTCTCCCCCCCTCCCCGCATCTCTTCGCCTCTTTTCATTTATTTCACGTTTTATCATATTTGTTTTTGATCCTCCTTCTTTATCTAGTTCTCATGTTCTTCTTTTATTTGTGAACTTTATTATATTTCTGAGTCGTTTTCATATTATTTGGTTTTCTTTTTTTCTTTTTTTATTTCTTCCTTTTATTTATTTCGTCTTTATTTTTCTTTAATGTCCCTCTTATTACTTTTTTTTTTGCTCTACTTTTCCGACTCTTACAGATACTACCTCCTCCTCTTCCTCCTCCTCCTCCTCCTCCTCCTCTGCTTTCCGTCCTCTTCATTGTTAGATTCTTTCGTACTCAATGTTCAACTCAAAATAAACTCTCTCTCTCTCTCTCTCTCTCTCTCTCTCTCTCTCTCTCTCTCTCTCTCTCTCTCTCTCTCTCTCTCTCTCTCTCTCTCGGGACTCATTCCAGCCTTTCACGCTCTGTCATGTGTCTAAATGTTTTTCCCATAAACACACACACACACACACACACACACACACACACACACACACACACACACACACACACACGCACCCAACCATTCACTGAAGTCTTCCACACACATATGTACCCACAAACACACACACACACACACACACATTTCATGGCTTGTAGTTTGTCCCTTGTGTGAGTGTATGTTCGTGTGTGTGTGTGTGTGTGTGTGTGTGTGTGCAGTAGTCGACGAAATTGAAGCTTTTGTTGTCGCAGGAAAGACAGCCTTTTGTGTACACTTTTCTTTGCAATGAAATGACGCTCTTCAAATGCTCGCTTTCCTTTTCTTTTGTTTTCTTTTTCTTCCTGTGACATGGAGGTGAAGGGAGAGGGAGGGAGAGAGGGAGAGAGAGAAAGAGGGGGAGGGAGAGGGTAAGAAAAAGAAAGATGGAGAGCAAAATGGAGGCAGAGAGAGGAAGAGGAAGAGGAAGAGGCAAGGGAGGAGAGTACGAGGGAGAGGGAAAGGAAAGAAAAAGGGAGAGGGAGAAGGCGAGGGAGAGTAAGAGGATGAGAGAGGGAGAGGGAAGAGAGGGAGAGGGAGAAGGGAATGCGAGAGGAAGACAAAAGAAAAGGAACGAAGGACAAATGGAGGAAAAGAAAAGAAATTGGTTATCGCCATAAATATAAGAAGGAAAAGAACGTTAGAAAAATAGAAAGAAAAGGAAGATGTGAAAATAAGAAGAAAAAAAAATGAGTGACAAAGAAAAAAAGCAATAGAAGGAAAAGAAAGGATACAGAATGATAGAGGATGAAGGAAGAAGGATAAACAGCAGAATCAAAACAAAGATAGGAGAAATAAAAGAAAGAGAAGAGAAAGGAAATGAGAAAGAATAATAGAAGTGAGAAAAGTAGAAAAAATATAAAGATGAGTAATAGAAAGAAAAGGGAAATAAAATAAAATGGATGATGAAAGTAAGACAAACAGTAGAGAGCAAAGCAAACAGAGAGTAAAACAATGAAAAAAAAAAACAGAGTAAAGAAAAGGAAGAGCCACACAGAGGGATTCAAGGGAGAGAAAGATGGAGAGAAAGAAAGGAGGAGACAGAAGGGGGAGATAAAGGAGAGGAAAGACAGGGAACATGAAAGGAAAGAGAGAGAGAAAGAAAGAGAGAAAGGGAGACACGAGAGAAACCATGGGAGAAAGAGAGAGAGAGAGAGAGAGAGAGAGAGAGAGAGAGAGAGAGAGAGAGAGAGAGAGAGAGAGAGAAAGGAGGAAGGAAACAACTAGATATATAATTTGTTTTTCTATTTGTCTGAAGTCCTCATTTCCCGTTCCCAAGAGAGGGTAGAGAGAGAGAGAGAGAGAGAGAGAGAGAGAGAGAGAGAGAGAGAGCAAAGACAACATAGCCGATGATTCCTGCGTCTGTATGTGTTCGTTCTTTTCTCTCTCTCTCTCTCTCTCTCTCTCTCTCTCTCTCTCTCTCTCTCTCATGAAAAAAATAATAACGTATGTAACTATATATTGTAACAAAGTATTTATCTCTGTGTATATATATTTTTTATCTTTGTGGTGACATAAAAGATTTACTTGTATCAGGTTAAGGTAGTAGTAGTAGTAGTAGTAGTAGTAGTAGTAGAAGTAGTAGTAGTAGCAGTAGTAGTAGTCAGACAGCAACATTAATACAATATAACCTTGATAATCGTACTCCAGATGGTAAGAAGAATAAGAATGAAAATAAGAAGAGTATGAAGAGTAGGAATAAAAAATATGAATATGGATAATAATAATAAGAAGAATAAGAATACAAATAATATTAATAAGAATAAAAAGAACAAGAATGAGAATAATAAGAGAAATAAAAGAAAATAATCATACAAACTTTCCCTTTCAGATCACTCTCACTCTCACCTGCACACCGCCACATAAGGTAATTACTTCCAACAGGTGACCGAGGAAAGGTGTGTGTGTCAAAGAGCGAGAGAGAGAGAGAGAGAGAGAGAGAGAGAGAGAGAGAGAGAGAGAGAGAATACATTTGTCAGTTCTTGGTAATACGACGAGTTTCAAATCTCATAAAAGGCAGTCAGAACGAGAGGCATTAAAATCTTGAGAAAATATATAACAAAGAGGCGAACTTCTCCTCCTCCTCCTCCTCCTCTTTCTCTTCCTCCTCCTCCTCCTTAAAACAGAGGAAAGATATATTTCGCTTTTCGTCGTAATTTCATCAGTCCTTTATCGTCTTTGTCTCGATTCTTCGTTTTTCTTGTGAGTGTGGTTTTTTTTTTTTTTTTTTTTATTTTTTTTAGAATTGACGTTATTATGAAAACAAATATTGGCTCTTTCCTCTTACTGAACCCGACCTCCCGTCTCTCTCTCTCTCTCTCTCTCTCTCTCTCTCTCTCTCTCTCTCTCTCTCTCTCTCTCTCTCTCTCTCTCTCTCTCTCTCTCAGATCTTATCAGGTTAATTAACGACGATTTTATATATTTTTTGTCTGTTTTCTTGAGTCGTAATTCTTGTTAGTGGAATGTAATACTATGTTAATTGAGAGAGAGAGAGAGAGAGAGAGAGAGAGAGAGAGAAAATAGTAGTAGTAGTAGTAGTAGTAGTATAGTAGTAGTAGTAATAGTGGTAGTAGTAGTAGTGGTAGTAGTAGTAGTGGTAGTAGTAGTGGTAGTAGTAGTAACAGCAACAATAAAACAAAACAAAAGAAACACTAAACAATATTAACAAAAAACAAACATTCTG
>NC_066552.1:3487004-3527004 GCF_024679095.1 Eriocheir sinensis
CCTCTTTCTCTCTCCTTCTCATCCTCCATCTTTCCTATATTTCCTCTCTTCATTTTCTCATTTTTTTCCCCCATTCTTCTCTCCTTCATTTTCCTCTCCCATCAATCCTTCTCTCTCTCTCTCTCTCTCTCTCTCTCTCTCTCTCTCTCTCTCTCTCTCTCTCTCTCTCTCTCTCTCTCTCTCTCTCTCTCTCTCTCTCTCGTAACTCCACTTTCCTCCCAATTTCTTTCTCTTCATATATATTCATTCCTCTTCCTATCTATTCTCTCATCTTCTTCTCTTTCATACTTCATTTTCAACTTCTCTCTATCGATTTATTTTCATTCTCTCCTATCTCCACTTTCATTCCTCCTTGCTGTCTTTCAATTTGTCTGTTCTGCTTTCCATTCTATTCCTCTTTTCATTCATCTTCTTCCCATCTCTTTTTTTTCTTTGCTTATTCTTCCTTCGTTTCTCTTCAATCAATATATCTCCCTTCTCTCGTTCTCCATTTTCCTCTCCTCTTGTTATCTTGCATTTTTTCTTTCTCATATATTTTCATTCCTCTTCCTATATTATTCTTTCATTTTCTTTCCATTATTTTTATCTTACTATATTTCTTTCGGTTTATCGTTTATCAATATATCTTCCTTCTCTTGTACTTCACTTTCTTCTCCTCTTGTTATCTTGCATTTTTTCTTTCTCATACATTTTTATTCCTCTTACTATATTATTCTTTCATTTCCTTTCCATTCTTTTTATTTTTCTATATTTCTTTCAGTCTCGTTTATCAATATACCTCCCTTCTCTTGTACTTCACTTTCCTCTCCCCTTGTTATCTTGCAATTTTTCTTTCTCCTCATACATTTTCATTCCTTTTCCTATATCATTCTTTCATTTTCTTTCCATTCTTTTTTTTATTTTTCTATATTTCTTTCAGTTTCTCGTCTATCAATATATCTCCCTTTCCTCTCGTACTTCATTTTCCCCTCCCCTTGTTATCTTGCATTTTTTCTTTATTCTCAAACATTTTCATTCCTCTTTCTATTAATTATTTCATCTTCGTCCCATATTTTTTTCTATTTTTCTCTCTCTCTTTTAGTTTCTCGTTTATCAATATATCTCCCTTCCCTCTCGTACTCCATTTTCCTCTCCTCTTGTAATCTTGCAATTTTTCTTTCTCCTCATATTTATTCATTCCTCCTCCTCCTCCTCCTCCTCCTCTCTCTCCACATTTCAGACTATATCCGGACCGAAACTTCGATGGGAAAAAACACTGAAATATCTAGTCCACTTGCAACGTAAAATAGGTCTGATGTGCGACTGAACTGAAGCCAAAATAATGTGCGTTATACAATAGAGAATACAATAGACAAGATGCTGAGAATTGGTGAACTAGGATCTATTGTGAAAAATGTCTGTTCCCGTTTTTCTCTACCTGGTGTCCTCTCTACGAATACCCAAAAAAAGGAAGAAAGAAAATAAAGAAAGGACTCAGGTTAAATAACAAATGAACAAGGGTCTATTGAGTAAAATCCATCGAAATATTAGGTCTTACTTGTTGCTTTATTGAACTGAAATGTAGAATGTAAACACACACACACACACACACACACACACACACACACACACACACACACACACACACACACACACACACACATTCCCTCAGTTTTACAAGCATTTTTACTACCCAAGGAAGGCGAAGTAATGACTGGACACAATCTTTTAACTATTTTTATTTATTTTATTTATTATTTTTGGAGTTGTTTAATTTCTTCGAGTTAAGGAATTTCATATTTTTCGCATTCTATTTTTTTCTCTTCACAAAAATAACGATAATTTCCTTTTAACTTATTTTCTAATTATCGAGGATTCCACTCTTTATTTCTTTATTAAATCCTTATTCTTTCTCCTCTATACGTACGCAAAATGAAATATATATGATCGACTTAATGTATTTTTAGCTTATTTTCATTCCAGACACACACTCACACTCACACACACACACACACACACACACACACACACACACACACACACCTATACGTGCCTGTCTGTCTGTCTTTCTCTACGTTCAATACCCTTACGAGACACAAGATTAGGTTTCAATACTATAACGTGATCCAGGAAAGAAGTTATAAGAGGATTAGATTCTACGTTCTGCCCTGAAGCTTCTGTATCCGCTCCTCTTCGACTTTCTTTTTTTTTTCTTCGTCTCTGTCTTCCTTTCTTCATCGTTTTGTACTTCTTTGCCTTCTGTTTTTATTCGTCTCTTCTTCTCTCTCTTCCTTTTTCTTCTCTGTATTCCATTTTCCTTCTCTCTTCCTTTCTTCTTCTTCTCTGTCTTCCTTTTTCTTCGTGTTGTACTTCTTTGTCTTCTGTATCTGTTTTCTTCGCCTCTCTTCTTCTCTCTCTCTTCCTTTTTCTTCTCTGTATTCCATTTTCCTTATCTCTTCCTTTCTTCTTCTTCTCTGTCTTCCTTTCTTCTTCGTTTTGTACTTATTTGTCTTCTGTATCTGCTTTCTGTGCCTCTCTTCTTCTCTCTGTTCCTTTTTTCTTCTCTGTATTCCATTTTCCTTCTCTCTTCCTTTCTTCTTCTTTGTCTTCCCATCTCCTCTTCCTACACTCCCATCTCCTTCATTCTCTACTTCTTTGTCTTCTATGTCTGCTTTTGTCGCCTCTCTTTTTCTCTCTGTTCCTTTTTCTTCTCTGTATTCCATTTATCTTCTCTCTTCCTTTCTTCTTCTCTGTCCTCAATTTTTCTTCTCTTGCACTTCCATCTCTATTCTATTCTTCTTTGTCTTCTGTAAATGCTATCTCCGCCTCTCTTATTTTCTGATTATTTTTTCTTGTCTTCCTTTCTCTGTCTTCCTTTCTTCTCCGTCTTCTCTTCTTCCCCGCCATTCTGTATCACTTAGCCCCTTTTCTCTACCTTTCTTCTTCTCTTATTTCCTCTATTCACTTATATTTCCCTCTGCTCTCGTGTTCTCTCTATCTCTCTCTTCTCTTTTCTTCTCCCATATTGCTCCTCTCTCTCTCTCTCTCTCTCTCTCTCTCTCTCTCTCTCTCTCTCTCTCTCTCTCTCTCTCTCTCTCTCTCTCTCTCTCTCTCTCTCTCTCTCTCTCTCTCTCTCTCTCTCTCTTTCTGCGTTCCTTTATTTGCCTCTCTTTCCCTCTGCTCTTCTATTCTCCCATTTATCCATTCTTACTTCCCTTTCTCCTTCTCTTCTCTTCCCCTCTTATTCCCTTATCTATCTCGCAATCTCTCTCTATTCCCCCTTTTGCATCTACCTGTCTACCTCTACGGATACACAAAAAAGGATCAGGTTAAAGAAAAAGGGAGGAATTACATAAAAGATTCAGACTTCCTCTTCCGCCAAACCTAATTATCCTTATCTTGGTTCAGAGTCGCGACGTTGAAACTTGAGGCTGAATTATGTATGCGAGGAAGGTGAATAATACATGGCAATAAACAAGAGGCCAGCCGGGCAATTCCTGCGGGACATTAAGAGGGAAATAAAATGAAGGAAAAACAAGAAAGAGAAAAGAAAAAGAAAACAAGAAAGTCACCCGGAGGAAACGTGAGTTGTGTCTGAGTGGTGTTTTTTTTTTTTTTTACAGTGGAATGTTAAGAGAGAATGATTTTATTTTGTTATCTTTTACATTTTTTTTTTACATTATCAAAAGAAAATAAAGTAGACATAAATAAATAGCAAAAATGTAGGGAAGAGTATTAGTGGTATTTTTTTTTTTTTAGTGGAATGTTTTGAGAGGATGATTTTATTTTGTTATCTTTTACATTTTTTTTTACATTATCAAAAGAAAATAAAGTAGACAAATAAATAGCAAAAATGTAGGGAAGAGTATCAGTGGTATTTTTTTTTTTTTACAGTGGAGTGTTGAGAAACGATGATTTCATTTTATTATATTTTACACTTTGTTTACATTATCAAAGGAAAATAAAGGAGACAGTAATAAATAGAAGAAAAAAAAGTAGGGAAGAGTCTGAGTGGTATTTTTTTAGTGGAATGTTTAGAAAGGATGATTTTATTTTGATATCTTTTACACTTTTTTTACATGAAGACCAAGTTAGACATTATCAAAGGTAGAAAAGGAGACCGAAACAGAAAAAATGTATGAAAGCTCCGATTGTTATTTTTTTTGTCTTAATTTACTTTTTTTATGTGGAGATCAACCAAACCTATTATCAAAGGAAAGAAAATGAGAAAAAAGAATAAATATGGAAAATAGAGAAATGGATTTACTGTTTTGTTGAGCGCAGTATTTAAAAAGACTTATTTTACTCTAATCTCTTAAAAGCAATACCTATCAAAAGAAAAGAAAAACACCAGAAAAAGAGTAAGGAAAAGACAATGAAAATAAAGAAAATAAGAGGCAATAGAGAAAACGTAAGGCGTGTCAGTCTAGCATTATCATATCGTTTTATTTTATGGAGAACAACAAAGAATAGCGCAACAAAGGAAACGAAAATAAGCATGGAGCAAAAATAGAAAGTAATAATATTTTAATACAACGTTATACTGCACTGGATTTGAAAAGTGTTGCCAGGACGAGGAAGAAAGAAAATAAGAGAGAAAGAAAATGCACAAAACAAACAAAAACAAAATACAAATAAACTTTTAAAACAACGCTCAACTGTTATGGATTTAAAAAGTGTTACCAAGACGAGGAAGAAAGAAAATAAGAGAAAGAAAATGCACACAACAAAAACAAAAATACGAATGATCTTTTAACACAACGATACACTGTTATGGATTTGAGAAGTGTTACCAAGAAGAGGAAGAAAGAAAATAAAAGAGAACGAAAATACACAAAACAAAAACAAAATACAAATACTCTTTCAATACAACGCTACACTGTTATGGATTTGAAAAGTGTTACCAAGAAGAGGAAGAAAGAGAAGAAAAATGGAAGAGAAAGAAAATAAACAGAGCAAAAATAAATACAAATGACCTTCTAATATCACGTTGAACTGCACTCGATTTTAAAAGCCTCTGTATTACCAAGAAGAGGAAGAAAGAGAAGAAAATGGAGGGGAAAGTAAAAAAAAAACATATTGAACTGAGCTCGATTTTAAAAGTGTTGCCAAGAAGAGGAGAAATGATAAGTAAATGGAGGAGAAACTAGAAAAAAAAAAAAACATGTTGAACTGAAATCGATTTTAAAAGTGTTGCCAAGAAGAGGAGAAATGATAAGTAAATGCATGAGAAAGTAAGAGAAAACGTGTTGAACTGAACTTGATTTTAAGTGTTACCAAGAAGAGGAGAAAAGATTATCAATTGGAGGAAAAAGTAAAAAAAAAAGCGTATTGAAATGAACTCGATTTTAAAAGCCTCTGAGGAAGAAAAAGAAAATACCAGAGAAATAAAACAAGAATGACCTTTTAACAGCACACTATGTTGCTCTTGATTATATAAGTCAGTGTTACCAAAAAAAAAAAAAAAAAAGAGAGAGAAGGAAAATAAGCACAGAGGAAAAACATAGGAATGACCTCATAAAATCACTTGAAACTGAACTTGATTTTAGAAGCCTCTGTGTTACCAAGAAAATGAAGAAAAGAAAACAACAGACAGAGAAAGAACGCAGTATTAACCTTTCAATATCACGTCATGCTCCTCTGAATTATAAAAGTACAACCAAGAGGGGAAAGAAAGAGAAAGAAAACATGAATTGAGTAAAAAAAAGCATGATAAACTGAACTCGAATTTAAAAGCCTTAGAATTACCAAGAAATAGGAAGCAAAAGTAAACATCAGACAGGGAGAAAACACAGTTATGACCTTTCAATATCACGTTATGCTCCTCTGGATTATAAAAGTCTACGCTACCAAAAAAAAAATAAGAAAAAGAAAACGCCACACACAGAACTCAATTTTAAAAGCCTCAGAGTTACCAAGAAAAACGAAGAAAAAGTAAACACCAGACAGGAAGAGAACACGGTAATCACCTTTCAATATCACGTGATGCTCCTCTGGATTATAAAAGTCTCCGCTACCAAGAGAAATAAGAGAAAGAAAACGCCACACACAGAAAAAAGTATAGTGAAAACGGGAACACTAATGATAACCTTTCAATATCACGTGATGCTCCTCAGGATTATAAGTCTCCGCTACTAAGAGAAATAAGAGAAAGAAAACGCCACACACAGAAAAAAGTATAGTGAAAACGGGAACGCTAAGAATATCACCTCGCATATTAGGTTACGAGTCCCTTTACGACATCAACACGAAGGGAAGGACACAAAACAAAGGAAGAAAAGAGCAGTAAAAATCGTGAGATCCTCTTATGTCGTTTTGTGTATTGGGTCTTAGAAGTCTCTCTTTCTTTCGGCCACCTCTTTTAATTCTTTTTTGGGAGCAGCGAGTAGCGGGCTTTTTTTTATTATTGTTTTCTTTTTTTGTGCCCTTGAGCTGCCTCCTTTGTTGTAAAATAAAAACACCTCTGCAAAAAAAATGACAAGAAAAAGTTTAAGAAAGAATAATTTTAACTGAGCACTTTTTTCTACATGAAGGCCAACCCAGACATTATCAGAGGTAATAAAGGATACATAAATAAATAGAAAAAAAGGAAGCTCCGATTGTTTTTGGCCTTATTTCACCTTTGTGTATGAAGATCAACCAAAAGTATTATCAAAGGAAAGAAAATGAGATAAAAAAACTATAGATGAGTTGTAAAAATATATAAAAGACCATTGGCAAAGTGAAAGCTTGTCTTGTCTATTAGGCTTTAGAAGGCTCTCTGCATTATGACTTAGAGAAAAAAAAATATAAGGAAAAAATCAAGGAATAATTTTAACCTAAGCTAAAGAGGCGTTGTGGAAAAGAATATATAAAAAAGGAAATCACCACCATGAAAGCTTCTTATATCGTCTTGTATAATGGGATTTAGAAGTCTCTGGAGATATCAGTTCGAAAAAATTACAACAAAAAACTCTAGCAAGAAGAATTTAACGAAAAGTAAAGAGATGTTCCCCAAAAAAGATATCTTCCCTTTTGATTTTGAGGTTCTTTTTCTCTTCGGATTAGGTGAGGTAAAGAGGAATGATAAAAAATAACTCAACAAAAGAAAAAAATTATCGTAAACTAAAGATTCGTTCCAAAAAACAATATCTTTCTTTACTTGAGTCTCTTATATTATGTTGAGATTAGACGAAGAAAAAAGTTACGTAAAGGAAAAAAAGGAACACAAGGGTAACAAAGGAAACATTAAGGTAACATATGAGTAAGAAAGGCAACGTACGGGCAACATCAAGGAAACATTTAGGTAACATAGAGGAAACAAAGGTAATAAAAGGTAAAATCAAGGTAAGGAAAAGGAAACAAAGGCAACAAAAGGTAACGAAAGGGAAAAGCAAGCATTCGAGGCAACAAAGCAAGATAGAATAAGCAAAATAAGTAAAAAATAAACTTCCTGCGCTTTTTGAAAATATTCCTCTCACGTATCAGGTTAAAGCAATTTCGGATCAAAGCGCGGCATAAACTAACAGGAAAAACAAGGGAACAAGACACTGGCAATCCACTGAGCCAGGCCATGTTTGAACGCCGCTCCTCCTCCGCCAAGCCCGATATTAGCATCAAAGAAGGCAGGGAGGCGAGATAAAAGACAAAAGACGAGTGAGTGCAGCCTCAGGAGGAGATCAAAGTATCATGAACACCAACAAACAGGAAGAGTAAAGAAGTGAGCAAGTTTTGAGCCTCAGAAAACGAAAGTAATATTATTAATTTAAGAAAAGTGTAAAGGCAAAGAAACGCTTCGTATATAGTATCTGAGTTGGCAATAACTTACCGGGATCATGTATGCGGCGAGGACACGAGATCTTAGAAAATTTATCATACCTTGAAAGCGGCGTTCAGAACGACGGCGAAAGTGTTACGGCGGAATGGTCTGTTCCACGACTCGCTCAGCACGAGTATACGGCGCTTTCGATGCCTGTGTAGGACAGAGATCAAGACATTCAAGTCCTTTGTGCTCCCGGTCTTACTCTGTGGCTGTGAGACAGGGACACTGAATAGGGACTTGGAGAGGCAGGTTGATGCCTTTGGTATTAATTGTCTACGCAGAATCATGGGATATCGCTGGAATGGCTGTGTCAAGCCGGCGACTCAGTCTCCGTGAGATTGATTCGACATATATTACCTGCATAGTCAGTCAACGCCGACTCCGGCTATACGGGCACGTGGCACGCTACCCAAAAGCCGACCCTGCTCACCGGGTGGTCTATGTAAGAGACAATCTTGAGTTGAGGAGGCCAAGGAGACGCCCGCAGGGTTCGTAATTTGAGCAAGTCGATACATTCTGCCAGGAGGTGCTTCGGATGGGAAGGGGGCCGGCACGGACACTTGCCCGGGCGGCTGTTAGTGAATGTCCCTTGGCCCGGTGGTGGCGCGGGCAGGATTGTGTAAGTGACGCCTATTGAGGCTCATTCTTCGGAAGCTTTATATTTTTCCGGAAAATTTCCCACCCTTCGCAGCCCTATCCTGGAGTATAAAAAAGTATAAGGAAAAAAGTAAGAAAACATGAAAAAAAACAATAAGGAAAGTAAAGAGCGTGCTCACCTGGCAGGCGTCTCGGGCCCTCCTGTCCTGTCCTCTTTTTCCTATTTTGTGTCAAGAAGCGAAGCGAGGACACGAGTCTGTCGGGAGAGAGAAAAAAAAACATTGATCTCACCTAAGTCAGCATCTCTCTCTCTCTCTCTCTCTCTCTCTCTCTCTCTCTCTCTCTCTCTCTCTCTCTCTCTCTCTCTCTCTCTCTCTCTCTCAATCTCTCAATCTCTTAATCTCTCTATCTATCTATCTATCTATCTGTATATCTCTCCATCTATCTATCTATCTTTTACTAGGGAGGGAGAGGAAGGACGTAAGGAATAAAGAAGGAAGAAGAAATGGAAGTAGGAGAACACAGAAGATAATTGAACCTTTGCTCTTTCCCTACGAACTTTTCCTTTCTCTTCCTCCTGTGATCATTTTTTAAACTCTTTCCTTCTACATCTTTCTTTACATCCTATTCTTCCTCTCTCTCTCTATTCCTCTTTACTTCGTTTCCACTTGCCCTTCGGTTCCTCCTTTCCATCCTATCCTTTATCCTACTCTTCCTCCCTAACCCGTGCCTTACTTCCTTCCTCCTTCCTTCCTTCCTTCCTTCCTTTCTTCCTCACGTCCTTCGTCTTGGGTCATACATCTCCCCTCTCCCCTTCCCCTATTCTCTTTCCCTTAAGCCCTTCTCTCTCTCCCTCTTTCCTTTCCTCCCTTTTTCAATAACCCCTTTCTCTTCCTCTTTATCTTTACTGCCTTCATAGTTTCCCTCCCTTCCCTCTTTTTCAATCCTGTGTCCTTCCCTCTGTGTCTTCTTTTCTATCTTCTTTATTCTCTCCATCATTCACCTTTTTTCTACACTCTCTTTCCATTCTAATTCCGTATCTTCTTATCCCTCTCTCTTTATCTTCTACATTTTCAGTCCTTCTATCTTTCCCTTCCTTCCCTTCCCCTCCTCCTTCAATTCTGTTTCTCCCTCTTTTTTTTCTTTTACAATATACACCCTCTTTCCATTCTAGTTCCCTACCTTCTTATTCCTCTCCCTTTCTCCTCTACATCCTCCATCCTTTCATCTTTCCCTTCCCTCCCCTCCTCCTTCAATTCTCTTTCTTCCTCTTTTTTCTTTTACAATATACACCATTTTTCCATTCTAATTCCCTATCTTTTTTTTCTAATCCCTCTCCCTTTCTCTTTGACATCCTCCATCCTTCTATCTTTCCCTTTCCTCCCTCTCCCCTCCCCTCCTTCAATTCTCTTTCTTCCTCCTTTTTTTCAGTATTCCCATTCTTCCAGTCCATCCTTCCTCCATCCCTTTATTTACTCCGTCTACTTCCCTTTCTATCTCCTTTACGTTCTCCGATTTTCCTCTCCTCTCTCCTCTCTCTCTCTCTCTCTCTCTCTCTCTCTCTCTCTCTCTCTCTCTCTCTCTCTCTCTCTCTCTCTCTCTCTCTCTCTCTCTCTCTCTCTCTCTCTCTCTCACATAGACATTTACACGCAAACACACATACACTAACACACACACACACACACACACACACACACACACACACACACACACACACACACACACACACACACACACGCACACAACCGCCATTTCATTGACCAAAATACCAAACACACACAAAAAGAAGCTAGAAAATAGAAAAACAACTATCAAAAAATAAAAGATGACCTTCAGCACTAAAAAAAATACTCAATCCAACCTTAGTCAACGGCAGGTGTTAATCAATTTACCCGCTCCCAGACACCTGTAGAAACACCTTAATTGAGTTTCTCACGGACGGGCGCTCACCTTTAACAGATCAATTAATTAAACCTTCGCCTTCTAAGTCAGGTGAGAAAGGAAGGAGGAAAGGTGAAGGAAGGAGGAGGAAGGAGGAAAGGTGAAGGAAGGAGGAGGAAGGAGGAAGAAGGAAGGAGGTAGTAAAGGAGAAGGAAGGAGGAGGAGGAAGGAGAAAGGAGGAAGGAGAAAAGGGGAAGGAAGGAGAAGGAAAGACGAATAAGCAATAAGGGAAAGAGGAAGTATAGGAGTAAGAAAGGAATGGAGGAAGAGAGGAAACAGAGTAAAACAAGTTGAAAAAGGAGAAGGAGGAAGAGGAAGAAGGAGGAATAAGCGTTACGGAAAGAGGGAATAGTAGAAGCAAAGAGGAGATGAAGGAGAGAGGAAGAGGCAACAAAGTAAGAAATAATATGTAAAGGAGAAGAGAGGAAGTAAAGAACGTGATAAGGAAAGAGAAGATAAAGAAAAAGAAAAAGACGGAACGAAGAAAAGGGGGAGAAGATGAAACAGAAGGAGGAAATGAAGGGAATGATGAAGTGGAAGGGAAGGAGGAAGTGTAATAAACAGACAGAAAGGAAGAGAAAATAAGGAAGTGGGAGATAAAACGAGATAAAAAGAACACACTAAAAAAAACAAGGAAGACGAAAATAAAGTAGGAAAGAAAAAAACGTGATAAAAACAGGAAGATATGAAAGAAGATAAATAAGGAAGTGAAAAGAAAAATTAGTTAAAAAAACACACACTAAAAAAAGGAAGAGGAAAAAGGAAGAAGGAGAATAACACACCCACACTCACCCACCCACACACACTCACACACACCCACACACACCCACACACCCACACACACTCACACACACCCACCCACACCCACCCACACACACACACACCCACACACACTCACCCACCCACACACACTCACACACACCCACACCCACCCACCCACACCCACACACACACACACACACACACACGCACAGGAACAGCAGGACAAACAAGCCATTATTCTCAGGCTGAGCAGGAGCAATACCGAGTGAGGAGGATCAAAAGAGAGACCACTTAGAGGAGGTTTAGGAGGAGGAGGAGGAGAAGGAGGAGGAGGAGGAGGAGGAGGAGGAGGAGGAGGAGGAGGAGGAATACATAGGAATACATAGGAAGAACAGACACCAGAAGACCTATCGGTCTATGGCGAGGGTGTCTGTTTACTACCGCTACTACTAGTAATCTACGTGTGGTAGGACAGGACAGAATAGATGAAGGCTCTTCCCCACCCACCTCTCCCTCCGGCAACGTGCCGGCAGGAAATAGTTAGAAGAGAACACCATGTACCTTTAAGGAAGAAAGGGACATGGAAATTTTACAGCAAAGAGAGAAATAAGAGGAAATTACTACCCTTAACTTACACTACTGGTAACCTAAGCTGTGGGGGACATAGAAATACAGGGAGACTGGAAGAGGACGAGTGGCCTACACAGGGCAGCCTCAGGATTCCCCCTAATACTCAAGATGGGTGAGGTGTAGTTTCAAGGGCACAGGTGGAGGCTTGATCCTCGTTTTACCGGCGGTACTAGGCACGGCACCAGTAACCTGTCACCTTACTGCACCCACACCTCACTCCACCTGTCATGCGGACATTAACTGTTGCTTTACTCTATTGTTAACTTACGCTACTTGCAATCTAGGTTGTGGGGGAGAATAATATGGATTCAGGTTGACGTCTTGCTGCAATCTGTCGGAAAACATGCGAAGAAGGATCAGTATAATCTTATATCCCTGAAGTACTTATCCAAAGAAGACTTGAAGCTATTGATACTCTGCGCGCTAACTACTGACGGTGGGAGTCTATTCCAGTGATCGACGACTCTATTATTGAAAAAACTTTTGCGCACCAATGTGTTACATCGGTTTCCCTTTAACTTCATACCGTTGCTGCGTGTTATTGTGTTGGTGTCTCTCTGAAATAGACTATCTGGGTTAATATTGTCGAATCCATTAAGGATTTTGAACACCTCAATTAAGTCCCCTCTTATCCTTCGCTTTTTAAGGGAAAACATATCTAAACGCTTTAAACGCTCGTCATATGGCAAGTTTCGGAGCGCTGGAATTTGTTTGGTTGCTCGTCGCTGTATCCTTTCTAGCAAAACTTGATCTTTGATATAGTTCGGTGACCAGAACTGAACGGCGTATTCTAGGTGTGGTCTTACAAATGCTAAATATAATCTCTTCATAAGTTCGGGTGATTCATAATCAAAGTTTCTTGAGATTAATCCTAACATCATATTGGCTTTTTTACTCGCTGCAGAACATTGATCACTCATTTTAAGAGTGTTACTGATAATGACACCAAGATCTTTTTCTTGTTTTACTTCGCTGAGCTCATGTCCTTGAATCTGATATTTAAAGTTAGGATTTTTTTCACCTATGTGCATTACTTTACATTTATCTACGTTAAAACTCATTTGGCATTTTTCGCTCCAGTCGGCAAGTCTTATTAAGTCTGATTGAATGTTCTCGCAACTTTGACTGTTCATTACCGTACCTCCTAATTTGGTGTCGTCGGCGAATTTGGCTACTTTTGATAGGATATCAGTTTCTAAGTCGTTCACGTAAATTATGAATAGTGTTGGCCCCAGGACCGAACCTTGGGGCACGCCACTGGTGACGGGTTGCCTATCCGATGCTTCACCATTAAGAACTACACGTTGTTCTCTGTCGGTGAGCCAGTCATGAATCCACGCACATAGATGGTCGTTAATACCGTGGAAACGCAGTTTAGAAATAAGCCTAACGTGAGAAACTTTATCAAACGCTTTCTGAAAATCTAGATAAATTACGTCATATGGGCTTCGGGCGTCCCAACATGTATAAGCATCGTTGAAAAAAGTTAATAGGTTGGTAAGGCAAGACCGATTACTAGGAAATCCGTGCTGACTATCAGTTATCAAATCATTTGTTTCAAGGAAAGTGATCATTTTATCCCTGATCATTTTTACGAATAGTTTAATTAGGACAGACGTAAGGCTGATAGGACGATAATTACTGGCTTGTTTTTTGTCTCCTTTTTTAAAGATCGGGGTAATATTGGCCTTTTTCCACTCGAGAGGCACACTGGCCTGTGCTAATGACTTGTTGAATATTAATGTTATGGGTAATTCTAGCTGTTGACTACATTCTCTTAACACGCGAGGAGATAAATTGTCGGGGCCCGGAGATTTATTTGGGTCTATTTTCTGCAGGTACGCACGCACTTCGCTGATATCAATTTCGGTCAATGCAAGCTTATGTTCTTCAGGGCCTTGAAAAATTTTCTTCGGGGCTGGAATCGATGTCATGTTCTCTTTTGTAAATACGCTACTAAAGGTTGATTTAGGACCGACGCCATGCCTTTATCATCACTAATCGTATTGCCACTTAATAGTAGTGGGCCGATATTATTTTTAACAATTTTTTTGTTTCTTATGTAACTGAAAAATAAACTTGGATTTTTCTTAGCATCGAGTGATATTTTCATCTCATATTCGCGTTTCTGTTTTCTGATTTTCCTTTCGCACTCTCTCTTGACATTGATGTAATTAGTATGATCCTGTGAGTTATGTGACAGTTTATATTGCTTATACAGTTTTCTTTTTTCGACGATGTTTTTTGTAGGTAATTATTCATCCACAACGGTTTTTGATTATCAGTCCTTCGTGGCTTGAGTGGAATGAATTTATTTACGCTCGCTGTGATTTGTGCAGTAAAACGATTATACATTTCTTGAACGCTGACGTTGTTGAGCAAATGATTCCAATTTACTGAAGCCATTTCTCTTTTTAGGTCCATAAATTTGTTTTACTATAATTAGGTATTAAGAGTGAGTTTTCTCGTGCTTTTGTTTCAATATTTAAAACGCACCTGATTATGTTGTGGTCACTGCTTGCAAATGGCTCGCCGACCTCACAGGCGGTTATGAGGTGGCTGTCGGTCGTGAAGACTAAATCCAGAATGTTATTTCCTCGCGTCGGCGCGGTAACTGTTTGATAAAGGAATGTATCTTGCGTAAAATTTAATAATCGAGCTCCTTCCCTGTCGGCAGAGAGTGCAGACCAGTTAACAGAGGGGTTATTGAAGTCGCCGCATATTATTGCATTTCTGTTTCTGATAATTTTATTTATCTCTGCGTAGAGATTTCCATCAATGTCTTCATTTGATTTAGGAGGTCGGTAAATTACGCCCAGAACATACTTTTCATTATTGATCGTCGCTTGTACATACAATGAATCATAAGCCTCTGTTTCGGTTGTGTTAAGCTGAATGACTTCTAAACTACTTTTAGCATATATTATTACACCTCCACCTTTTTTGTGTAGACGACACTTAGCAAACGCGTTGTATCCATTGATAGCTACTTCACTTAACTGATGCTTGTCACGCGTATTTAGCCATGTTTCTGTGATCAAAATGAAGTCGGGTTTTTCAGTAATTGCATGAATTATCAAGTGGCTACGCTTCTGAATAATGCCACGGGCATTTACATAGAAGATGTTTAATCTATTCGCCGAGTGTGCGCCATATATCAACTGTCGTTTCACTGGAATAGTGCGTCAGACCCGACTATCTACAAGTACCTCTACCTCACCACCCACCTGTGTGGCTGTTGACCTGACCGCTGCCTCAGTATCCCCCACCTGGGGGTCCGGTGACCTGACGTCCTCCTCAGCACTACACACCTCTACTTCCCCCCTCACCTGAGACCTGACACTCCTACCTCCGTGGACCTCACCGTCTGTGTGATGACTCCTCCCACTCCCAGCCAAGCCGGAAGTTTCCTCACCTCGGTCCCGCTGCACCTGACTTCTCTTAACTCTCTCAAAACTTCCTCATCTAACAGTCGGCCCAGCCTCGCCTTGCCTACACAATTTAGGTGAAGTCCATCGTTAGCAAACAAGCTCCTGTCATGAAAAAAATTATCCCAGACGTCCACAAACATGACTCCCTCACGACTACACAGATCCCTGACACGTTCGTTAATCCCCAGCATTCTACTGAGAATGAGGGAACTAACATCATGCCGAGGGAGCAATCCACACACAACTGAACGCCGCCTGCTGTCCCTCAACTTCCCGACAAACTTCCTGTACTTGTCTAGAACCTCCTCTGACCTACCTTTAACTACATTGTTTGTTCCGACCAGGTAAACAAACACTGTCTCCTCTGAGGTAGTGACGACTAAGTCGTCAACCCTCTCAGCTACATGCTCAATTCTACGTCCAGTAAAAACTACATGCCTCCGCCTCGCTCCCTTCCTACAAAACTCCTGGTCCTGCTGTCTAACTAAACTATCACCGACAAGAACGATGCTAGGATCGCTCTCTACTTGGTCTCCTAACACCTGGAACCTGTTCCTCGTCACGACACCACTGTAACTAACATCTGCTGCTACAGCCTTACTCCCTTTTCTAACCTGCTGGATGGAATCTAAGGTACCTACCTTCTTCTCTACCTCACCCACTCTATCTTCCAACCTCTCTACCTTTTCAACTACCTTAAACTCGCCCTCCCCGACACTACCAACATCCAATCCTAACACACCCTCCAGAAACTGTACTTTGCTATCTATCGCCTCTAACTTAACACTTACCTTGTGTTCAGTTTCACAGAAAAAACATACAGTGTACTCACCATTTTCCTGGTTGAGGAGGTCCTTCGTGAACTCCCTCCTGCAAGTCAAATACGGAAACCTCGCTGCTGGCGGCATTTGACCTGACTCTGCGAACGGGTCGGGGAGAAAGCTACAACACGTCCGCTCAGTACAGCTGGCAGAATGCGAAGGTATATCTATTTTTGTATACTATGAACAAAAACTAATCCTAAAAATCCTTCCCTTCATTCCTTCGCCCCTTCTAATGCTCACCTTTCTTCCCTTCCTATATTTATCTTCATCTTTCCCTTCCCCTTCCTCCCTCTCCCTTCCTCCCGCTACGCTCCTTGCCTTCCCCCTTCCCTTCCCCTTCCTCCACCTCCCTTCCTTATCTTCCCACTTACCCATTTCCCTTTCTTCATTTACCCCCCTTTCTCTTATACTTCCTCCCTTCCCTTCCTTCTATCTACCTCCCTTCCCTTCCCCTTCACCCCTTTCCTTTCATTATCTACCCCTTTTACCCCTTCCCCCCCTTCTCTCCCCCCATCTTCCCTTTCCTGGCTTCGTGACCCAAGCGGAAAGGTCAACAAATTCTTCGTTCGGGTGAGAAAGTGTTCCGTGAGAGTGAGTGTGGGGAGGGAATTAAGAGGGGGAGGGAAAGGAGAGGGAAGGGGTGAAGAATTTGTTGACCTTTCTGCTTAGGTCACGAAATCAAGCAACCTCCCTTTCCTCTTCCTCCTCCTCCTCCTTCTCTTCCTCCTCCTCCTCCTTCTCTTCCTCCTCCTCGCACGCTCAGAGAACAAACCCAAAAGTTATCCGAAAGTTGTGACTCTAAAATACTGCTAAAACTGCACCCACACGCACACCCACCCACCCACCCACCCACCCACACACACACACACACACAAGCATATATATATTTTTTGTATGCTACGAACACAAAAAAACACCTTGAAATACAACTACTGGAGCTGTAGTAAAAATAAAACACTGATACGACCAATATAAAATAGACAAACAGGGAAACAATACTCTGATAAAAAATAAAGGAAAACACATCAATCACACGCAAACAAACAGACAACAAAACGATAAAACACGACCAGAGGGAAAAAGAAAACATACATAAGTTATTAAAGCTTTGTGTTATAGAATAGTACGTTAAAAAAAAACATTATTTACATTGAAACACATAAAGAAAAACACGTTATATTTATACTGTAACACACACACACACACACACACACACACACACACACACACACACACGCGCGATAACACTAAATCATTCCACTTCTTTTAGCCAAGGAAAATACATACACGTTGTTAAATAAATCTTCTTGCAAAATTCTTGGATACAAAACACCTTCGCTTACTACAATCTGCCACACGGAGAACGAACTAGACAGCAAAATAGATAAATAAATAAACAAATAAATAGATAAATACAGAAAGAAAGAGAGAAAGAAAGAAAGAAAAAAGAAATAAATGAAAGAAAAAGATGATAATAAAAAAATGAGTAAATGGGTAAAATAAACCGATAAATACATAGATAAATAGTGTTTCTTCTGTAGTAACGAAAGCTCTTAGTGTTGAAAGATGATACAAACGTTACTGAACAATGACTGCGTGCTTGATAATAATAGTAATAATAATAACATTGATGATACTAATTAACGATACATTACTCTGACTGTAACATAATGAGAACTGATATTACAGGAACAAAGGACTATCAGGAACAAGGATTAATAAATGTAGAGGATAATGAATGAAAGATTGGACGAGATATGGAAGGAAAAAAAGAAAGAAAATATCACGAGGAATGGAGGGAAAAAAGGAAAATGGGAGGAGAAGTAGAGGGAAAAGAAGGAAAATAGGGCGAGATGTAGAGGGAAAAGAAGGAAAACTGGACGAGCTGGAGGGGGAAAAATGGGAGAAGGACGAAATGTGAAGGGAAAAGAAGGAAAATAAGAGGAAATGTAAAGGAAAAAAGGAAAAGAGGACAAGATGTAAAGGGAAAAGAAGGAAAACAGGACGAGCTGGAGGGGGAAAAATGGGAAAAGGACGAGATGTAAAGGGAAAAGAAGGAAAATAAGAAGAAATGTAAAGGAAAAAAGGAAAAGAGGACAAGATGTAAAGGGAAAAGAAGGAAAACAGGACGAGCTGGAGGGGGAAAAATGGGAAAAGGACGAGATGTAAAGGGAAAAGAAGGAAAATAAGAAGAAATGTAAAGGAAAAAAGGAAAAGAGGACAAGATGTAGAGGGAAAAGAAGGAAAACAGGACGAGCTGGAGGGGGAAAAATGGGAAAAGGACGAGATGTGAAGGGAAAAGAAGGAAAATAAGAAGAAATGTAAAGGAAAAAAGGAAAAGAGGACAAGATGTAGAGGGAAAAGAAGGAAAACAGGACGAGGTGGAGGGGGAAAAATGGGAAAAGGACGAGATGTGAAGGGAAAAGAAGGAAAATAAGAGGAAATGTAAAGGAAAAAAGGAAAAGAGGACAAGATGTAGAGGGAAAAGAAGGAAAACAGGACGAGGCAGAGGAAAAGAAGGAAAATAAGACGAGATACGGAAAGAAGAGAGGGAGACTAGATCGAGATGTGAAGGGAAAAAAAAATGAGATGTAAAGGGAAAATAAGGAAAACAGAACGAGATGTGGAAGGAAAAGAAGGAAAAAAGGACGAAATATGAAGAAAAGGAAAATAAGGAGAAAAGGACGAAATATGAAGAGGGAAGAAGGAAAAGAAGGAGAAAAGGACGAAATATGAAGAAGGAAAAGAAGACAAAAAGGAAAAATGGAAAGAATGGAAAACAGAAAAAGAGGAACATAGAGAAGAGAGATTGAAAGTGAATGAAGAAATACAGAAAAAAAAACAAAGAAGCTTAAAAGAAAAAAAGATAAAAAGATAAAAAACGGATAAAAATGGAAGAGATGTGAAGGGAGAAGAAGGAAAAGACAAAAAAAGAAAAAAACGGACAGAATGGAGAAGAAAAAAAGAGCGACATAGAGAGGAGGAGGATAAAATAGAAGAAAGAAATATACAAAAATAGAAAACAGAAAAAGCCGAAAGAAAAAAAGGAGGAAACGACAAGGAAAAAATTACAAACATAAATAGAACAGAATAGATAGAGATAGAATAGATAGATAGAAAACTGAAAGGAAGAGGAACAAGGAAAATAAGAAGATGGGGTAAATAGACAATAAAAATAAAAACATATAAACAAAAAATGAGCAAATTAAAGGAGAGGAAAAACAGAAACGTGGAGGGGAAAAGGGAAATAAAGGAGGAAGAGAAAAATGAAAATATGAAATGAAAAATTGAGATATGGACGAAAATAGGAACGAGAGAGAGAGAGAGAGAGAGAGAGAGAGAGAGAGAATCCTTTTCATTCCATTCATTCTCTCTCCCTCACTCCTTCCCTCCCTCCATCTTTCCTCCCCTCCCTTCCTATCTTTCTGACTGTCTATATTTCTCTTTTCCTCCATTTATCCCTCTCTTTTTCCTTTTCTCTCTTTTTCCTATCTATCTAATTTTCTATCTACTCTATCTAACTATATCTATCTAACTCATTTTGTGTGTGTGTGTGTGTGTGTGTGTGTGTGTGTGTGTGTGTGTGTGTGTGTGTGTGTGTGTGTGTGTGTGTGTGTGTGTGTGTGTGTGTGTGTGTGTGTGTGTGTGTGTGTGTGTGTGTGTGTGTGTGTGTGTGTGTGTGTGTGTGTGTGTGTGTGTGTGTGTGTGTGTGTGTGTGTGTGTGTGTGTGTGTGTGTGTGTGTGTGTGTGTGTGTGTGTGTGATTCTATATCGTGAAGCCCATCTTTGAAGTCACACACACACACACACACACACACACACACACACACACACACATTATTATTTTTTTTAGAAGTAGTAGTAGTGGTTGTAGCAGTAATAGTAGTAGTAGTAGTAGTAGTAGTAGTAGTAGAGAGAGAGAGAGAGAGAGAGAGAGAGAGAGAGAGAGAGAGAGAGAGAGAGAGTGTGTGTAACCTTAGATTCGCAGGTCTTGCTAAGGTGGTCATTTAGACAACTCCTTTCATAATGTTTCTTGTTCTGAAGAACAACACGACCCTGCTATCCCTGCCTAAGGTTTTTTGTAAGTCAGTATTTTCTATTTTTTCGTTTGAAATATAAGATAAGAAATGTCACCACACACATGCATCCAAACACTCCCCACAGATGCGACACTTTTGAACAATTTGTTCCGTAGAAGTGGGACCGTTCCATGGGATGTGTTCCTCTGAATGGTGATTTTAGTCAGCTGGCGAGCCGTTCCCTTATATTGATTATTGGAAATGAAGGGAGGCGTACAAAATATTCAGAGTTACAAATATTTAGCTGCTACAAAAATGCGTTTTCTCGGTTAGTTAGGCTGTGTTTAGTATTGAATCGCATTTCCTTACCCTCTAGAAAAGGATAATAAAAACAGAAAAAAAAATGTCCATCTTTTCCTTTATCCTTTCAAGAGACGAACAAACACAAAATGAAATGGATCCGTGTGTGTGTGTGTGTGTGTGTGTGTGTGTGTGTGTGTGTGTGTGTGTGTGTGTGTGTGTGTGTGTGTGTGGATTTCGCTAAACAAACAAAAACGAGACTTCCACACAACAAACGGGACACACACACACACACACACACACACACACACACACACACACACACACACACACACACACACACACACACTTACTTTCCGGAGGCAACTGTTTAAAAGCCTCGAGTCACGACCGAGAACACAGGAAAGAGGTTTTAGGAGAGTTTTCAAGCATTTAGTATTTTTTCTTTAGATTTTTAAGACTTTTGGAATTTTAATACGACTTTCATGGAGATTTTGGGGGGGTTAGATAATTTTTAACCATTTAAGAAATTCAGTGTGACCAATAAGTAAGATTCGAGGGGCTTTTGAAAATAGATTTAGATCTTTTTAAAACTTTCAATAATTTCTAAGTGATTTTTAAGACAAGTTTTAGTATATTTTAGAGTTAGAGATTATTAGCACTAGCAAATCTTCAATATGACTTTTATGATTTTATGATATTTATGATATCCATTAGTTCCATCACCAACCCTTCCCCTATCCACCAGTCCCATCACCAACTATTCCCCTATCCACCAGTCCAATCACCAACCCTTCCCCTATCCACCAGTCCCATCACCAACCCTTCCCCTATCCACCAGTCCCATCACCAACCCTTCCCCTATCCACCAGTCCCATCACCAACCCTTCCCTATCCACCAGTCCCATCATCAACTGTTTCCCTATTCACCACTCCCATCATCAACCCTTCCCCTATTCACTAGTCCCATCAACAACCCTTACCCTATCCACCAGTCCCATCATCAACCCTTCCCCTATCCACCAGTCCCATCACCAACCCTTCCCCTATCCACCAGTCCCATCACCAACCCTTCCCCTATCCACCAGTCCCATCATCAACCCTTCCCCTATCCACCAGTCCCATCATCAACCCTTCCCCTATCCACCAGTCCAATCACCAACCCTTCCCCTATCCACCAGTCCCATCTCCAACCCTTACACTATGCACCATTCCCATCACCAACCCTTCCCCTATCCACCAGTCCCATCATCAACCCTTCCCCTATCCACCAGTCCCATCACCAACCCTTCCCCTATCCACCAGTCCCATCATCAACCCTTCCCCTATCCACCAGTCCCATCACCAACCCTTCCCCTATCCACCAGTCCCATCACCAGCCCTTCCCTATCCACCAGTCACATCACCAACCCTTCCCTATCCACCAGTCCCATCATCAACCCTTCCTATCCACCAGTCCCATCACCTAGCCTTCCCCTATCCACCAGTCATATCACCAACTCTTCCCCTATCCACCAGTCCCATCATCAACCCTTTCCCTATCCACTAGTCCCATCACCAACCCTTCCCCTATCCACCAGTCCCAACACCATCCCTTCCCTGTCCACCAGTCCCATCACCAACCCTTCCCCTATCCACCAGTCCCATCACCACCCCTTCCCTATCCACCAGTCCCATCATCAACCCTTCCCTATCCACCAGTCCCATCACCAACCCTTCCCTATCAACCAGTCCCACCAGTAACCCTTCCCTATCCACCAGTCCCATCACCAACCCTTCCCCTATCCACCAGTCCCATCACCAACCCTTCCCCTATCCACCAGTACCATCACCAGCCCTTCCCTATCCACCAGTCCCATCACCAACCCTTCCCTATCCACCAGTCCCATCATCAACCCTTCCCTATCCACCAGTCCCATCACCAACCCTTCCCTATCCACCAGTCCCATCACCAGCCCTTCCCTATCCACCAGTCACATCACCAGCCCTCCCTATCCACCAGCCCCATCACCAGCCCCTCCCCTATCCACCAGCCCCATCACCAGCCCCTCCCCTATCCACCCGTCGCATCCCCAGCCCTCCCTATCCACCAGCCCCATCACCAGCCCTCCCTATCCACCAGTAGCATCACCAGCCCTCCTCCCTATCCACCAGTCCCATCACCAGCCCTCCCTATCCACCACCCTCATCACCAGCCCTCCCTATCCACCACCCTCCTCACCAGCCCCTCCCTATCCACCAGTAGCATCACCAGCCCTCCCTATCCACCAGTAGCATCACCAGCCCTCCCCTATCCACCAGTCCCATCACCAGCCCTCCCCTATCCACCAGTCCCATCACCAACCCTTCCCTATCCACCAGTCACATCACCAGCCCCTCCCTATCCACCAGTAGCATCACCAGCCCCTCCCTATCCACCAGTCCCATCACCAACCCTTCCCCTATCCACCAGTAGCATCACCAGCCCCTCCCCTATCCACCAGTAGCATCACCAGCCCCTCCCCTATCCACCAGTCCCATCACCAGCCCCTCCCCTATCCACCAGTCCCATCACCAACCCTTCCCCTATCCACCAGTCCCATCACCAACCCTTCCCCTATCCACCAGTCACATCACCAACCCATCCCCTATCCACCAGTAGCTTCACCAGCCCTCCCTATCCACCAGTAGCATCACCAGCCCCTCCCCTATCCACCAGTCACATCACCAGCCCTTCCCCTATCCACCAGTCCCATCACCAGCCCCTCCCCTATCCACCAGTCCCATCACCAACCCTTCCCCTATCCACCAGTAGCATCACCAGCCCCTCCCCTATCCACCAGTAGCATCACCAGCCCCTCCCCTATCCACCAGTAGCATCACCAGCCCTTCCCCTATCCACCAGTCCCATCACCAACCCTTCCCCTATCCACCAGTCACATCACCAGCCCCTCCCCTATCCACCAGTAGCATCACCAGCCCCTCCCCTATCCACCAGTAGCATCACCAGCCCCTCCCCTATCCACCAGTAGCATCACCAACCCTTCCCCTATCCACCAGTCCCATCACCAACCCTTCCCCTATCCACCAGTAGCATCACCAACCCTTCCCCTATCCACCAGTCCCATCACCAACCCTTCCCCTATCCACCAGTAGCATCACCAGCCCTTCCCCTATCCACCAGTCCCATCACCAGCCCCTCCCCTATCCACCAGTCCCATCACCATCCCTTCCCCTATCCACCAGTCCCATCACCAACCCTTCCCCTATCCACCAGTCCCATCACCAGCCCCTCCCCTATCCACCAGTCCCATCACCAGCCCTTCCCCTATCCACCAGTCCCATCACCAGCCCCTCCCCTATCCACCAGTCACATCACCAACCCTTCCCCTATCCACCAGTCCCATCACCAGCCCCTCCCCTATCCACCAGTCCCATCACCAGCCCCTCCCCTATCCACCAGTCACATCATCAACCCCTCCCCTATCCACCAGTCCCATCACCAGCCCCTCCCCTATCCACCAGTCACATCACCATCCCTTCCCCTATCCACCAGTCCCATCATCAACCCCTCCCCTATCCACCAGTCCCATCACCAGCCCCTCCCCTATCCACCAGTCCCATCACCAGCCCTTCCCCTATCCACCAGTCCCATCACCAGCCCTTCCCCTATCCACCAGTCCCATCACCAGCACTTCCCCTATCCACCAGTCCCATCACCAGCCCCTCCCCTATCCACCAGTCCCATCACCATCCCTACCCCTATCCACCAGTCCCATCACCAGCCCTTCCCCTATCCACCAGTCCCATCACCATCCCTTCCCCTATCCACCAGTCCCACCACCAGCCCTTCCCCTATCCACCAGTCCCATCACCATCCCTTCCCCTATCCACCAGTCCCATCATAAACCCTTTCCCTATCCACCTGTCCCATCACCATCCCTTCCCCTATCCACCAGTCCCATCATCAACCCTTCCCCTATCCACCAGTCCCATCATCAACCCTTTCCCTATCCACCAGTCCCATCATCAACCCTTCCCCTATCCACCAGTCCCATCACCATCCCTTCCCCTATCCACCAGTCCCATCATCAACCCTTTCCCTATCCACCAGTCCCATCACCATCCCTTCCCCTATCAACCAGTCCCATCACCATCCCTTCCCCTATCCACCAGTCCCATCATCAACCCTTCCCCAATCCACCAGTCCCATCATCAATACTTTCCCTATCCACCAGTCCCATCACCATCCCTTCCCCTATCCACCAGTCCCATCGTAAACCCTTCCCCTATCCACCAGTTCCATCATCAACCCTTCCCCAATCCACCAGTCCCATCACCATCCCTTCCCCTATACACCAGTCCCATCATCAACCCTTCCCCTATCCACTAGTCCGATCATCAACCCTTCCCCTATCCACCAGTCCCATCATCAACCCTTCCCCTATCCACCAGTCCCATCATCAACCCCTCCCCTATCCACCAGTCCCATCACCAGCCCCTCCCCTATCCACCAGTCCCATCACCAGCCCTTCCCCTATCCACCAGTCCCATCTCCTGGCCCTCCCCTATCCACCAGTCCCATCACCAGCCCTTCCCCTATCCACCAGTCCCATCACCAGCCCCTCCCCTATCCACCAGTCCCATCACCAACCCTTCCCCTATCCACCAGTCCCATCACCAGCCCTTCCCCTATCCACCAGTCACATCACCATCCCTTCCATTATCCACCAGTCCCATCATCAACCCTTCCCCTATCCACCAGTCCCATCACCATCCCTTCCCCTATCCACCAGTCCCATCATAAACCCTTTCCCTATCCACCTGTCCCATCACCATCCCTTCCCCTATCCACCAGTCCCATCATCAACCCTACCCCTATCCACCAGTCCCATCATCAACCCTTTCCCTATCCACCAGTCCCATCATCAACCCTTCCCCTATCCACCAGTCCCATCATCAACCCTTCCCCTATCCACCAGTCCCATCATCAACCCTTTCCCTGTCCACCAGTCCCATCACCATCCCTTCCCCTATCCACCAGTCCCATCACCATCCCTTCCCCTATCCACCAGTCCCATCATCAACCCTTCCCCTATCCACCAGTCCCATCATCAACACTTTCCCTATCCACCAGTCCCATCACCATCCCTTCCCCTATCCACCAGTCCCATCGTAAACCCTTCCCCTATCCACCAGTTCCATCATCAACCCTTCCCCTATCCACCAGTCCCATCACCATCCCTTCCCCTATCCACCAGTCCCATCATCAACCCTTCCCCTATCCACTAGTCCGATCATCAACCCTTCCCCTATCCACCAGTCCCATCATCAACCCTTCCCCTATCCACCAGTCCCATCACCATCCCTTCCCCTATCCACCAGTCCCATCACCAACCCTTCCCCTATCCACCAGTCCCATCATCAACCCTTCCCCTATCCACCAGTCCCATCATCAACCCTTCCCCGATCCACCAGTCCCATCACCAACCCTTCCCCTATCCACCAGTCCCATTATCAACCCTTTCCCTATCCACCAGTCCCATCACCATCCCTTCCCCTATCCACCAGTCCCATCATCAACCCTTCCCCTATCCACCAGTCCCATCATCAACGCTTCCCCTATCCACCAGTCCCATCACCATCCCTTCCCCTAGCCACCAGTCCCATCATCAACCCTTTCCCTATCCACCTGTCCCATCACCATCCCTTCCCCTATCCACCAGTCCCATTATCAACAATTTCCCTATCCACCAGTCCCATCATCAACCCTTTCCCTATCCACCAGTCCCATCACCATCCCTTCCCTTATCCACTAGTCCCATCACCATCCCCTCCCCTATCCACCAGTCCCATCATCAACCCTTCCCCTATCCACCAGTCCCATCATCAACAATTTCCCTATCCACCAGTCCCATCACCATCCCTTCCCCTATCCACCAGTCCCATCATCAACCCTTCCCATATCTACCAGCCCCATCATCAACCCTTACCCTATCCACCAGTCCTATCATCAACCCTTCCCCTATCCACCAATCCCAGCACCATCCCCTCCCCTATCCACCAGTCCCATCATCAACCCTTCCCCTATCCACCAGTCCCATCACCAACCCTTCCCCTATCCACCAGTCCCATCAACAACCCTTCCCATATCCACCAGTCCCATCACCAACCCTTCCCCTATCCACCAGTCCCATCACCAACCCTTCCCCTATCCACCAGTCCCATCACCAACCCTTCCCCTATCCACCAGTCCCATCACCAACCCTTCCCCTATCCACCAGTTGCATCACCAACCCAACCCCAATCCACCAGACCCATCACCAACCCTTCCCTATCCACCAGTCCCATCACCAACCCTCTCTCTCTCTCAACTCAGTCTCTCTCTCTCTCTCTCTCTCTCTCTCTCTCTCTCTCTCTCTCTCTCTCTCTCTCTCTCTCTCTCTCTCTCTCTCTCTCTCTCTCTCTCTCTCTCACACACATACACACCTATCTACTAACCTATTTATCTGCCTATCTATCTATCTATTAATCTATTTATTTATTAACACAAAAAGGTATGTTCCATATAAGGCCTCATACCCTCCTCCTCCTACTCCTCGTCCTCCTCCTCCTCTTCCTCTTTCTCCTCCTCCTAATATCCCACTATTTCTCCTACCTTCAGATCCTCAAAACTTTTCCTCCACTTTCTCCTCTCTCCTAGTTAATTTTCCTCTCCATGTGGCAAGTTTTCCTCCCTCTACTAATCATCTTCCCTCCTCCTCCTCCTTCTCCTCTTTCTTTTTTCCTCCAACACGCTAATTTCGCCTCCGCTTCTCAACTTTCTCTCCACTTTTGGTCATTGCACTCTTCATTTTCATTTTTCCCTCCGTCTGTTTTTTTTCTTTTATATATCTCTCGCTCTCTCCCTTTATCAAGTTGCTTTCTTTCCTACTTTGCTTATTAATTGCATTTGTATCGTCAACTTCTCTCTCTCTCTCTCTCTCTCTCTCTCTCTCTCTCTCTCTCTCTCAAACTTTCATGCATAATGTCTCCTTCCTGGTTCTCTCCTTCTCTTCCATTTCGTAAATTTTCCTTGCTTTACTTTAGGATGCGGCTCTTGCTCTTGCTGTCTCTGTTCCTCTTCTTCATCTTCTTTTTCTTCTTCTTTTTCATTACCTTTTAATTATCACGCTTCGCCTATGGCGCTGATAGTCTTTCTTTGTGGGCCCTGGTTAACGGCCTCAGCCCGTTATGGCGCAGGCAATTTTTTATTGTGATACCATCTTGCTTGGCTCTTGCTGTCTCCCGGAGCTTATCTTTCGTCCTTTTTTAGAGAGAATCTATAGTCCGGGTCGTCCGGCATGTCCTGAAGACCATCTATGTGTGTGTAACACACAGAATTGCAATAGCTGAGAAATTGCCATCTTGGACGCATATTGCCTGCGTCCTCTTGTACGATACGCCGGCGAGCTGACGACTCAGCCAACGTATTCTTCTTCTTTACTTTCAGGTAAAAATGGAAAAACGATAAACGGCAAGGGAGCGCGGGTTTAGGGGAGAAATGGAATAGGAAAAGGGAACGAGAGGAGAGAGCGTGTAAATGAGGCGAGGGGGAGAGTTTCGGGTCCGGGCGTGCGGTGATCGGCGTGCGGGCGTGAGGCGGCGGCTCATTAACCTACCTGCCGCCTCATTACATGCCCCTTCACGCGCGGCCCAGGAGTGTGTGTGGCCGGGCATTGGGGTGCACGCGCGTGTGATAAGGGGGTGGGGGAGGGAGATTGAGTGTTCAGTGGTTTTGTTTTTCCTTATTTCTTTATCATAACAGACTTTTTTTGTATATTTTACTTATATTTTTTTTCTGTTACTGTCTTTATTCTTGTTTTTGTTTTTATTATAATGGTGGAGTTTTTTCATAATTTTACTCATTTCTAGTTTTCTTTATCTTCTTTTTCTGTGACGGTACTACATTTGCCATTCTGGTGTATTGCTAATGAACACACACACACACACACACACACACACACACACACACACACACGAAATCAGTTATCAAGGAGAGGAAAAACTGGATGAGAGAAAAACTGGACGGTGGAGATTGCAATGATATTAGTATTTTTCTCTTGCATTCCTCCCCCCCCTTCTCTCTCTCTCTCTCTCTCTCTCTCTCTCTCTCTCTCTCTCTCTCTCTCTCTCTCTCTCTCTCTCTCTCTCTCTCTCTCTCTCTCTCTGATAACTTTATAGCCAATAATTTTATTTTCTTTAGACCTGAAAAGAAAAGAAAAAAGTTAGACAATTTTTTCCGTAGGTTTAATTTCATCATGATTCCTCTTCCTCCTTTTATCTTCTTTTCCTCCTCCTCCTCCTTCTTCTTCTTCTTCTTCTTCTTCTACTCCGTCATATTCATTTCTTTCATAATTAATAATGCCAAAATTTCAGCTTCAATTTTTTTTTTCTCTTCACTTCGAGTTTCGTTTGTAAGGTTTATTGGGTTAGTGTGTGCGTGTGTGCGTGTGCGTGTGCGTGTGCGTATGTGTGTGAAAAAATGCTTTACCTCCCTTGCATTCAGTCTATTAAAGAGAGAGAGAGAGAGAGAGAGAGAGAGAGAGATACAAAGAGATAGACAGAAGGACAGACAGACAGAACCTACACTCGGATTATTCTCTCTCGTAATTTCGGCCGTCTCTCCTTCATCATATTTCTCCTTCGTTTATTACTTCGTCTTTTTCTCTTAATCTCGCGCTGTGATTAATCTCCGTCCAATCCCTAATCGCTTTACCGTGATTGGTTGCGTGATACAGGTGGTGGGGGGAGGGAGAGGGAAAGGGAGGGAGGGGAGGGAAGGCAAGAGGAAAAGAATTGCAGGAAAGGGATATGATAAAAAAAATGACCGTGGAAGTGAGTTAATGGATTTGTGATGGTAGTAGTAGTAGTAGTAGTAGTAGTAGTAGTAGTAGTAGTATAAGTAGTAATAGTAGTGGTAGTGGTGGTGGTGGTAGTAGTAGTAGTAGTAGTAGTAGTAGTAGTAGTAGTGGTGGTGGTGGTGGTGGTGGTGGTCGTTGTAGTAGTAGTGATGAAAGTCTAAATGCTTGTGTCCGCGTTAATACAGAGCCGTCAAAAGTACGTAATTGAATGGAGAAAATTTACATTAACGATAACCGCATTAGCGCCGAACGTTGATCAAAATTAGCCACTCACACGAAAAAAAACCGATAAATCAAATACACAGAAAATACATAAATACCGTAAATTCAAATACAAAAAATAAATAAAACACTTAAGAAGTAAAAAAAAACGCACCAGCAACACACAAAAAAATCCATCCATAATAAAAAAATAATAAATTCGAGAGATCCAGTATTTTTAATGAGAGAGAGAGAGAGAGAGAGAGAGAGAGAGAGAGAAACGCGTAGGTATTGATAATGAAGCTTTTATGAGAAGGAATTAGGTTGGGAAACTTTTCTATTCTCGGGGAGGAGGAGGAGGAGGAAGGGGATGCAGCGGTAGGGTGAAAGAAAGGAATAAAATTGTGTGCATGTGCGTGTGTGTGTGTGTGTGTGTGTGTGTGTGTGTGTGTGTGTGTGTGTGTGTAGGCGTTCGTGATACACATGAGAAAATCCTTGACGTGTGGAAATCCGGCTTTTTTTTTTTCTCTTCCTCGCTTTTGTTTAACGTTAATGAAGGATATTTTTTTTTCATTTTTTGTTTGTTTGCTTTCGCCTCGCTTGCATTTCCCTCACGTTCAGAAGAGAGAGAGAGAGAGAGAGAGAGAGAGAGAGAGAGAGTGGCCGAATCTTTTTAACCCCAAATCATGTTATAATCCGCGCAATCAGTCCGCTTTCGACGGAGGGAGAAGTGTTGGGATATGATTGTTTTCTTAATGACTCTCTCTCTCTCTCTCTCTCTCTCTCTCTCTCTCTCTCTCTCTCTCTCTCTCTCTCTCTCTCTCTCTCTCTCTCTCTCTCTCTCTCTCTCTCTCTCTCTCTCTCTCTCTCTCTCTCTCTCTCTCTCCCCATGTGTTTATTTCAACTTTTGCTTCGCTCACTAAGTTTTTTTTTTTTCTCTCTCTCTCCTTCATTTGCATTAATATCAAGCATTTCATTTGCATCTCTGTCTGGTTATTATCTCCGTCCTTCCTTCCTTCCACTTCACTGTTTCATTTTTTTCCCTTCTTCCTTTTTTTTCCCCCGAGACCACGATTCATATTTTTTTCACCGTATAATTTCCTCTAAAACATAACTTTCTTTCGACGTAATTTTTTTTAAATCTTGTGGAAAAATTAGTTATATTATTTTTTTTCTTTAGGAGGAGGATCAAAACTTTATTTCCCTTTACATATGTGGCTGTTCTTGTACTCTTTCTCTCTCTATTATCTATCTATCTATCTGTCGATCTATCTATTTCCCTCTGCACAATACGTGAGGTAAAAAGCTTTGAACAGCAAGAAGGATAAACAAAATAAAGTAATACAAGGAGTTAGAATGAAAAGAGGAAGAGGAGAAGGAGGAAAAGGAGAACGAAGAACATACGGAGTAACTAGAACAAAAAAAGTTTAAAAAAAAAAGGAAATTAATAAGGAGAGAGAGAGAGAGAGAGAGAGAGAGAGAGAGAGAGAGAGAGAGAGAGAGAGAGAGAGAGAGAGAGAGAGAGAGAGAGAGAGAGAAAATGGATACTAAACGACTGGCCATTAATTCTTCTTATCATGAAAAAGAAAAAAGAAAAAATATGAACACTAATAATGAGACAGACAGATAGACGGACAGACAGACAGAGAAATACAGACAGATTAAGATAAAGCGGGGATGGAAGATAAAATCCGACTTATTCAGGAGACGGAAGAGGAGGAGATAAGTCAAGGAGGAGGAAGGAGATGAGAGGAAAGAATATGAGAGGGAGGGGGAAGAGAGGAGAGGAAGGGAGAGGAGAAGAGGAGATGAGATAGGAGAGGAAATTAAGCGAAACAACAGTCAAGGAATGCGAGGAAATGTTAAGAGGAAGGGAATGAAAAGAAGTGGGAGAGACAGGAGACGAAATGAAAGGAAAGGAAAGGGAAGGAATGGAAAAGGAAAGGGAAGGAGAAGAGAGCAAAGGAAAGGAAAGGAAAGGAATAAAAGGAAAGGAAAGGTAAAAGGAAGAGAAAGGAAAGGAGAGGAGAGGAAAGGAAAGGAAAGGGAAGGAAAGGAAAAGGAAGAGAAAGGAGAGGAAAGGCATGGAAAGGAAAGGAAAGGAATGGAAAGGGAAGCTAAAGGAAGAAAAGGAAAAGGAAGAGAAAGGAGAGGAGAGGAAATGAAAGGAAAGAAATTGAAAGGAAAGGAAAGGAATAGAAAGGGAAGGAAAACGAAGGAAAGTAAAAAGACAGAAAAGGAAAGGAAAGAAAAGCAATGGAAATAGAAGGCATGGAAAGAAGAGGAAAGGAAGGAAAAGGAAATGAAAGAAAAGGAAAGGAAGTGTAAGAAGTCGATGATAGAAAAGAGTTGGGAATATAATGACAGAAAATAAATGGGAAAAAAGGAAAAGAAACACGAGGAAAAAATGTCGAGAAACGTGAGAAAAAGAGACGAAATTAAATGACAGAAAAGGCAAAAAAAAGACCAGAAAGAAAAAGAAAAGAAAACACAAGAAAACCAAAGGAATGAAACGACGAAACAGGACCAGAAAACAAAATAATAAAACATAAAAAACAACAACGAAACGAAGCGAATAAAGGAGACGGGAAACAAAAGGCCAGGAAACAAGAGACGAAGCAGACAAAGAAGACAAAACAAGACAGGAAAAAGAGGAACAAACAAGGAGATGAGAAACGAGGAAGCAGGAGAGGAGGAGAAGATTAATCGTGATAGGACAATGAAAAGGAAGAGAATGGGATGGAGAAAAGATAAAGGGAACGATAGATAGATAGATAGATAGATAGATAGATAGATAGATAGATAGATAGATAGATAGATAGAGACAGAACGAGAAGGAAAAGAATGAGAGTAAAAAAGATGAGAAAAACGAAACAGAGAAATACAAACAAACGAAATAAAAGAGAAATTGAGAAAAAGGAAAAAAAAGAGAGAAACAAAGAGAAGAGAAACACAATGAGAAGGATGAGAATGGAGGTAAAAGAAAAGAAAAACAACGAGAGAGAGAGAGAGAGAGAGAGAGAGAGAGAGAGAGAGAGAGAGAGAGAGAGAGAGAGAGAGAGAGAGAGAGAGAGAGAGAGAGAGAGAGAGAGAGAGAGAGAGAGAGAGAGAGACATTGTTTTATCTCGGCAAGTAATCAAGAGTGAGCGGGAGATTAGTGAAGAGATAATGATGAGAAATGAGAGAGTGAAAGAAAAAAAGAAAGAAAGAAAGAGAAGCAGATACAAATTGAACGTCATTACTTTTATTTCCTCACTCGATAATCAGTTAAAATTAAACAAATAAAACAAAAACTTGAAGACTGATTTATCCGCAACAGAGAAAAAGAGTTAAAAGAAATTCTGAGAGATATGAAGAGAGATGAGATGAAGGAATCAAGAAAGAACATACGATAAGAACCATTATACATTGTTAACTTTTACAAATACACTCAAAAAAATAAATCAGAAACGCAACATGATTATTCAGCAAGATTATTAAAAACGAGAGTGAAAGGAGAAAGACAAGAAGCACAAGATAAGAAGATTGAAGCGTTATCAGTCTTAAGTGTTGCATTCAAACATAAAATAAAAACACGATAGATAAATAAATAAATAGATAGAGATAGGGAAATATTAATCAGGATGAAGGAAATAAGAAAAAAAAATAATAATAACCAGGAAAATATAGGTAATCGAATAGAAGGAATAAAATAGGATGAAACGATAAAGAAGAAAGAAAGGAAGGAAAGAAAGAAGGAAGGAGAGAAGGAAGTCCAAGAAAACAGAGGAAATGATGATATGAAATGAGAAACACACACACACACACACACACACACACACACACACACACACACACACACACACACACACACACACACACAACCCCCTACACATACACACACACCACACACACACACAAACTCCCCCTCCCCCCCCCACACACAACCTCCCCCTATTACCCCCACACACACAAACAAACACCCAGCCCCTTCCCTCCACAAACACACAATAGCACACACTAAGTCAAAATTAACACGGCCATTTAACATCCCCCGTTTGTCCCTCGCCATTCCCATATTGCATCCAAACTAATTACCGCCGCTAATGGGGAAGAGGGGGGCAGGTGTGACGCTCATCTGGGCCGCGGGGCAAGTGAGGTGTGGCGCGCAGGTAATATTGACCATCAGCCCTCACACCTGTATATGTAAGGCTCATTAGCTTTTGACGCCGCGCTCAGGTGTGGCTCGGAAGGTAATTTGGGAAGTGATTACCGTGCGGGATTTAGTGGAAGTTGAGTGACCTAAAAAAATATATACCAAGTGAGGGAATACTTAAGTGGTTGATTATTTTTTTATTATTATTATTGGAAAGGCAAGAAAGAAAATCGATAAATAAAACGTCGGGGGATTGAATGAAAGTTAAATGACTAGCAACAATATATCATGATGCAATATTTAAGTGATTAGTTGTTGTTGTTATTATCGTTATTACTGAAATTTATGAAAGGGAATTAAGGAAAAACAGAACAATACAACGTGGAGGATTTAGTGAAAGTTAAGTGACCGCGGGGCAGGTGAGGTGAGGGGCGCAGGTAATATTGTCAATCAGCCCTTACATATAAAATAGATATAGGCCTAAACAATTTTCCTCAGTACGTCGGTGTTACAAATACATGAAAAAAAGAACAAAACAAATAATTCAGGAAAGCTCAACCAGACAATGTAATATTCAAACAAAATTCCACGAAAAAAAAAAACGAAATTGTGAGTTATATTTTTCCTCGCGAAGTTAACATCCTGACGGCAAGCATTAGGAGGTATTTACATAATACAGCGACAACAATATATCAAGATTAAAACAAAAAACTTCAGGGGAATATATTTTTTCACTAAGACTTATGACCTTTCTTCGCTTTAACTATTCAAATAACGATAGATAGGCAGATATATAAATAGATAGATAGAGAGAGAGAGAGAGAGAGAGAGAGAGAGAGAGAGAGAGAGAGAGAGAAGGGGGTGCATTCTAATAATCACTGACAGACATCAAACGGGGTAACCAGTGGGAAGGAAATCAAAAAGGAAGAAAAAAAAATCTCCCGGGTTTGAAATCGTAAAAAATATCTTCAATCTTGGCAGTGAATGTCGACCTGTACATTTATTCACTATTTTGTCTCCTCTTTCCTCTCCTTCCTTTTTATATTAACGCTTTTTTGTCTCTCTTCTAATTCCTCTTTCCATGTAAAAAAATAAAAAAATAAATAAATAAAATAAAACGCCCTTATTTTCACACCGTCGACAAATAGATAAATAAATGAATAAATAAATAAATAAACAAATAAGTAAATATGTATATACGAATTAGTGGACAAAAGAGGAGAAAATACGAAAATGCTTGAAACTTTTGCAATATTCCCGCTTCCCAGAAAACACTTGTCACGAATATTTGTGTGTGTTTTTGTTTGTTTGTTTGTTGGTTGCTGAAAAAAAACACTCAGTACGGCAGCCACAATAAATGTCACCTCGGATTCCTTTTTTTTTTTTTTCTCTCTTTTTTTCAGTTTCCTATCTTTTATATTTTGTTTCCTATTTTTTATATTAATTTTGTTTTATAGTTTTTCCTATTTATTTTATTTTCTATTTTTTCCATTTATTTTTTTTTCCTATTTTTCTATTTATTTTGTTTCCTATTTTCTCTGTTAATTTTGTTTTATATTTTTTCCTCTATTTTCTTTTCAATTTATCCTATTTATTCTGTTTCCCATTTTTTCCTTTTCCTTAATTATTTTTTCTTTCCATTTTATCTTATTTATTTCCTTTCCTAGTTTATTTTCCTATTTCCTTTGTTTCTGATTTTTTCCATTTGCTTTCTTTCCTTCTTTTAAATTTATTAGTTTTTTTTATGGGAAGAAAAGGAGAGAGAAAGTGAAAGAGAGATTTTAAGGAAGATTTCAATATTGTGTTTATTTAGAATGTGATAACTTGATTTACTCTCTCTCTCTCTCTCGTATGACGTAACCAAATCACTAGACGTAGTCTATTTTGATTTCCAGAAAGCGTTTGATAAAGTCCCGCATCATAAATTACTTTACAAATTAAAGCAAATAGGTATTGACGGTCAAGTAAACCATTGGATCGCGAATTGGTTGAGCAACAGACAACAAAGAGTAGTGATTGACGGATTTAACTCAGAGTGGGTGCCTGTCACTAGTGGCGTCCCTCAGGGCTCGGTCCTTGGCCCAGTGCTCTTCATTATTTACATCAACGACGTGGATGTTGGACTCAATAACCGCATTAGTAAATTTGCAGACGACACAAAGATTGGTAACTCGGTTCTCACTGACGAAGACAGGCAAAGCCTCCAAGAGGATTTGCACAAAATTTCAGCTTGGTCGGATAGATGGGAGATGCCCTTTAACGTAGACAAGTGCCAGGTCCTTCAAGTTGGAACGAGGAATAAGAAGTTCGAATACGAAATGCGCGGCGTTAAACTCAAAAGCGTTCAATGCGTCAAAGACTTGGGGGTCAAAATCGCGTCAAACCTCAAATTCTCACAGCAATGCATCGATGCAGCAAATAAAGCGAACAGAATGTTGGGCTTCATTAAAAGAAACTTTGTATTCAAGAATAAAGATGTAATACTCCGCTCTACAACAGTTTAGTCAGACCCCACTTGGAATATGCTGTACAGTTTTGGTCCCCCACCATGCAAAGGATATTGCTAAATTAGAAGGTGTTCAGCGTCGGGCAACGAAAATGATCCCTTCCTTGCGCAACAAATCCTACGAAGAAAGGCTTTCTACCCTTAACATGTTCTCTCTTGAGAAACGTCGCCTCCGAGCAAAATTGATCGAATGTTTTAAAATACTTAATGGTTTCACGAATGTAGACAGATCAACATTGTTTATGATCGATGACAGTCTGCGCACGAGGAACAATGGCGTAAAACTCAGATGTAGACAAGTAAATTCAGACTGCACAAAATTTTTCTTCACCAACGTTGTAGTGCGAGAATGGAATAAGCTTCCACCATCAGTGGTCCAGTGTAACACGATTAACTCCTTCAAAAATAAGCTCGACCGTCACTTCCTTCAACTTAATATCAACTAGAGTAGAAGTGCAACGTTTTGGAGTCTTCTGATTAACGTAAAATCACTTAGGTTTAAGGACAGACCACCAAGTCTGGACCATGGGGTCTGTGTGGTCTGATTTTCTATGTAAATCTATGTAAATCTCTCTCTCTCTCTCTCTCTCTCTCTCTCTCTCTCTCTCTCTCTCAGAGAGAGAGACAATCTAGTCTCATTTAAAAGAAATTTATTTTCATTGTTACATGGTAATTATACTTAATATTTTTCAGTGAAATATATACCTTAACTAGCTCACAATAAGGAATGTTAAAGAGTGCCTGCTATGCCTTCCCCCTATCCTTCTCCTTCCCCCTTTCCCTCCCTTCTCTACTGGTACTACTACTACTACTACTACTACTACTATTAGAATATGTAATAGTAATGTTCAGGATCAGAATCACTATTATAATTTTATTATCACTATTATTATTATTATTATTATTATTATTATTATTATTATTATTATTATTATTATTATTATTATTATTATTATTATGCGTTACTATTGTCACTATTATCATGTTTATCATTATTATGTCTATAATTATTATCATGTCTATCATTATTATCATCTCATTATTATCATGTCGATCATTATTATCATCTCATTATTATCATGTCTATCATTATCATCATCTCATTATTATCATGTCTGTCATTATTATTATTTTTATTTTATTTTTATTGTCATTATCATTATCTTTTTTTCATTATAATAAATATTAGTAATATTGTTATGAAACTATTATTACTGTAAGGAGTATTTTTGTTGCTATTGTTATTATTATTATTGTTATTAGTATTATCACTTTGTTCTATTAATCAGGAACAAAAGCCTATTTTCACTAATTTTGTATTGGGGTGAACATGTATATAGTATGCATTCTGAGTTAGCCATACTTAATTTTTTTGCAATCTTTAATATATTTTAGAGATATATATATATATATATATATATATATATATATATATATATATATATATATATATATATATATATATATATATATATATATATATATATATATATATATATATATATATATATATATATATATATATAAAACATGTAGTCCATAAGAGAGCTACGGCTCAATGGACTAGTGGCTTTTAAAGACAATGTGTAAAATAATCTATGTAACTACCTTGAGGCCAATAAATCAATCAATCAATCAATCTCTCTCTCTCTCTCTCTCTCTCTCTCTCTCTCTCTCTCTCTCTCCTATCCCAGCTTCCTTTCATCTCCTCTCTCCTCTCTTTGCTTTCCTCCTCCTTTCCTTCCTTCCTTCCTTCCTGTCTGTCTCTGCCTCTCCTGAGTTACATAGAAGTCAAGGAGTTTTCAGATTAATTGTATAAACTTGCTTTGGCGCTGTGAAGTGAGTTACCAAAGAGAGAGAGAGAGAGAGAGAGAGAGAGAGAGAGAGAGAGAGAGAGAGAGAGAGAGAGAGAGAGAGAGAGAGAGAAAACGGAATATTCAGGCTGGTACACACGCACACGCGCACACACACACACACACACACACACACACACACACACACACACACACACACACACGGGGAGTTAATCAGGTTAATTAATGAGGACTTTCAACCATTAAATACATGGCACAATATTTTTTTCGTTTAGTATCGTTAATCTACCTTTCGTTAACCCTCTCCCCCCTTACCTCTCTCTCTCTCTCTCTCTCTCTCTCTCTCTCTCTCTCTCTCTCTCTCTCTCTCTCTCTCTCTCTCTCTCTCTCTCTCTCTCTCTCTCTCTCTCTCTCTCTCTCTCGGCATTTGATCCCTTCGTCTCCTTCAAGGGTGACAGCTAAGCAATGATACCAGTCAGGCTCAGGAAGGGCGATTCAGCATATCCCAGGAAGAGGAGGAGGAGGAGGAGGAGGAGGATTAAATGAAGGAGGAGAACAAGGCAAGTCTTTGAAACATTTGATGCATTTTTAGAAGTCACTTTTCAATATCAGGAGGAGGAGGAGGAGGAGGAGGAGGAGGAGGAGGAGAATGGGAACAGACAATGGAGGAGGACAAGTGAAAGAGCAAGAATAAAACAACAATGAAAGCAATAAGACGAAGAAGGAAAAGGCAAAAGGAAGAAAAGGAGAAGAGGAAGGGAAGAAAAGAGAGGAAGAAAGGAAGAAAAGAAAAGGAGGGAATGAATGAATGAATGAAGGAAGGAAGGAAGGAAAAAGGGAATGAATGAATGAAGGAAGGAATGAAGGAGGGAAGGAAGATAGGAAGGAAGGAAAGAAGGGAGAAAAGAAGGAAAGATAGTAATGAAAAGAAGGAAGAAAATGGAGCTGAAAGATGATAATGAAAAAGAAACAAGAATAAAAGAAAAGGATAAAATAAACACAATAACGAAGATAGGAACGAAAAAAAGCAAGGATATAAAAAATGAAAATATATTAAAAAAGGAGAATGAAAAGATGACAACAGAGAAGAAAGTCAGGAAGGAAAATAAAAAAGTGTAGACGAAAAAAAAAGAAACTCAAAATCAAAAAACAGGAACGAAAAAAACAGTAAACACGATCATCAACAAAGAGGAGGAAAAGGAAAAAAGAGGAAGAGAGAAAAAGAGGACGAATAAAAGAGGGGAAAAAAAGAGGAGACAAAGAGGAATGGGGAGGAAAAAGAGGAGAGGAAAGGTCAGAAGGGAAAACTTTGGTAACCACGAACTCGTTTAACTTTCTAATGCCAACCTACCCAAAGCGATGAGAGGAGGAGGAGGAGGAGGAGGAGGAGGAGGAGGAGGAGGAGGAGGAGGAGAGAGGGAGATGGAGGGATGGATAAGTAGAAGTGGGAAGATATGAGAAGGAGAAGGAGGAGGAGGAGGAGGAGAGAGGGAGATGGAAGGACGGATAAGTAGAAGTGGGAAGATATGAGGAGGAGAAGGAGGAGGTGGAGGAGGAGGAGAAGGAGGAGGAGGAATGATGAGAGTAGAGTAGAGGAGGAGAAGATTAGAGAGAGAGAATGAGATAAGAGAATAAAGAGGAAGAGGAAGAGGAGAAGGAAGAGGAGGAGGAAGGAAGAGGAAAGGGAGAGGAAGAGAGGGGAGAGATGATAATGGTCAAATAAATTAGGAAATAAAACAACAAAACAGCAACTCTCTCTCTCTCTCTCTGAAATAACAACAACTACAACAATAATTCAGAAATGTTTACGTCATTTTCCGTACATACATCCCACGCACACGCACACGCACACACACTAACACACTAACACACACACACACACACACACACACACACACACACACACACACACACACACACACACACACACACACACACACATTTAAACCCCCCCGCATCTGCCCTTCGTATGGAAAATAAAAAAAATTACATAAGCTTTAAATACCAACACATGTAAAGCTGTCAAATATTTGTAGTTATATAGATGGTGGTGGTGGTGGTGGTGGTGGTAGTAGTAGTAGTAGTAGTAGTAGTAGTAGCAAAGATAATAATAATAATAATAATAATAATAATAATAATAATAATAATAATAATAATAATAATAGCAACAATAACAGAT
>NC_066552.1:3532004-3574504 GCF_024679095.1 Eriocheir sinensis
CATAAATATAATTCCCGTTCTGTTATCCTGCTGTTCCTCTCATCCTTTCCCTTCGTTCCTTCCTTCGTCCCTTGCTTTGCCTTTCCTTAAATATAATTCCTTTTTTTGTTGTCCTCCTGTTCCTCTCTCATCCCTTCTCTTCGTCCCTTCCTTCGTCCCTTTCTTTGCCTTTCCTTAAATATAATGCCTTTTTTTTGTCTCTCTCATCCCTTCCCTTCACTCTCCCTTCGCCCTTCCCTTCCCTTTCTTTGCCTCTTCACATATACAATTCCACTTTTTTCTTTTACCTCCTGTCAGTTAATCCTCGTTGTATTACCATTTATGTTATCAATCCCAAAGCTAATATTTCTCCCAACATATATTACTCCACTTTTTTAAATTTTATGTCAGTAATTCTCCGTTAGTTGTCCCCTTTTTGTTATTTCCTAAAGCATACATAACCTAACACGATAAATTGCAGCATTACACCTATTTACCTTCTCTAATTTACGTATTCTCCTGTTCTATCAATCATCCCTCCTGTACTCATCATTCTACCTCCTCTTCTATCATTCACCAGCCGGCAATGAGGTCACGTGTCAGAGGGAGCAGAGCGCTATTCTACCCTCTATCCTTCCTCTGCTCCGTGCACCCATCCATCACACCCTCACCTCTATATATCACGCTGTGTTGTCTCAGTGCCCTAAACCCGCACATTTATCAGCCCTCCGACCCATACTCTCTGGCGGGAAGGGGAGGAACATCATTGCAATAAATAATAACACACAACATATATTATTCATTACAAGAGCTAATGGGAGCTAGAGGAGAAAGAGGATCGGATAGGAGAGAAAACTCAAACCCGCACATTCATCAGCCCTCCGACCCATACTCTCGGGCGGGAAGGGGAGGAACATCATTGCAATAAATAATAATACACAACATATACTATTCATTACAAGAGTTAAAGGGAGCTAGAGAGGAAAGAGGATCGGATAGGAGAGAAACCTCAAACCTGCACTTTCATCAGCCCTCCGACCCATACTCTCGGGCGGGAAGGGGAGGAACATCATTGCAATAAATAATAACACACAACATATATTATTCATTACAAGAGCTAATGGGAGCTAGAGGAGAAAGAGGATCGGATAGGAGAGAAACCTCAAACCCGCACATTCATCAGCTCTCTCGGGAATGGGAGGAACAACATAATAAAAACACTACACAATAATAAACAAAATATATAACACGTATCTATCACTACAGGAGTTTAGGGTGCGTCTGTTGAAGGAAGAAGATCGAAGGGAAGGAACAAAACAATAAAAGCGATAATCGGAAGATGGAAAATAATAATACCCGTCACATTTATCATTACAAGAGTTAAGGCAGCTATTGAAGGAAGAAAATCGAAGAGGAAAAAGAGAGAGAGAGGGAATACGTGCCAAAGAAAAAGAACTTGAGTAACCTTTTAGATCATGAGAAGTCACTGTTGAATGATTCTTACTAGCAGAAATAGAGATATAGATAGAAAAGAAGACAGAGCATGATAGAGAGGCAGACTTGAGGCGCCGTTGCAAGGAATGATGAAAATGGTGAAGATTCAATTAAAAGAGAGAGATAGAGAAGACAGAAAAGACGAAATAGAGGGATAGACTTTAGGAACCGTTGCAAGGGATGGTAAAAAAAAAGGTAAAGAGACAATTAAAAGGAGATAGAGAAGAGAGAAAACGCGGTAGAGAGGTAGACTTGAGATACCGATACAAGGAATGGTAAAAAAGAGGTGAAGAGCCTATTAAAAGAGAGAGATAGAGAAGAGAGAAAACATGAAGAAGTGGGGTAGACTTTAGGAATCGTTGCAAGGGATAAAGAAAGAGTCGAAGAGATAGAAAAGACATAGATAAAAAAATAAAATAGAGATAGAAAAGACATAGATAAGAGATACGGAACACAGAGATAGAAAAGACATAGATAAGAGATAGAAAAGACGTAGAAAAATATAATAGAGATAGAAAAGACAGAAAACACGAAATAGAGGGATAGACTTAAGATGCCGTTGCAAGGAATAGTGAAACGAGGTGAAGAGCCAATTAAAACAGAGACAGAAAAGACAGAAAACACGAAGTAGAAGGATAGACTCGAGGTGCCGTTGCAAAGAGTGAGAGCAGAGGAAGGAAGGAAGGCACCGGGAACAAGAAGCAGTAATCGGACAAGACTCGTACACAGCGTCAAGAGGAGGGTATCAGGACACCTCTCCTCCCGAAATTGACCTACCTTTCGGCCACTCCTCTAACTCTTTTTAGGAGCAGTGAGTAGCGGGCTTTTTTTTCACATTTGTTACCTTTTTTTATGCCCTTGAACTGACTCCTCTGCAGTAAAAAAAAAAACTCGGCTCATGGGACGCGACCGAAGGAAAAAAAGTCACCCTACAAAAATCGAAATACATAGAAAAAAATATATATGTGTGTGTGTATATATGCGTGAATCAGGAAAGAGATGTACGTGTAATGATAATCCTTTACTAACAAACGCACAAAAAAAGTTATACAAAAATCGACACACACACACACATTTTTTTTTATGCACAAATACGAAGGCAAAGCTAAAAAAAAAAAAAAAAAAAGTGACTAGGATGCAGGTAACAGGCAGGCTGGTCTAATTAATCCCGGATGCAGGTAAGCTCAAGTAAATCCATGGAAACGAGAGTAAAAGTGAACCAGGTGTGCGTGTGTGTCCAAGGCAAAATGTATATATGAAACGTCACAGGTAATATGCGAACAGGTGAAAAGTGCTGATGGTGTTGATGGTGTGTTAAAGAGGACGCAGATTAAGAAGGGAATGGAAGGGTAGAAAAGAAGAAGGGAAGAAAAAGTGAAGGAACAGAAGCAGGGGAAGGGAAAAGGGGAAGGAAGAAGGAAAAGGACAGATACAAAGAGATAGATATATAGACTTGCCAGAGTGGATGAGGACACAGATTAAGGCGAAGGGAGTGGAAGGGTATAAAAGAAGAAGGGAAAAAAAGTGAAGGAAAATAAGCAGGGGAAGGGAAAAGGAAAAGGGACAGATACAAAGAGATAGATATATAGACTTCCCAGAATGCATGAGGTTCAGGTGAGTGGTAATACGGTAAGGATAAGAACACAAGAGAATTCAGGTGTGTGTGTCTAAATGTAAGGTAATGTCTATACAGGTGAGGTCACGCATGTCATAGATAGTATATATTATTAGAGGTAACAATAGGTGTGTGTGTATATGTGCGTAGCCTACAATGAGCGGTAAATAAAGACAAGCAAATAACTGGAACAAGAAGAAGAAAAAAAAGAAGAAAGAAACGAAAAAAAGAAAGCAAAAATAACAAAAGAATAGCAAGAAAAGAAGGAAACCAAAGAACTGCATTAAAAAGGAAGAGAAGGGAAGAAATGAAGAAAAGAAGGAATCCAAATAACAAAATAAAGATGAAGAAAAGTAGAGAAAGAAAGAAGAAAAGAGAAGGAGAAAAGGCGAAAATCCAAGTTAATGTCTATGGAGGTTAGGCCAAACGCGTCAAATACAATAAATATCAGGTGCAGATAAATAAAAATTGAAGCTATAGTTAATAAAAAGCGACTTCAAGCATGACGGATAGCAAACAAAAGGTCAGAAGGGGTATATACAGGTAAAACAAAATCCAAGCTAATACTAATAAAGGTAAGGCCAGGAATGTCAGAGGTAATAACAAGTCTAAACATGTGCGTCTCCCCGGCAGGCGGCGTGGGGGCGTGTGAGCCGGAGCAGCTGGTTCAGGGCTGCCGGCTGGAGGAGGGCGGATGTGTGTGCGGCCTGGGATGTGACACCACCTTCCGCTACGCCACCAGAGAGCAGTGCCAGGCGGCGCTAAAGGTGAGTGGACAGGTGAGGGGCGAGAGTGAGGGTGAGAGGGAAAGTGAAAGGAGAGGGAAATAGAGGAAGTGAGAGGGATAAGGGAGAGGGAAAGAAGGACAGGGGAGGGTAAGGATGAAAGGGAAGGGGAAGGGAAAGGGAGAGGGATAGAGAGAGGAAGTGAGAGGGATGAGGGAGGGGGAAAAAAAGACAGGTGAGGGTGAAAGGGAAAGGGGAAGGGATGAGTGAGAGGGAGAGGGTGTGGGAGAGGGGGAAGTGACAAAAGGGAGAGGAAAGGGGAGAAGTGAGAAAGTGAAAGCAAGAGGGAGAAGTACGAGGGAGAGAGAAAAGTGAGAGGGAGAGGGAGAGGGAAAATGGAGAGGTAGAAGGGAGAGAGAGGCAAGAGAGAGCGAAAGAGGGGAAGGTGACAATGGAAGGGGTGAGGAACGGAAGGAAATAAATAAAATACAAGAAATGGAGATAAACAAATAAAAGAAAGAGAGGAAGGAAGAAAAGCATGAAAAAAGAGGATGTGAGGGAAAGGTGAAATGATTGAACAGGTATGAAACAGGTATAGGGAGAGGTGAAAAGGGGGAGGTTGAAAATGGAAAGGTAAGGAACAGGTGAAAAGGGTATTGGTATGAGGGCTGGAAAAGGAGGTGAAAGGTGAAGTGTAAACAAATGCGAAAGGTAAACAAGAATGAAAGGGAATGAAGAGGAAGAGCAAAACCGAGATGAAAGGAAGAGAGAGGGAGAGAAGGAGTGGAAGAGGAAGAAAGAGGGGCAGGTTACCAAGGAGAGAGAGAGAGAGAGAGAGAGAGAGAGAGAGAGAGAGAGAGAGAGAGAGAGAGAGAGAGAGAGAGAGAGAGAGAGAGGGGGGGGGGGACAAGGAGAACATCAAGAGGGTAGCTGGAGGAATACAAACAAACAAACAGAAGGGAAGGGAAGGGCTGACTGAGAGGCCGTGTGTGGCGAGAAGGGAGAAAAAGAGGCAGAGTGTTGGGGATTAAAGGATGAAAGGTTGGGAGAGAAGAGGAGGAGGAGAGGAGGAAAAAGGAGGAGGAGGGAAGAGACTGGAGGTTCGGGAAAGAAGTGAACGGGAGAGCAGAGATAAAAGATGCTGATGAAACTGAAGAAAAGGATAAGAGAGAAAAAATAATAATGTGAACAAGTGAAAATGTATGTGATGGGAATGGATTAGAGGAAGAAGGGAAAGGAAAGAAAGAGGAGGAGAGAAGAAAAGTGACCGGAGAAAAAGGAAAAGAGAGGAAAGAAAAGAACAGCGAAAATATAAAAATAAAGTTCACTCGTGTCGGTCAATGCGATTCTTACATGTGTGAATCGATCTCGCACTAACTACCCCTGCAGGAAACTTGTCGCAGGTGCGGATAACTCTACTCCAGGAAAAATAAATAAAACTAAATGTCTGTATTACATCGCCTCTCTTGAATCAGTAGGCCGTTGTTGCTAGTGATCAGGTTAGTTTAAAGCGCAAAAAAAAATGAAATGACTTAAGTAATCTAATATGTTCAGGTACTTAATGACCTGTATCAGATCCTCAAGTAGTCGTTTGCTTTCAAGAGTTAAGGAGACACAGAGGGAGAGAAAAAGGGAGACAGAGAGGGAGAGAGAAAGGGAGAGACAGAGAGGGAGAGAAAAAGGGAGAGGCAGAAAGCGAGAGAAAAAGGGAGGGACAGAAAGGGAGAGAAAAAGGGAGAGACAGAAAGGGATAGAAAAAGAGAAAGACAGAGAGTTAGAGAAAAAGGGAGAGAAAGAAAGGGAGAGACAGAAAGGGAGAGAAAAAGGGAGATAGAGAAAGGGAGACACAGAAGAGTGAGTCGTTTGAGTTGTTCTTTAAACGTCTAAGTCCTTACTATGATTTCCGAGACGTATCACTACACTTTAATAATTCGATGTCCTTGTATTCAGCTGAGACATGACCAACAAGCAACACAAAAATAGCATTACTCCCGACGTCTGACACCAAAACTTCCTCACCCTGAACCCTGAACACCCGATTCCTCATGCATGGTCTGCCGGGACTTCCGCGCATGTTATATTTAGGAGCGGACGGAAGGGACAACGACGACTATTCTGGTGAGGTGTGAACAGAGGAAGTGCAAAATGCGTGCAGGGTTATATGCTGACACGTGGAGTTTTTTTTTTTTCTCTCTCTACTTATCTATCTATTTATCTATCTATTTGCCTCTATCTATCTATCAATCTTTCTTTAGTCGTCCGTTTTCTCCTCTATTTCTCTTTTCGTCTTTCTGTTTATTCTAGGTATCTCTTTATCAATCTCTTTCTCACGTCGTCTGATTCTTTACTTTCTCTCTATTCATCTATATTATTCTATCTATCTGACTCTTTATCTGTCTATTTTTCTCTCCAAGTCGTCTGAATCTTCCTCTCTCTCCCTCTCTATCTTTATTTATCTATCAATCTATCTATGTATCTCTTTATCAATCTCTTTCTCAAGTCGTCTGATTTTTCTCCTTTCTCTCTATTCATATATATATTTATCTATCAATCTGACTCTTTATCTATCTATCTTTCTCTCCAAGTCGTCTGAGTCTTCCTCTCTCTTTATTTATCAATCAATATATCTATGTTTGCCTCTTTCTATCTATCATTATCTTTCTCTCTCACATCATCATGGTTCTATGTTCGCACTCTCTAGAATTATCCTTCCTCGCTTTCTTTCATTTATCCTTCTTTTCTCTCCTCTTCTGCTTACGTTCACGCTTTCCCCTCTCCCTCCCTCCCTCCCTCTCGTTCCACAATGCTGCGTTCATCAAGCTCTTTTTGTGTCTGTTTTCTGTTCCCTTTCACTCCATTGTGGGCAGAGGATTCAATTTCCCACAAACATTAGGACACAACTTTCAATGCGAATAAAATGTTGAGAGAAACTCCGAATTATTTTCTCTCTCTCTCTCTCTCTCTCTCTCTCATTTATTATTTTATTCCCTCAACATTCTCTCCTCCTACAAGTTTTTTCCTCTCAGTTTATGATTTCCTAGCAACTCTCTCTCTCTCTCATCCATTATCATCGTAAACTCCTTCATTTCATTGTTCTCTCGACTTCGTTTCAACTTTTCCTTTCCTTTTTTTCCATTTTTTTTTCTTTCCTCTCTTTCATTCCATAACTTATTTTTCCGCTGAGCAAAGACTGACACTGACATCATAGAGCTTTTTCGGCTCAACTATTCCGGTAACTCTCTCTCTCTCTCTCTCTCTCTCTCTCTCTCTCTCTCTCTCTCTCTCTCTCTCTCTCTCACCTGCCATTTGGTAATTAGTGGACTGGGGAATCGCTTCTGTTTGTCTTCTTTTCCATCTCTTCCTCCCTTCCTCTTCACTGACTGGAGGAAGAGGAGGAAACAGGGAAACTTAGAGAAGCAGGAACCATAAAAGCCTACTCGTCAAGAACTTCAGTGACCTACGGAGCAGACAGACTAAAACACTTGTATACGTTCGTGCGGGGCAGCTCAGCTCACTCCTAACGCAACAAAGTGACGGTGAATGCGGTTTTTAAGGAGCTCTTCGTATTCGATTCACCCATTTTTGCAGGATGGTTGTATAGCTGGCTTAGGATTTGCTCTCAGAAAATATATAAATTACTGCCCATGTCTGTAGTACACCACTTCGCTAGAACTGACTGGCCGATATTTCTAGTTCTCGGGTTAGTTTGCAGCTCAAAAAACTTGGGGTGATTGACGTTACTGAAATTACTGAGGCACTTGAGCACCCGCATATATATTTTCGTAGTCGTCTGCTTTTTTTCTTTAACGTAAGGCGGTATAGTTGCTAAGTATTTTTACCTACAGCTGTGTCCTCAACGATATTGTTTTCGTACCGCGTCGCTGCACTCTGATGAAAAAAAATAGTGTATCTTTTGTTGTTGGGAGATCACACCTCTCCTCCCGAAATTGACCTATCTTTCGGCCACTCCTCTAACTCTTTTTAGGAACAGTGAGTAGCGGGCTTCTTTTTCATATTTGTTTCCTTATTTTTATGCCCTTGAACTGACTCCTCTGCTGTAAAAAAAAAAAAAGCTGCACTGCGAATTCCAGGTGGGGTCTTACTAACGTGGTACACAAAGATAGCGTTACTTCCGGAATCTTACACTCGAAGTTCCTCGCTACGAACTCGAGCACAGTATAAGCTCTTTTACATGCAGACTTACAGCGCTTTGTAGGTTTAAAGTCACTGCTGATGGCGACTCCAAAATCCGATTCCGTCTCGTGTATGACCTGCCGAGACTTCCCCAAGCACTCTGTAGGTATGGACCCAAAGAGCACGATTTCACACTTGTCAAACTTGAAGGCCCTTTGCCACCTTTCACACAACTGAGTAATCCGGTCAAGGTCTTTCTGGATGACTTTACAATCTGACGGAGGAGGAGGAAGAGGAGGAAGAAAAGGAGGAAAAGAAGGAGGAAGAGGAGAAAGAGGAGGAGGAGGAGGAGGGGGAGAAGGACGAAAAAAGGATGTGGAGAAGAAGAAGGAAGAGAAAAGGAGAAAGAGGAGGAGAAAGAAAAGGAGAAGTGAGAGAAGGAGAAAGAGAAAGAGGAGGAGGAGGAAACTAAAGAATATGATGATGAAGAAAAGCAGAAAAATAAACCACTCCAAAAAGCAGATGCTGATGTTATGGGCGATAAATGAAATGAAGAGGAGGAGGAGAAGACTGAAAAGGAGAGAAAGAAAAATGAAAAGTTGTAAGAGGCGGAGGGGAATACAAAAGGCGAGGAGAACAATACGAAATAAACAAGAACGGGAAGGGAGAAGGAAGAGGAGAAGGAGGAAGAGGAGGAAGAGGAGGAAATGAGACGAAGGGAACAAGATAACGAGGTAAATGAATGGTCACAAAAGGAAGCATTAAATTTTGTGGAGGAAACGAAGCGAGATAAAGAAGGCTATTAAAGAGAGAGAGAGAGAGAGAGAGAGAGAGAGAGAGAGAGAGAGAGAGAGAGAAAGTGAGTGCATATGTGTGTTTGTGAGAGAGATCAAAAGCCGCCTCATACTTTTAATAACATTGCTCAGGTAAATCCACTTTGATATCAATTAAGGCTTAGCCAGGTGAGGTCAGACACGTGGACAAATTTTGATAAAGAAAAAAAAAAAACTTCCCCGAGCCTCAAAGGACACTGGAGGTAAAAATGAAGAAAGCAACACACTAGGGAGAGAGAGAGAGAGAGAGAGAGAGAGAGAGAGAGAGAGAGAGAGAGAGAGAGAGAGAGAGAGAGAGAGAGAGAGAATGTGTGTTGACAGTTTTTAATGAGTGGATAAAACGGGTTTCTCTTTGGATTCCGTCTGTTTGGCAAGGTTTCTCTTTTCTACCTAAGCGAGATAGATAGATAAATAGATAGACTGACGGATAGTTAGAGATAGATAAACTGATTGATAAACTACTAAAATAACTGAAAGGCTGTACATTGTTACGATATATAGTGGACTTTAAATACCTTGCTGATTTTGTTTTCTCTAAAGCACAAAGATAACAGTGATAACTTTTTTTTGACCCCACATCACTGATTTCATGTTCTGGTTTCCTTTGGTTTCTAGAGAGGTAGAGAGAAGAATGAACTCTGCTCTACTCTGCCCTGCCCTACCCTACCCTACCCTACTCTACTCTACTCTACTCTACTCTACTCTAACCGCAGATAAACCGTTGCCTGCTGCTGCAATACCTCACTGACCTCACATTTTAGCTTCCACGTTTTCAGCTATGGAATATATTAAGGAGAATATTATTAAGACATATTCTATTTCACCGTTGTATTAAGGAGAATATGATTAAGACATATTTTATTCCACCGTTGTATTAAGGAGAATATTATTAAGACATATTTTATTCCACCGTTGATTAAGGAGAATATTATTAAGACAGTTTATTCCACCGTTGTTCTCCGGCGCTGCATTAATAACACCAAGCCCGGGGCAACAAAGGGCGGCAGGTGCTTCTGTAATACTCATATAATCTCGTATTCCGCCTTCTCTTCTCCAGGAGCAGCAGCAAGACCCGTGCGAGACCAAGCCATGCAGGAACGGCGGCCTCTGCTCCCAGATCTCGCGGGACCCAGGCTACCAGTGTCTGTGCGTCAATACGGGATACTACGGACGGACCTGTCACAAGAGTAAGTTCGTGTGTGTGTGTGTGTGTGTGTGTGTGTGTGTGTGTGTGTGTGTGTGTGTGTGTGTATGGAGAATGAGGAGGAGGAAAAGGGTGCCAGTGTGTCTACAGGGGGATGGGGAAAGTGTGCGTGGGGTATGAAGAGAGGTGAAGGGGTGTCTGTGTGTGTGTAAGGGGGGTGGGGGGGGTAGGGGAAGGAAGGAGTATGTGTGTGAGGGAGGAGGGGAAGGAAATGAGGTATTTGTATGTATGTGTGGAGGGGGAGGGAAAAAGAAGGGTCTGTTTGGGGGAAGGGAAGTCTGTGTGTTTGTGTGTGTCCGTGTATGTGTGTGTGTGTGTGTGTGTGTGTGTGTGTGTGTGTGTGTGTGTGTGTGTGTGTGTACGTTTGTGTGTGTGTGTAAGTCAACGTATACATTTACTCTGAACCCCACAGAACACACACACACACACACACACACAAACACACACACACACACAAACCTGGTCTGCCTGTTGCGTGCGTTCATAAAGAGAGAGAGAGAGAGAGAGAGAGAGAGAGAGAGAGAGAGAGAGAGAGTGACCTATTACTACCTCTCTCTCTCTCTCTCTCTCCCCACCCACAGAATGCCCATCGCCCAAGCAGTTCTCTTCAGGTCTCGATACCAGGTTCCCGGTTGATTGCATGGTCATTTAGCCTCCAAGCCGCCACCACCACCACCACCACCACCACCACTATTGCTGCTGCGGATACAACCATTTCGCCAGCAAGAACTGAGACATCTGCAACGCCAATGACAGCATCAGGCAACACTACCGCCAATTTGTGTTGCAAGTGTTACATTGTCCGCTTCACTAACACCAACAACACCAACGAGAGGAATGTGAATGTTTGTGCTACATCCACCACCTCTACCACCAACACCACCTCCACTACTTTCATCACCACTTCGAGTATGTCCTTTCCGTTCTCCATCAACGCCACCTCCACCTCCCCTCTACCACTTCTGACATTTATAAGAGTTTCTCCCTCGCTGTCTTAAGCATCTTCATCACCCCTGTCATCACCACCAACACCATCATCACCTCTACCACCACTACTTTCATCACCACTTCGAGTATCTCCATTCCTTTAAACATCACCACCACCTACACATCCCCTGTACCACTTCTGACAATTATAAGAGTTTCTCCCTCGCTGTCTTAATCACCTTCATCACCACTGTCATCACCACCAACACCATCATCACCTCCACCTCCACCTCCACCTCCAGTTTATTCCTCACTGTCTTAATCATCTTCATCACTACCCGTATATCTCTCTCTTTTCCTCTCATCACTACCACCAAATCCACCACAATCTATTTTCCCTGCAATACAAATCAAAATTTATCCACTTTCTCCACCCTAAACAACACCTCCATCACCACCTCCACTATCTACTTGACATCCTCCACTACCACCACCACTATACCCCACCTACAACACCACCAACAATTTCTCCACTAACTCCACCACCTCCATCACCGGGAGCACCACCATCTTCCACATCCATTTCTCCACCACCACCACCACGACCGCCAAGAATTTCTGTGCTCTCTCCACCACCACCACCACCACCACCAGCAAGGAATATATGCCAAAGAGAACAAAGGCAAAAATAACAACAATGGTGAAGAAACTCGTAATTCAAAGAGAAACTGAAAGAACAAAAATAGTTACGCTTTAGAAATCATAAATGTCAACAAACACAACCTCTTCTGAAAAACGAGAAAGAAAACATTGAAACAAACAGTCTATATGAACGAATTAAGTCCCGGATTATTTTTTTCTTCAAGTTAATAATTTCTTCACTTAATGGATGATATAAAGAGCCTATTCACTCTTATTCACACTTATAAGACAAACAATTCTACCTTCTCTAAAATATACACGACACTTCTATCATAATTAGACACTCCTATGAATCTCCTATGAATACTACGAACACTATACACCAATCAACGCTATCAAAACTCTACTTCTAATAACACATACAGTGGACACATTTCTAACTCCTCTACAGTATACAAAAGACACACTAATAAGAAAAGAGTGTGTGCTATCAGGATGCATAACTAAGTAACGTGGCTGCTCTCCATATGAAGGCACGTGGACGATATTAAAAATGCATTCGTATACCTAAAGGAAAAGGAAAAGTTTAATTAAAATGCGTATACACTCCCGGAAGGAAAGAGAGGGACAAAGGTAAACCAGCTCCTCCGCTTTAAGCATTCAGACACACGTGCACTCGAGCTAAAAATGTAAAAGTAATCCCAGAGCAAGACAAAATAATTTACACACGCACACACACACACACACACACACACACACACACACACACACACACACACACACACAGACAAACACTTACACGCACCCACACCCACCCACACACACACACACACACACACACACACAAACACTTACACACACACACACACACACACACACACACACACACACACACACACACACACACACACACACACACACCTATTTTCCATAATCTCAAAGCACATTTACATATCAACAAAGTATCTGATCTTCCCTTTTTTTGCATTCAGATAAAAAGATATTCACATTTTTTTTAATATACACTAAAGCGAACAGCATACACATCCCTCGTTTTATGTTTTCTAGCAACACATCAACACATATCAACACATAGATTTTTTCCATTTTTCTCCATGCAAAAAAAATACGTTATAACCATTTTCCATTATAGAAGAACAATCACAACATTCACAATCATTTCCTCCCCTTTCCTCTCACATAAAACACCTCACCTTCTTTTATATAGACAGAAATACAGATCATCATTTTCTATCACACACTGAGGAATACAACGCAGGGAACACACGAACACAACATTCACAATCACTTCCATCCCTTTCCCCTCACACAAAACACTTCACCTTCTTTTCTTACATAGACAGAAATACAGATCATCATTCTCTATCACACACTGAGGAATACAACACAGGGAACGCACGAACTGATACACACTCCTGGCTTTCGTCTCTCTTCCTGAATCTCCACTTCTGAACAACCATGAACAAGAGACAGAAACCAAGTACACGAAACAGACCTTAAGACTCGCGGAACAGCCCTCAAGAGACTCACTGGTAAGACCTTCGAAACTCGCAGCTCAGAACTCGACATTCCCGGATCAGACCTCAAACATTCGCGGATCAGAAATCACCTTGGTCACGGCTCGAGGCGCTACACTGAATAAAACACAAACAATAATCAAACAAGAGGAAGCGAGGAGCGAGGAGAAGTGGAGAAAGAAGGAAAGAGATAGAAAAAGATAGAAAGACATCGAAAAGATAGAAAGACATTGAAAAGAAAGAAAGAGAATAGAAAGAGTGAAAAGAGGAAAGAGTTAAAAGAAATGAAAAATGGAAAGAGAGTTAGAAGAAAGAAAGTAAAAGAAAAGAAAGTGAAAAGAAAAAAGAGTTAGAGAAGATAAAAATACACTGAAAAGAAAGAAAGAGAATGGAAAGAGAAAGTTGGAAGAAAGAAAGTGGAAGGAGAGTGAAAAGAAGAAAGAGAGAGTTAGAAGAAAGAAAGTAGAAGAAAAGAAAGTGAAAAGAAAGAAAGAGTTAGAGAAGATAGAATGATATTGAAAAGAAAGAAAGAGAATGGAGGGAAAGAGTTAGAAGAAAGAAAGTAGAAGGGAAGAGAGTTAAGAGAAAGAAAGATATTGAAAAGAAAGTTAAAAGAAGGAAAGGGTTAAAAGATAGAAAGAGGAAAGAAAGAGTGAAAAGAAAGTGTCAAGAAAGAGAGAGTGAGTGTTCGGAGAGTAAAGAAAGAAGATAACGAAGCTAAGCAAACTATCTTTCCCTCTTTTTTTCTTGTCGTGTGCAGTGGAATTCCGTTTGGCTCGCTTTCTTTTAAGTGCTGAAGTGAGAGACTTGTGGAAAAGGAGAGAAGGAAATACGAAAAAAAGATAGATAACACTGGAATGCTCGCGACGAACAACACACCATAGAGAAAAATACGATAAAAGTGGAATCAGAGAGGAAGGAAATAAAACCAAAAATAGAGAGAAGGGATACAACATGGAGGTAAACAAAGGCGACAGGATTTTTAAAAGAACAGAATGAGAAAAGAACGTAGAGAGTAGAAATAAAAGAGAAAAAAATAAAACTCCAGTATTTTTTGACAATGGAGGAGAGGCAAGAAAGGAATGCGAAAAAGAAGGAAGAGAAAATAGCAACAGAACATAAACGAAAAAGCCAAACAAAAGGAGAGATCGGAATGAAACAAAGAGAAGAAGTAGAAGAAAAGGCAAGAAAGGAAAGACAAAAATAAAGGAAACCACAACAGAACACAGACGAAGAACACGAAACAAAAAAGGTAAAAGAATAAAACAAAAACAAAACCGAGAGAAAACAAGAGAAGAACAAACCAGACTAGAATTTTTGTGACAATGGAAGAAAGAGTAAAAGAGGAGCATGAAAAAAAGGAGAAAACAACAGAACAGAGACAGAGAAGAAAGAACATAAAAAAGATGGAAAAATACAGGCAAGGCTGAAAAAAAGATGAGAAAAAGAGCAGAATGAAAAGAAGAAAGCAGATATAATAATGTTTTGACAAAGGAACAAAAGAGGAGAGACAAAGAAGAGAAATATAAAAAGGTGAAGGAGTAAAACAAAAACAGAAATAAGAATAAAACAAAAACAAAAACGAGAGAAGAACAAAAAGAGCAGAAGGAAAAGAACAAACCAGACTAGAATGTTTTGACAATGGAGGAAAGGAGAAAAGAGGAACATGAAAAAAAAGGAGAAAACCACAACAGAATAGAGACAGCGAAGCCAGAACAAAAATAATAGTAGAAAAATACAGGCAAAACTAAAGAAAACATTAAAACAATAGCTGAATGAAATAAGGAAAGCAGTAATAATAGTGTTTTGACAAAGGAACAAAAGAGCAGAGACAGAGAAGACAAATAAAAAAAGGCGAAGGAGTAAAACAAAAACAGAAATAAGAATAAAACAAAAACAAAAACAAAAGAACAACAAGACCAGAAGGAAAAGAACAAATCAAACTAGAATTCATGACAGTGGGAGAAAGAAAAAAAGAGGAACATGAAAAAAAGAAGAAAACTACAATAGAATACAAATATAAAAAATGGTGGAGGAGTAAAACAAAAACAAAATGAGAGAAAACAGAAGCAGAAAGAAAAGAACAAACCCCAGACTCTTCCCTCCTGACTCTCCTTAACTCGCCTTGATTTCAAACATGCCTCGCCGCGAACTCTCAAAACGACACAATTTTCTTTTCATCAGAATTTAGGAGCAGTGACTAGCCGGCTTTTTTTTCATTATTGTTTCCTCATTTTCTTTCTTTTGAGCTGTTTCCTTTGCTGTAAAAAAAACCGGGAAACTATTTTTTTAACTTCAACTAAAAAAAAAGGAAAAGAAGCCGAAATAACGACTACAAAGTTAATTAGGGAGCCATTATAAAAGGAGATGAGAGAGAAAAACCTGTTATGTTGAGCCCGAAAAAAAGTTGTAACATAAAAAGTTCTTACATCACACACCATTAAAAAATAACGTATAACTTCAAAAGGAGCAAAAAAATAATCTCACTGTGAACACTTACTAATTAACTCTCATACTTTTATCATCAAACAATTACACATAAACCCTTTACTACCAACACAAAATTCCCTCATTACCAAGAATAATTAACGCCTTTTATACTGCACGCCCTTTTTCAATTATTTACAGCTTAAAGCGACCTTCCTTCATCTTTGCAATCACTAATTCCTGAGGGAGGGAAAGGATCTGTTGGACTGTTCAGGATAAGATAGGTCACATGAGCCACAGGGAGGTTGACGAACTTAGATGAGGTTTGAGCAGTTGAACAAGAACCCACAACATACAGAGGGTAGGAAACACACAAGAAAATACATATAGGTTAACAAAGCATTGAAAAAGTAGAGATCATCAAAGGATATTATATAAAGATGGAGGATACAGTAAGAATATAGGTAACAAAACACACAGGATAGCAAAAAACGAATAGGATACAGGTCAACAAACCGTACAGGATAAGGATAGAGGTCAACAAAGGATACAGAATAATATAAAAATACAGGATACAAAGGTGATACAGGATACAGGGTGATAAAAAGATAAGGGTACAGGTCAGGTCAACACAGAACACAGAATGAGAACAAAGTAATAATATAGGTCAACAAAGAACTATGACTACCTACCGAAATCGTGGAAAGAGAACAAGGAGGCACTTCAGTTTACATGCTGAGAAAGGTCGGCAGCCGGAGCGAGACTGACCCACTTAGATAATGTATACGAACACTGAAAACCGGAGGCGAGACAGAGAGAACAGAGACACAAGTTAACGCAGAGTAAGGAATACATAGGAATACATAGGAAGAACAGACACCAGAAGACCTATCGGTCTATGGCGAGGGTGTCTGTTAACTACCGCTACTACTAGTAATCTACGTGAGGTAGAACAGGACAGAAAAGATGAAGGCTCCTCCCCACCCACCTCTCCCTCCGGCAACGTGCCGGCAGGAAATAGTTAGAAGGGAACACCATGTACCTTTAAGGAAGAAAGGGACATGGAAATGTTACAGTAAAGAGAGAAATAAGAGGAAATTACTACCCATAACTTACACTACTGGTAACCTAAGCTGTGGTAGAAAATGACTTCATTACATAAGAACATAAGAACATAGAAATACAGGGAGACTGGAAGAGGACGAGTGGCCTACACAGGGCAGCCCCAGAATCCCCCCTAATACTCACGATGGGTGAGGTGTAGTTTCAGGGCCACAGGTGGAGGCTTGATCCTCGTTTTACCGGCGGTACTAGGCACGGCACCAGTAACCTGTCCCCTTACTGCACCCACACCTCACTCCACCTGTCATGCGGACATGAACTGTTGCTTTACTCTATTGTTGACTTTCGCTACTTGCAATCTAGGTTTTGGGGGAGAATTATATGAATATAGGTTGAGGTCTTGCTGCAATCTGTCTGAAAACATGCGAAAATGGGTCAGTATAATCTTATATCCCTGAAGTACTTATCCAAAGAAGACTTAAAGCTATTGATACTCTGTGCGCTAACTACTGACGGTGGGAGTCTATTCCAGTGATCGACGACTCTGTTATTGAAAAAACTTCTGCGCACCAATGTGTTACATCGATTTCCCTTTAGCTTCATACCGTTGCTGCGTGTTCTTGTGTTGGTGTCTCTGAAATAGACTATCTGGTTTAATGTTGTCGAATCCATTAAGGATTTTGAACACTTCAATTAAGTCCCCTCTTATCCTTCGCTTTTTTAGGGAAAACATATCTAAACGCTTTAAACGCTCGTCATATGACAAGTTTCGGAGCGCTGGAATTTGTTTGGTTGCTCGTCGCTGTATCCTTTCTAGCAAAACTTGATCTTTGATATAGTTCGGTGACCAGAACTGAACGGCGTATTCTAGGTGTGGTCTTACAAATGCTAAATATAATCTCTTCATAAGTTCGGGTGATTTATAATCAAAGTTTCTTGATATTAATCCCAACATCATATTGGCTTTTTTACTCGCTGCAGAACATTGATCACTCATTTTAAGAGTGTTACTGATAATGACACCAAGATCTTTTTCTTGTTTTACTTCGCTGAGCTCATGTCCTTGAATCTGATATTTAAAGTTAGGATTTTTTTCACCTATGTGCATTACTTTACATTTATCTACGTTAAAACTCATTTGCCATTTTTCGCTCCAGTCGGCAAGTCTTATTAAGTCTGATTGAATGTTCTCGCAACTTGACTGTTCATTACCGTACCTCCTAATTTGGTGTCGTCGGCGAATTTGGCTACTTTTGATAGGATATCAGTTTCTAAATCGTTCACGTAAATTATGAATAGTGTTGGCCCCAGGACCGAACCTTGAGGAGTCGAGAAGTCTTAAGCGTTGGAGGAAAACTAAGACGTGTCACAGTTTACAGGTTGAAGTATAAAACAGAAACCAGAGAAGAACAAAAGCAGAATGAAATGAACAAACCAGACTAGTATTTTGAGGAAGGATGAAAGGCAAGAACGAAAGGAGAACAGAAGAAAATCGCAACAGAATAGAAGCGGAGAAGCCAACAAAAAAGGTAGAAAAATAAAACAAAAACAAAAAAACAGACTAGTATTTTGAGGAAGGATGAAAGGCCTGAACGAAAGGAGAATAGAAGAAAGTCGCAACGGATTAGAAGCGGAGAAGCCAAACAAAAAAAGTAGAAAAATAAAACAAAAGCTGGAGGAAAATGACTAAATTAGAGGAGATACGGATATTTAAAAAGGAAATCAATGCATGCAGAGTAGCGATACCAGATTAAAACTTACTACAATATAAAGTTTTAAGTAAAGAGACAGTCATGAAAGTACTAAATTGACAGCTCTGGAAAACATTGAAATTGATACGGATATTTAAAAAGGAAGTTAGTGCATATAGATTAACGACACCAGATAAAAGCTTACTAAAATATGGAGTTTAATTAATTAGAGACAGTTTTAAAAGTACGAAAGTGAGAGCTCTGAAAGGTAGGCAGGTAACACCATTGATTAAGTGAAGGTAAAGACAGGTTAATTAAAAGGTGGCAGCTATGACAGGTAGACAGATGACACAACGCTATTAGGGAGCGAAATGGAAGGTCAGGTACAAAACGCAGGAAAGTGAAAGTAGAGACAGGTTAATGGAAAAGTGACAGCCGTGATAGTAGGTGGACAGGTGACAGGCAAGACAATCGAGAAGCGGAAAGGGAGACTCAGGTGCAAACGAGAAAAAGTGAGAGTACTCCAACAGGTTAATTGAAAGGCAGGTGTTAAATTGGACACACACCGACTGAACAGGTGAAGTGATGAAGCCAGATAGCAGAGGACAGGTGAGGCGGGTCGGTGAGGTAAGGACAGGTGGCTGGTTAATTAAAGTTGAGGTTTGTTAATTACAGGTGAGATCGAGCAATTAAAGTGAAAGTGGTTAGTTTGGGAAGGCGGAGGTACAGTTGCATGTGAAATAACGATCCCTCCTTACCTTTCCTCTCCTCTCCTTCATCGTTATCTGTAATCCCCCTCCCTTTCCTTCTCTTCCTCCCCTCTTCTCCCTTACCTTTCCTCCACTTTCTTCCATCGTCCCTTTAATCCCCCTTCCTCCTTTCCTTCCCTCGCTTCCCTCATCTTCTGTTTCCTCCCCACTGCCCTCTCTCACTTCCTCATCCGTCCTCCACTCCTCTCCCCTTCCATTTCCTCCCTTTCCCTTTCCTCTCCAGACAGTTCATCCCCCTTCTCCTATCTCTCCCTTCCTCACCCTTAACTTTCCTCCCTCACCAGTTCACTCCCCTCTCCCTTCCCCTTCACCCTCCTTCCTCCTACCTTAAGACCCCATGTATCTTGCTAAGCGGAAAAGACTTCATGTCAAAACGGGACTTAGTGTGAGATGGAAAGGTAGTTCACGAAGATAATTAAGACTGAGACCAAGTGAGTTCAATATTGCGTTAGAATTCAATTAAGTGAGTCTCCGTTAAGTGAGTTCCGGATTTAACTTGAGCTGCGTACAGGAATAAGTTATCGAAAGTTAAGAGATATGAGTGGCTGGTGAAGTTAATCCGAAGTCATATCAAATTCTGGGACGGGGAAATGAAGTGGTGGGCGAGAAGTTTGTGTGATGGTGAAGTAAAGGTTCTCTCGTTGGTTGGTGAAGTTTTAGGGAGTTGGGTGTTGTAAAGAGCACTGTATGTGGATGGTGGAGTGTCTGTGGGTGAAAGCCGTGTAGTGTGGACGTGGAAATGAGGTGGCTGGGGAAGTTCATTTGATTCCGATGTGATCCCAGCGTTAGGTTAAGTTAGTTAGGGGTAGGTGGAAATTAAGACCAATGTGGCAGGTCGAGTTAATTAAAAGGGGAAGTGGTTTATTCTTCGGTGGAGGGAGATTAAGTTGTAACAGAAGTTTAGCAATATTGAAACGAGCATTTTGTTACGTGGCAGTTTAAGAAAGTTGGAATTAAAAGCTATAGGAAAACAGATATATCCTGAAGTAGTTAACACCAATGTGGCGGGTCGAGTTAATTAAAAGGGAAGTGGTTTATTCTTTGGTGAAGCGAGATTAAGTTGTAACAGAAGTTTAGCAACATTGAAACGAGTATTTTGTTTGGTGGAAGTTTTAAAAAGATGGAATTAAAAGCTACAAGGGAACTAATGCATTCTGAAGTAGGGAGATGAAGTTGTTGAAGTTTATCAATACAAAAATGAACCACTTTGTTGGGTGACGTTTGGAGGAGTTATAAGTTCAGAGGTTATTATTGAAACTCATATTTTGGAACACAGACGAAGTTGTTGGAAAAGTTAATCAGTACTAAAATGGAGCCTTTGTTCAGTGACGTTTTAAAAAGGTGGGACTAAGAGGCAAATGGAAACTTATATTTTTGAACGGACAGATGAAGTTGTTGCAGAAGTTTATCAATACCGAAGAAGGCGTTCCGTTAGTTGAAGTTCGGGGTAGTTAGAGGAGTGTTCTCGTTAGGCGGGGAAGGTTGGTGTGGTGAATCAAAACACGTGATGTATAAGTGTGAGGTTTACTGGTTTACTTGAGATGTGGTTGAGGTTACAAGTAGATTTATAAGTTCATTTTAGTTTTGTCGTGTATCTTATATGAAACACGGGTTTGTGAAAGACGTGCGAGATGAGGTTTGTAAGTGCAAGAAAATATATAAGTTCATTCAAGTTTTATGTTCTATCTTTCCTATTATTTCCTATTATATGTGAGGTTCGGGTTTGTGAAAGAAGTACGAGATGAGGTTTATAAGTGAGAGTAGATTTATAAGTTCATTCAAGTTTTATGTTTTACCTTTCCTATTATTTCCTATTATATGTGAGGTTCGGGTTTGTGAAAGAAGTACGAGATGAGGTTTATAAGTGAGAGTAGATTTATAAGTTCATTCAAGCTTAATCGTGTATCTTCCTCAAATGAGATTCGGGTTCGTGAGTGGCGTGCAAGATTTCAAAATACAAATGTCTCGATTATTCAGTGAGTTGGAGAAGTCTTTTACGGTACCGCTATATCATTATACTAGATGTATAGTACAAAGGTGTTTATCAAGGTATCAAGATGTGTATGTATATCAACTATCATTTAAGGTATATTCCATAGTTACGATGAAAAAAAGTTATAAGTAAGAAATTTGTTATGTAGATCAATTTTTTGTGTGTCGGAAAGGCAGGCAACATAAAAAAAAAAATATTATACTATATCTATACTGTTTATAGCCTTATTTACCGTGCATTGATAGGTGATTTGATACCCTGAGACATAGAAAATGAGATGAACGCAAAAAAATAAGGCAAAATAAATAAGGAAGAATAAAATATGGAAGAAAAAAATAGGGAAGAAAAAAATATGAAAGAAAAAAAATACGGAAGAAATAAATACGGAAGAAAAAATAGGAAGAAAAAATGAGGAAGAAGAAGATAATGAAGAAAAATTTGACGGCAGAAAAATAAGGCAGAAAATTTTAAGGCAGAAAATTTTAAGTCAAAAAGTTTAAGGCAGAAAAAAATTAAGGCAAAAAAATATTCAATTCCAAAGCTCCTCTTTGATAAAACATTCACCCTAAACCTATAGACTCATTTCCTATTTTCTGTTGATTTTTGTACCATGATGAACTAAAGAAAACGAGATGGGAGCAAATACCAATCTTGAAACTTAACACAAAAACAATCAACTTCCCATTTTCTCTCATTGTGTCAAATTTCCCGTTTTCTTTAGTGCACTGTATACCATGATGAAGAAAGGGAAACGAGATGGGAGTAAAAAACAAACCTCAGGCAGAACAAAAAAACACTCATTTTCCCATTTTCTCCCATTTTCATCCCCTTTTTTTTCCCTTTCTTTTACCTCTCCCATTTTCTTGTATTTTGTCCCATTTCCCATTTTCTAACGCGTACTATACCATCAACTAAAGAAAACGAGATGGAAGGGAATACAAACCTCCTTACAAACCTTCCCAACCGACTTCCCATTTTCTCCCATTATCTCGCTTCCCATTCTCTAACGTGTACTCTACCATTAACCAAAGAAAACGAGACGGGAGTAAATACTAACCAAGAGACACAACAAAAAAACGTTCAACTTCCCATTTTCTCTCATTTGGTCTCATTTCCCGTTTTCTGATGTGTATCTTATCGTAAACTACAGAAAACGAGATGGGAGCAAAATACCAACCCAGCACTAAAACAAAACCCGCACCGGAACAAAACTCCCAATTCTCACGGCGTCGCTTTCTCCATCATCAGGACAAACAAAAGGGAGGGCGCGGGCGGTGCAAGCAAACACACCCACACAGACACACACAAACACTGAACATTTCCCGCTCTCCCCGCGCTCGAAAGGGTAACTCGTGGAAAACCAGAGCGACTGGAAAAAAGATAAACAGCTGGGACAGAGGAAGAGGCAAAGAGAACGGGGAAGGAGGAGAGATGGAAAAAGAGATATGCAGATACAGAAACAGGTAAAGAGAAAGGGTGAAGATGAAAGGTGGAAAAAAGATAAAGAGCTACAGAGGAAGAGATAAAGATAAAAGGGAAGGAGGACAGATCGAAACAGGTACAGAAAAACAGGCAAAGAGGAAAGGTGAAATAAAAAGCCAACACGTAAAGGGAAATAAATAAAGAGAAAGAAAGAAAAGGTTGAAAGAGGGATAACAGGTACAGAGGAGGAAATAAAGAGAACGAATGAAGAGGAAAAGGAGAAAAAGGAGATAATAGAGGACAAAAATGGAGATGAGAGGAACTTGTATTCACGGAGAGGAGGGAAAGAGAGATAAGGTGTAAGATTAATTAGTAGCCCTTACAGGTAACACATAAAAAAAAAGGAAACTGAGGGGGAAAGATAAAGAAAGTGAATGAGGGAAAAAAATAACAGGTGTAAAGTTTAATTAGTGAGAAGTAAAAGGTATTGAATGCGAAGAAAACTGCAAAGCGCAAATGCAAAAAATATATAGGGAGTTACAAAGAGAAAGTGATATTAAAGGTAAATGAGAAAAAGCCAAAAAAAAAATTAATATAGAAAGAGATAAGGTGCGAGATTAATCAGTGCGAAGCGAGAGGGATTGAAAGGAAGGAAAATGAAGGGAAATCCAAAAATATGATACCAAGGTGCGAAGCAAGGAATAATCAAAAAAAGGAAAATGAAGGAATATGCAAAAATATGATACCAATGTGCGAAGCGAGAGATAATCAAAGGACGAAAGAGGAAGGAAAATGCAAGACTTTGACATCAAGGTACGAATGAAATAATACGGTTTTAGAGAAGCGAAAATGAAGGAAAATGCAAAAATATGATAGCCAGGTAGACATGAAGCAAATCTCGTGATGCAGGAAAATATGAAGAAGGTGAAGATTAAGTGTAAAGAAAAGAGCCACAAAACAAACTCTATCTCTGAAAACTACCCCCAAAAATAAAAAGGTAACGTACTGGTAATTAGAAAAAGATAACGCGCAGTTGGCAAAAAAAAAAAAGGTTAATGTAGAACTGAAGCTTAATGTGTAGAAAAGAGAATCAGAAAAGTCTTCCTCACCTTTGAAGATGGAACAGAAAAACACGACACAATTTTCTTACCTTTAAACATTAAAAAAATAAGATATCCAGGTAAAAAAATAGTTACAGGTAAGAAAAAAATAGGTATCTCACAGGTCTTGAATAAGTGTAAGCTAACAGGTGATGCAGAGAAGGTGGCGGATGGGTGAAAGATAATGAGACCAAATTTTCTTACCTCTGAAAATATGAAAATTCAGCCAGGTCAAATCAAATTAGCAGGTAAGATGACAAATTTAACATATGGCAGATTGGTTCTATTTTCGCTCATTCCTCCGTCACCTTCTCCACGTTACCTGTCTCCTTATGATCAACACCTGAAGTTACCTGTTGATTGATAACGAGTTGGTAGTGTCAGGTAAGGGAACAAGACTTAAGTTACCTGCCTCCTTACACTTAATGAACACCTGGATATTACCTGTTTGATGATAATGTGTTGGAAGAATATAATGTAAGGGAACAAGACTTGGTTATCTGTTTCCTTACACCTGACCATACCTGTAAATACCTGTGTCTTGATAGCGTTTGGATGTGTTAGATAAGGGAACAGGAGTTAAGTTACTTGTTCCCTTACACTTAACGAACACATAAAAACAACCTGTGTGTTGCTAGTGTGCTGGAAGTGTCAGGTAAGGGTACAACACTTATTACCTGTTCCCTTACACTTGGCGAACACCTGTAATTTACCTGTTTGATGATAACGTGTTGGAAATGGTAAGGGAACAAGACAAGTTATGTTTCCTTAGACTTAAAACCTGTAAACGTGTTGAAAATGTAAGTAAGATAAGGGAAACAATACTGAAGGTACCCGTTTCCTTACACTAAACACCTGGGAATACCTGTTTAATATCGTGTTGGAAATGCAAGGTAAGGGAAAAAGTCTCACCTGTTTTCCTTCACCTTAATTACTTTGATAGCATGTTGGAAGTGCAAGATAAGGGGACAAATCTTACCTGTTCCCTCACTATTGACACCTGGGAATACCTGTTTGATATCGTGTTGGATATGTAAGGTAAGGGAAGAAGTCTCACCTGTTCCCTTACACCTTAATTACTTTGATACCATGTTGGAAATGTCAGGTAACTTAGGTAAGGGAACAAATCTTACCTGTTCCCTTACTCTTGACACCTGGGAATACCTGTTTAATATCGTGTTGAAAGGGTAAGGTAAGGGAACAAGACTCACCTGTTTCCCTCACACATTAATTATTTTGATAGCTTGCTGGAAATATCAGGTGAGGGAACAATACTAGTTACCTGTTTCCTTACACACAACACCTGGGAATACCTGTATAATATCGTGTTGGAAGGGTAAGGGAAGGGAACAAGACTCACCTGTTCCCTTACACCTGAATTACTTTGATAGCATGCTGGAAATGTCAGGTGAGGGAACAATACTGATTTCTTGTTCCCTTACACTTAACACCTGGGAACACCTGTTTAATATCGTGTTGGAAGGGTAAGGGAAGGGAACAAGTCTCACCTGTTTCCCTCACACATTAATTATTTTGATAGCGTGTTGGGAATATCAGGTAAGGGAGCAATACTAATTACCTGTTTCCTTACACTTAACACCTGGGAACACCTGTTTAATATCGTGTTGGAAATGCAAGGTAAGGGAAAAAGTCTCACCTGTTTTCCTTCACCTTAATTACTTTGATAGCATGTTGGAAGTGCAAGATAAGGGGACAAATCTTACCTGTTCCCTTACTATTGACACCTGGGAACACCTGTTTAATATCGTGTTGGAAAAATAAGGTAAGGGAACAAGTCTCACCTGTTTCCCTCACACATTAATTACTTCGATAACATGTTGGGAATATCAGGTAAGGGAGCAATACTAATTACCTGTTTCCTTACACTTAACACCTGGGAACACCTGTTTAATATCGTGTTGGAAGGGTAAGAGAAGGGAACAAGACTCACCTGTTTCCCTCACACATTAATTACTTCGATAACATGTTGGGAATATCAGGTAAGGGAGCAATACTAATTACCTGTTTCCTTACACACAACACCTGTTTCATGTGTCGGAAAAGCAAGGTAAGGGAACAAGACTCACCTGTTTCCCTCACACCTTAATTACTTTGACAGGGTGTTGGAAGAGTCAGGTAAGGGAACAAAACTCCGGACGCCCAAATCAAGGTGTATTCCAGGTTAATGAGTTACGTTCGACCCCCCCCCCCCACCCCCCACCCCCCACCAAGTAACTGTTGTAGGTACGTCTTGTAGTGTTTTATGTATAGTTCTAGATTTATAATGCATACGGTATACATTTTTATCAAACACGTGTATTGAGACAGGACCTAATAGAGTAAAAAAGACAAAACTATTACCAAAGCCGTTTCTATCCCCTTCAAGAGTGTTAGAATAGCAGTGTGTTTAGAAGAGGAGAGAGAAAAAATCGGATATCTTTGTGAATATTTTTAAAGTTCTATATATTTTTTTTTTATTTCCTGTTACTTCAGTCAGCCTTTCCTCCTTTCCTCTTTGTAAACGGAAATCACCCTTCCAGAAACACAAGGACATAAGCGCCATCACCCCCATAAAAAAAAAAAGTTATAGCAATTCTTCTTCCTTTTTGAAGCATAAGGCATAAGACATCAGACTAACATCAACATCATCTACCAATTATCTAAACGCTTTTTTTTTTACAGCAAAGGAGACAGTTGAAGGGCAAAAAAAAAAAATAGAAAATAATAATGAAAAAAAAGCCCGCTACTCACTGATCCTAAAAAGAGTCCTAAATTGGTCTGGTGATTCTAAATTGGTCTAATACAGATTATCATATTTTTCTTTCTCGTTTTAAATACTTCTTTTTTTTGTAATCGGCGCTAATGTCCTTGTGATTCTAAAATGGTACAAAGTAGAGGATTACATTTTTTTCTTCCTGTTTTCTCCCCTTCAATCGCTTCCTGTCAGTGTTTAATATCAGGTAACTTCGCCCCGCCCCCCTTCACAAGCTGGCCAATCAAAAGCTCCCCTCTGTGTGACGTCACGTGGAGGGCGCCTGTGATTGGTTGTTTCTTTCTCTCCCTCCCACGTGATCCCCAATCCTGACCACAGCCTGACGTGAGCACTCTGTTATCTTTCCTTCTTTTTCTCTCTTTCCTCCTCTCCCCTCTCCTCTGCCTCCGTTATTAATTGTCCTGTTTTTCATTCACCTTCCTTCCATATATTTTCCTGACTTTTGACCTCTCCCTCCCTTCGTTCCCCTTTTTCTCTTCCTCCCTTCTCTTCTATCATTTTTGTTTTCTATTATTTTCATTATTTTTTTATATTTTATTTTTTCTCTTTCGTTTACTCTTCGTTCCTCCCTCCTTTCCTTCTTTTTTCTCTTCTATCATTTTTGTTTTCTGTAGTTTTCATTCATCTCTCTTCTACTTTATATTTCTCTTTCGTTTTTTTTTTTTTTTTTTTTTATTCATTTTTTTTTTTATTTTTATTTTTTATTAATTTCTTTTTATTTTCTTTCTCTTTTTTTCTCTTCGTTTCTCCTTTTCTTTCTCTTCTTTCTCTCTTCACCATTTTCCAGTTCTCTGTTATTTTACGTTTTCTCTTCGTCCCTCCGTTCCTTTTTTTTTTCTCTTCTACCATTTTCCAGGCTTCTTTTATTTTTATTAATTTCTCTTCTATTTTATACTTCTCTTTCGTTTTCTCTTCGTCCCTCCCTTCTTTCTTTCTCTTTCTCTCTTCTACCATTTTCCAGTTCTCTGTTATTTTATTTCATTTCTCTTCTATTTTATATTTCTCTTTCGTTTTCTCTTCGTCCCTCCCTCCTTTCCTTTTTTTCTCTTCTATCATTTTTGTTTTCTGTTATTTTCATTCATTTCTCTTCTATTTTATATTTCTCTTTCGTTTTCCCTTCGTCCCTCCCTCCTTTCCTTCTAGTTTTTTATCTTTTACAATTTCTCATTTTAGTATTTCCATTCCACTCTATTCTATGTCACATTTTCCTTTTGTATTCTCTTCACCCTTCCCTCCCTCTTCCCTCTCTCCCTTCTCTCTTATATCATTTTTCATTTGTCCATTATTTTCAAGTCCTTCATTCATTTCATTTAATTATCTTCTATGTCATATTTTCCTTTCGTCTTCTCCTAGTCCCTCCCTCTTTCCCTTTTTTTCTCTTTTTTTTCTTTGCAGTTGTTTATCATTTTCATTCAATTACTATCTTCTATTTTTTTTCTTTCCCACTCTCCTAGTCCTTCCGTCCTTCCATTTTTCTCTTCTACCATTTATCAGTTTTTTCATCATTTTCATTCATTTCTCTTCTATATATTTTCCCCTGGCGTTCTTTTTGCCTCTCCCTCCCTCTCCCTCTCTCACTTTTTCTCTCTCCTTCCCTTCCTTCCTTTCTTCCTTCCCATGTCTTTCCTTGCATCCTTTTCAATGTCATTACTCACTCCCTCTACTCTCCCACATTTGTTCCTCTTTCTCTATTCTCCTCTCTCCCTCCATTATTTTTCTCTCTCCTATCCCTCCCCTCTTTCTTTCTCTCTTGTTTCCACTCTCTGTTTCTCTTTTCTCATCTACATTTTTTTACTATCATATGTGTGGTCTGGTTATATATGTAAATCTACGTAAATTAATATGACTTCCACATTTGTTCATTTAACTCTATTCTAGTTTCTCTATCTCGCTCATATTTCTCTCCTAACTCTTCTTTCTCTCTTTCTTCCTCTCCTTCCTCTTTCCTCCTTTAATTTCTCCTTTTCCTTCAATTCTTTCAACAACAGAAGTTCTACTCTTATCAAATTTACTTCCATATTTGTTTCTTTTCCTCTTTTCTTGTATTTCCCTTCTGTTTCTTTCTTTCTTATTTCTTCCCTCTCCCTCTTCCCTTTCCTTTCCCTCAATTATTTCCATCCTCTCTATTTCTGCTCTCAATAAACTTTCTTCCACTTCCTTTTATTCTCATTTTCGTTTTTCCCTCAAGTATATTTTTTTTCCTTTCCTTCCTCTTCTTTTTCCTCCTCCATTCTTCTTTCCTCCTTTAATTCCTCTACTTCCTCTCCAATCACTTAATCTTTCTTATTCACTCAACCAATTTTCTTTCCTTTCATTTCTCTCCTCCCCCGTCCATTCCTTTCTTCCTTTCCTCTTTTTACTCTTCGTTATCAGACTCTCTTCTTCTTCTCCCTTCCTCCTCTTCCTCCTCCCCCGTCCATTCCTTTCTTCCTTCATTTTTTTTTACACTTCGTTATCAGACTCTTCTTTTTCTCCCTTTCTCCTCTTCCTTCTCCCTCTTCGTATTCCACTGCTCACCTTCCCTCATATTCTCTCCCGATTTTCCAGTTCATCCCTTTCGCATTTTCTCTCCTTCCTCCCTTCCTTCCTCCCTTCCTTCCTTCCGTTCGTCCTTCCACCCCAAACAATTCTAACTTACTTTTCATTTTCCTTCCCTTCCCCTTCTCTTCCTTTCTTCCTCGCTTCCCTATTGCTATATTTCTTACTTCTTTCCCTTTTCCCTTTCTTCCTTCCTTCCTCCCTTCCTTCCTTCCTTCCTTCCACCTCAAACTATTTTAACTTACTTTTCATTTTCCTTCCCTTCCCCTTCTCTTCCTATCTTCCTCGCTTTCATACTGCTATATTTCTTCCTTCTTTCCCTTTTCCCTTCCTTCCTTCCTTCCTTCCGTTCGTCCTTCCTTCCTCCCTTCCTTCCACCCCAAACTATCCTAACTTACTTTTCATTTTCCTTCCCTTCCCCTTATCTTCCTTTCTTCCTCGCTTTCCTACAATTATATTTTTTTTCTCTTTTCTTCCCTTTCTTCCTAACTCTCTTCTCAATGCCTCTTTTTCTTCCTTTCACTTTCTAGTATTTCTTCTTCGTCTTGTTTCTGCTTTCAATCCTGTTTCTTTTTCACCCTTTTTCTTTTTTCCTTTATTTTCTTCTACGTTTCTTCTTCCCTTACGTTCTGTTCTAGTTCTCACTCTTCTTTTCAATCCGTTTCTCTATTCATCACTTTTTTGTACACTCTTTATTTTATTCCTTTCTTTTTTCCTTCCTTCCTTCCTTCTTTCCTTCGTTCCTTATCTCCTTCCTTCCATCCTTCCTTCCTTCTTTCCTTCGTTCCTTATCTCCTTCCTGCCATCCTTCCTTCCTTCTTTCCTTCGTTCCTTATCTCCTTCCTTCCATCCTTCCTTCCTTCCTAACATGTTTCTTCCTACTCTCATTCTTCTTCAAGCTTTCTCTTCCTTCTCTCCTCTCTTCAAAATCCCTCCTTCTCCTCCTCCTCCTCCTTCACCTCCTTCTCTCTCTTCCTCCTCCTCAGCACCCTTTCCATATTACTGACTGCAAACAAAGAGATAACAAAAAATACTATGAAAATGCGGTGAAGATAAATATAAGAAAACGGACGCACATGATGGAAGATAATGCAAAATGTCAATCAAAAACAACAGGGAAAAAGGAAAACAATAGATGGAAAAACAAAATAAAACAAAAGAAGGTGAAGTGTGAGAAACGTAAAATTTGTGAAGGGTAGAATTTCATATATGGAGAAATGCAAAAGAGAGAATAAATATGAAAGAAAAAGGAATAACTATCGAAGGAGGAAAAGACAGGAAAGGAAAGTTGATAAGTGAAGAATAAACAAGAACAAAAAAATAATAAAAAAGAATAGGAAAATAATAATAACAGGAATAAAAATGAATATATAAGAGAAATAAAAGGGAATAAAAATCGAAGCAGAAAAGAACCAAATGAGGAAAGCGAAGTATCAAAGAAATGAATAACAAATAACATGAATAATTAGCGATATAAAGAAATGCAAAAATGAATAAAAAAGAGAAAGATAAATAAAAACCGACGGAGAAATAGAGAACCGAAAAAGAAAAAGCGATGTAGGAGAGAAGCGAAAAATAAATAACCTGAATAATTAGTGAAAACATGAACAAACAGGAGAAGGAATGAATGAGAGGATGAATAAGCGGCGTGTAGGGTAAAGAGTGACAGACAAACGCGAAAAGGCAAACACTCACACACACACTTCCTGCCTCTGTTTGTGTTACGTTGAAGAAAGCCATCTCTCTCTCTCTCTCTCTCTCTCTCTCTCTCTCTCTCTCTCTCTCTCTCTCTCTCTCTCTCTCTCTCTCTCTCTCTCTCTCTCTCTCTCTCTCTCTCTCTCTCTCTCTCTCTCTCTCTCGCCTCTATGTACTCTTTCGCTGTACACACGCCAAGGCATTTTTAGCGAAGCATCTCTTGAACTTTCGCTGAACCCAGAAACAAAAGACGAACGCCAAAGGAAATCGTCATGAAATATTAACAAAGAGAAAATACGAGGAAGAAAAACACGAAAAAAAATGACATGCGATTCGCTGGTTGGGTGAAATTCAAGGTAAAAAAAAAAAAGAGATGAGTGAATTAATAAATGATGAAGAGTTTGTTAAGAGCATTCTGAGAAGATTAATTAGACTGAAGAGACGAAAAGGTTGGTTTTAAAATGATGAAAAGTCGCCCCCCAAAAATTTTTTTTAATAAAAAACAGTTCTCGGGAATGTCAATAAATAAAGTGGGTTCTCCTTAATTAACTTTTTACCTGTATTTTACCTGTTGTCTTCCTCTTACCTGTCCTTTCCCTTTCATGTCTCCCTCCGCTTCGCTTCTCTTCCTTTCCTTTCTTTCCTTTCCCTTTTGTTCCTCTACCTTCCCTTTCCTTCTCTTCCCTTGCCTTCATTTCCCTTCCCTTCATTTCTCCATTTCTCTTCCCTTCCCTTCGCTTCCCTTCTCTTCCTTTCCTTTCATCTCCCTTTCCTTTCTATCCTTTCCCTTTTGTTCCTCTCCCATCCCTTTCCTTCTCTTTCTTGCCTTCATTTCCCTTCCCTTCCCTACTCTTCCCTTGCCTTCATTTCCCTTCCCTTCATTTCTCTTCCCTTCCCTTCGCTTCCCTTCTCTTCCTTTCCTTTCATCTCCCTTTCCTTTCTTTCCTTTCCCTTTTGTTCCTCTCCGTTCCATTCCCTTCTCTTCCCTTACTTTCATTTCCATTCTCTTCATTTCTCTTCCCTTCCCTTCGCTTCCTTTCTCTTCCTCTCCTTTTATCTCCCTTCCCCTTTATTCCTTTCCTTTTGTTCCTCTTTCTTCCCTTCCCTTCTCTTCCCTTGCCTTCATTTCCCTTCCCTTCATTTATCTTCCCTTCCCTTTCATCTCCCTTTCACTTCTTTCCTTTCCCTTTTGTTCGTCTTCTTTTCTGTTTCTTTATTTCCTTTCCTTAACTTTCCTTTCCTTTCCTTTCCGTCCCCTTCCCTTCCTCTCCCTTCTCTTCTATTCCCTAATTACTGCCTTTCCTCTTCCTTTGATTCGCTTCCTACGTCTTCCCATCCCCCTCCCTCTCTTTCCATCCCTCTCCTCCTCTCTCATTATCTACGTTTCGTTCTCTCTTCCCTACCCTTTCCTTCCTCCTCTTCCTCTTCTTCTCCATTCGATTCTCTCTCTTCCCTATTCTTGTTATTTACCCTCTCCCCTTCCCTTCTCTATTCTTCGTTTTGTTCATTGTCTAGATTTCGTTCCCTCTATCCTATCCTCTCCTTCTTCCTTCCTTCTCTCCTTCCTTCCCTTTGTCTCCTTTCCCTCATCTCTCTCTCTTTCTCTCTGATTTCTCCATTATTCTCACTCTCTCTCCCTATCTATCTATCTATTTATCTATCTGTTTCTCTTAACATTTCCTTTATCTATTCCATTCTTTTCTCCCTTATTCCATTTTCTTATCTATTTCTCTTCCTCCTTCATTCTTTTCATCATTTATTCTTCTCTTTTTCTTTTCTTATTTCTTCCTCCCCTTTTCTCTCCTTTCACTCTCTCTTTTCTTATGTTTACTTATTTTTTTCTTCCTTCACTCTTTTCTTTTCAATATCACTCCTCCTCCTCCTCTTCTTCTTCTTCCTCCTCCTCCTCCTCCTCCTCCTCTTTTCCGTCAAAACAAGAAAGGAAAGATAAAAACAAGAATAATTGATCTTTCTCCTCCTTCTCCTCCTCCTCCTCTTCCTCTTCCTCTTCTCCTTCTTCTTCTTCTTCTTCTTCTTCTTCTTCTTTCTCCTCCTCCTCCTCCTCCTCCTATCAAATTTTTACACTCCTCTTTCTCTTATCTTTCCCTCTTCCTCCTCCTCCTCCTCCTCCTCCTCCTCTTCATCCTTATCCTACTCTATTCCATCTTTTTTCCTCCGTTTTTCTCTACTGCTTTTCATTCTCTTTCTTTTTCATACTTCATAATTATTCGTAGCGTCTTCTTTTTCACTTTTCTTCTTCTGATTCTTCCCTTTCCTCTCCTTCTTTTTCCTCGCTATTCCTAATTCCTACTCTGTTTTCGTTATTTTCTTACTTTTCCTTTCTTGTTCTTTTTCTTATTCTCGTCCTTCTCTTCTTCCTCCTCATACCCTCTTCTATACTTTTTCAACACTTTTTCTTCTGATTCTTCCTTTTCCTCTCCTTCTTTTTTCCTCACTATTCCTTATTTTTACTCTACTTTCTTTATTTTCTTACTTTTCCTTTCTTTTCTTCTCCTCGTCCTTCTCTTCTTCCTCCTCATACCCTCTTCTATCCTTCCTTTGTTCCTCTTTTGCCTCCTCCCTTTCATATTCCTCCCTACCACCACCACCACCTCCTCCTCCTCCTCCTCCTCCTCCTTCCCGCCGTGAAGGTTGTGTGTATAATGGATAATCTTCGGTCGCTGCGCCTTTACACTCCTGAAGATACCGTGTGTTTTCCTAGAGCTCCCGTGTTTTATTGAGCCCCAGAATGACCCCCTTAAGAGCTCGACTGCCACCACCACCACCACTACTACTACTACTACTACTACTACTACTACTACTGTCATTACTATCGCTGTTATTGTTTCTGCTGCTATCATCATAACACTGCCACTATTAATATCTCTACTTTTGTTCCAACTACTACTATTACTATTACTACTACGACTACTATTTCTTCCATCTCATGTTTCCTTTCATTCATTTCCTCTTTTCTTCCTCTTCCTTTTCCTTCTCCTTCTCTTCTTTCTAGTGCCTCTTTTTATTGTTGTTTTTCTCTTTTTACTCTTTATCATCTTCTTTCTCTATTATCTTCTTGCCTTCTCTTTTTCGTACTACTTTCTACACTTACTACTACTACTACTACTACTACTACATAACCTTCTACAACGACCACCACTCTCCCAAAAACACCACCATCGTACCTATTACCACCATCACCATAAACTCCACCACCACCACCACCACCACCTTCACCACCCCCATCATAAAAGGGTTTACGAAGAGGAAATAAGAGCAATAAGAGATAAGAGACATGAAGGCAGAGTAGCGGGCAACACACAGCGTCTGACTTTATGAGCGCGTCGGCGGGCATATTACAGGTGAGAAAATATGACCTGCTTTCGTGACCGCTAATGAGATCACGCATAGTAGAAAGGGAAAGTGTATGAAGGTGAAGCGAAGGTAAAAATGGAGTTAAAAAAGAGAAAAAAGGAAAAATTGTTGGAATAAAAGAAAATACTACGAAAAGGATGAAGAGGAAAATAATACTTGGTTACGTGACCGCTAATGAGATCATGCAAACTAATTGAAAGGGAAATTGTATGTTGGTGAAGCGAAGGTAAGAATGGAGTTAAAAAAGAGAAAAAGAGAAAAATTGTCGGACTAAGATAAAATACTAAGAAAATGATAGAGGAAAATAATACCTGCTCACGTGACCGCTAATGAGGTCATACAAACTAGTTGAAAGGGAAAGTTTATGAAGGTGAAGCGAAGGTAAGAATTGAGTTAAAAAGAGAAAAAGAGAAAAATTGTTGAAATAAAATAAAGTACTAAGAAAAGGATAAAGAGGAAAATACTACCTGCTTACGTGACCGCTAATGAGATCATGCAAGGTAGTAGAAAGGGAAAATTTATGAAGGCGAAGTAATGATGAAAAACAGAGTAAGAAGGAAGAATATTTTGTCTTTTCCTTAATACACGGGAGAAAAACAAGAAAAATATGGATAAAGAAAACAAGACAAAAAATAGAGCTATAAGAAAATAAAATAAAATGTAAGAAATAAATATACAAAAAAAAAATAAAGGAATAATGTATTGCCTCCTCACATAAAAAGAAAAAATATGACTAAGATCTAAATAAAAGAAGGAGAGCAGTAAGAATTAAAAATAAAAATAAAAATAAAAGAAGGATAATAGAAATGGAAATGAAAGAACGCATTTCCTTCCAACGTTACCAATAATGACAACAAATAAAGGAAAATAAATATAAAATGGAAAGGCGAAAAGAGAAAAAGAATAAAAATGAGGAAAAACATAATAGATTAAAATAAAAACAAATAAACAAAAAACAAAATAACCAACCCCATAGAGAGAGAGAGAGAAAAAAACAGAGAGGTGAGCAGGGTACGTCAAGGTGTGTTTGTGTCCGTGTGTGTGTGTGTGTGTGTGTGTGTGTGTGTGTGTGTGTGTGTGTGGACAGGTGAGCGGCAAGGTGTGTGGCCTAATTAGACACGCACCGCCACACCGGAAAGGACTTGACGAATTTCCAAGACCAAAAGTTCGCCGAAAAAGTTTGAAATTCCCTCCCCCCCCCCCCCCACGTCCCCTCCACGACCCCGCCTTTTTTTTTCTCTCTCTCCTTCTTCGCTCACTTTTTTTCTTTCTTTCTTCGTACCTTCATCTCGTTTTCTCCCTCTCCACTTTTTTTCTTTTTTCGTCTGTTCTGTTTTTTTGTTTTTTTGCTTTCCTCTCTTCTCCTAACGCCTTTTCCTGCCCTCTTTTTCCTCCTCTCTCTCCTTCTCATTTTACTCGCAGTTTCATCTTTTTTTCCCTCTCATACTTTTATTATTATTTTATCTGTTTTTTTATCAGTTTTTTTCTGTTTCCCCCGTCCCCTTCCTTCCCCTCCCCGCCCTTTTTTTTCTCTTTCCTTCTTCTCTCGCTTTTTTCTCTCTTTCCTCGTACCTTCGTCTCGTTTTCTCCCTCGCCACTTTCTTTTTCTTTTCGTCTGTCCTTTTTTTTTTTTTTTTTTTTGCTTTCCTCTCTTCTCCTTACCCCCTTTGTCTGTCCTCTTTTTCCTCCTGTCTCCTCCCCATTTTACTGTTTCATCTCTTTTTTCCTCACTTTTTTTATCTGCGTCTTCTCATTTTCCTTTTCTTCCCTCATTACCTCTGTTTCTATCTCTTTTTATCCTCTTTGTCTTTTCCTCTCGATTCACTTCTCCTCTTCCTCTCTTTCTTCATTCTTACTGTTTCCTCCTCTTCCTTCTTTTCTCCTTTCGTCCAATCCTTCAAAAGTCCATCCGTCCTTCCTCACTTTTTCCCCCCATGCTTCTTCCTCCCTTCCCTTTTCCTCCAATGCGTCTTCCTCTCTCCTCCTCCTCCCTCTCCTCCTCCTCATCCTCCTCAAGAAAAACAAAAGTCGCCACAACTTCCCAAAACTAGTGAAAAAAAAGGTCGCCCACCGCCTCTTGCAACCCTAAAAAATTTCCCCGCCTTCTAAATGAGTCTTTTCATCCCTCGCGCCCTAAAAAAAATATCCCAGCCGTTACCTAAAAGATGCCTAAAATGACTCCTAAATCCGTATCCCTTTTTATACGTGTCTAAGTCATTAAAGTATAGTAATCTCTTGGGTAGTGGTGATTAAATTTTTCTCCATTTGCAAGAGTAGTAAAGTTTGTTCGTATACTTATTGAAGGTTCTAAAAATGTCTCGTGAAGAACCTTACCCTTTACATAACCTTCTAATTTCTTGTTCCTCTTAGTCGTGTCTAACTCATTAAAGTGTCTTAAGACCTTGGGCTGATAGTTTAAAATTCTTCCTCATTTGCCAGAGTACTAAATTTTGTCGTTAAACTTAACTTTTAATAATAAACTCTAAATAATAAACTCCCAAATTTTTGTTCCTCTTTAAACGTCTCTAACTCATTAATATATATTACAAACTTGGGATGAGAAGTTAAAATTTTCCTTCATTTGCCGGAGTACTAAATTTTGTCTATAAACTCACCTGCTAATTATAAACTCCTAAATTCCTGTCCCTTTTAAACCTGTCTACCTCATTAAAATATCTTAAGTCTTAAGCTGAGGTGTAAAAACATTTCCTCATTTGCCTTAGTACTAAATTTGTCCCGAAACAGATACTAAAGACTCTAAAATGATAAACCTCAACTCTTGAAATAATACTCTTACAGACCTGTCACCTTTTAACGTGTCTAACTCATTAAAATATCTCAAATTCTTGGGCTGAGGTGCTAAAATTCCTCTTCATTTGCCAGAGCCTCGAAAGTGCTACAGACGGGGATAAACGCAAGTTACGGTAAGGTAGGATGAGGCAAGGTACAAAGTAAGGTAAGGTATAGTAAGGTAAGATAAGGCAAGGATAGATAAGGTAAAATAATGTTAGGTTTGGTGAGGTAGGGTAAGATAAGATAAAATAAGGTAAATTAAGGTGTGGTAAGGTGAGGTGAGGTGAGGTGAGGTGAGGTAAGGTAAGGCAAGGCAAGGTAAGGTAAGGTAAGGTAAGGTAAGGTAAGGTAAGTTTAGGTAAGGTAAGCAAGGTAAGGAAAGGAAAGGGAAGGGAAGATAAAGTAGGAAATGGAAACGTAAGGAAAGGAAAGGGAAGATAAAGTAAGGTAAGGTAAGGTAAAATAAGGTAGGATAAGGTGAATTAAGGTAAGGTAAGGTAAATTAAAGTTAGGTAAGGTAAGGTAATGTTAGGTAAAGGTAAGTGAACTAGGGCTTACAAAACCCGTAGACTTCTTCAACAGAGCCGACCACAAAATACTATATAGAGGGGAACGAGATTATTAAAAAATGATGGCGGGACTTTAAGGTACGGTAAGATAAGGTAAGGTAAGGTAAGGTAAGGTAAGGTAAGGTAAGGTAGGGTAAGTGAACTAGGGCTTACAAAGCACGTAGACTTCCTCAACAGACCCGCCCATAAAATGCCATGTAGAGGGGAACGAGATTATTAAAAATGTGGGCGGGACTTTAGGGTAAGGTAAGGTAAGGTAAGGTAGGGTAAGGTAAAGGCAAGTGAACTAGGGCTTACAAAACACGTAGACTTCCTCAACAGACCCGCCCATAAAATGCCATGTAGAGGGGAACGAGATTATTAAAAATGTGGGCTGGACTTTAGGGTAAGGTAAGGTAAGCTGAGGTAGGGTAAGGTAAAGGTAAGTGAACTAGGGCTTACAAAACCCGTAGACTTCCACAATAGACCCGCCCATAAAGTACCACGTAGAGGGGAACGAGATTAGTGAAAATAAAACGTTCGGCGGGACTTTACAGCGCTCTTAATAGAATTTGAGCGCCGTAAAAAACGACATTAAATTTTTGTGAGGGGGAACTAAACCTCCTCCGCTGCCACCAAACTATTCTCATAACGTTTACGGAAATATGCAAACGCCTTACTTGTTTTCATGAAAGCAAAGAAAAAAAACGTCCACGAACCTTCAGAGAGAGAGAGAGAGAGAGAGAGAGAGAGAGAGAGAGAGAGAGAGAGAGAGAGTTAAAGACAGAAGGAAGAAAGTATAAGAGGAATGAAGAAAGAAAAGTATGGAAGGAGTGAAAAAAGAGAAGGAAGAAAAGTATAAAATGGGGGGAAAGAGAGAGAAAGAGAGAAGAAAGAGGTACTGAAAAAAAAAAGGAGAGAAACAAGAGGAATTTAAGAAGGGATTAAAGAGAGAGAGAGAGAGAGAGAGAGAGAGAGAGAGAGAGAGAGAGAGAGAGAGACCAACCAGAAAAAAAAATATTTATGGGTTCACAACAATATTTTAGTCCTCCCTTTCTCCTCTCTTCCATCACTGCGCCCGTTCCATTTTCTTTAAATTCCTGCCTTTCCATCCTTCCTCTTTCTTTCTCTTTTATTTCCCTTATTTCTCTTTCTCTTCCTGCTCTCTATCTTTTCGTTTCTTTATCCCATCCTCCTTCCATCCCTTTTTTGTTCTTTTCTGTCTTTCTTTTCTTTCTTTTCCCTCGTTTTTATCCTTTTTCTTTTCTTCTTTGCTTCTCTCTTTCTGTTCTCTTATTTTTCCTTTTCTAACACGTTCATATATTCTAAATTCTACCGTTCTCCTTTCCTCGAATTTACATTACCTCTATTTCATCTTTATTTAATTCCTTCCCCTTTTTCTTTATTTTCTTTACTATTTCCTTTTATTCTCCTTTCCCACTTTGTTAACGTATTGTAATTTATTCCATTTCTCTTTCCTCGAATTTCTATCTCTTCTAATCCTTCTTCTTTCCTTCCATTTTGCTTCTCTCTTTCTTTCTCCATATTTTCTCCATGGCACTCACTTCACCTGTTCTAGAATATATAATTTCCCTACTATTTTCTGCTTCTCTGTTTTCTCCTCTTTTTCCTTCCTTTTACTTCTATCTTTCTCTTATCTTATTATTACTTATCTCTCTCTCCTTTTTCTTCCTCTATGTTCGCCATCTTTACAAATCTGCCTTTCTCTCTCTTCCCTTTCTTTAATAGTTATCCATTCTTTTCCCTTTTATTTTTATTTCTATTTCTCCTCTTTTTCTCTCTTTTCTATTTTTTCATCATTATTAATTACCTCTTTCTATGCTCTTCCTTTACGTTCACTATCATTTCAAATCTTCCCTTTCTCTCACTTCCCTTTCCTTCATTTATTCTCCTTTTACTTCTCATATTCCCCCTCTCTCCCTTGCTCATTTTCCTTCTCTTTTCTTTTCCTCTCCATCATTTTCCAATACTCCTCCCCCCTCAGAGTCCTTTCTTCCTCTTTTCTCTCTTCGGTTATCATGCCTCTTCCTCCTCTCCTTCTCCACTCCCTCATTCCTTCCTCCTGACCATTCTTCGTGCATTCTTAAGTAAAGAGAAATTCCTGGAGGATCGAAAATCTGTAAACATATGGAAAGGGGAAAACTGAACAATGCGTAGTTATTTTTTTTTTTACTCTCGAAAAAAAAAAAAAGTAAATATTTCCGAGGAGATTAATAACAGGAGATTGAAAGTAAAAGTGAATACCTGGAAACTGATGCGTGAAAATGACAACATAAATTTAATAACAGGAAAGAAAGTGGAAGTAAAAGTGAATACCTGGAAACTGATGCGTGAAAATGATTACAAAAATTTAATAAAAGCAAAAAAAGTGGAAGTTAAAGTGAATACCAGGAAACTGATGCGAGTGGAAATGAACATATATATTACAATAGGAGGGGAAAAAAAGAGAAAACAATAGATGAAGATTAAAAGGGAAAATGAATATACGTGTTCACATCGTAAAACTTAAATTAAATTATTCAACAATGCAAAAGCTGTGGCAAAATAATCCCGTGAAAGCCTCGAAGCCTCAAAATCTGCGCAGTAAAAAAAGATCAGTGAAGCAGGCGGAAAAAATTAAATCTAACTAAAAGCAAAGAAAGCAAAATAAATGGAGCGAAAAACGAAAGTATAATATCGATGCAACAAAAATAATTAATGTGTCAAAATCCGAAAAAAACAATAAATATAACTAAAAAGAAAGAAGGCAAAATAAATGAATCGAAAACAAAAAAAAAAATATCGATGCAACAAAAATAATTAATCTGTCAAAATCCAGAAAAAAAACAAAATATAATTAAAAGGAGAGAAAGCAAAATAAATGGGGCGAAAAACAACAAAAACATAATATCGATGCAACAAAATTAATGTGTCAAAATCAGCGTATTAGCAATGTATAACTGTCGCAAAAAAAAATGTTAAAAAATTCATGAAATCAATAGCAAAAATTTATCAAAAACATCCTAACCTAAAAACATTGAAATAACATGTAAAAAAAAATCCGTAAATCAAAGTAAAAAGAACCAAAAAAAATCCTACAAAAAACATTCTATACAAAAAAATAAAACCAAGAAAAAATAATTAAATACAAAAAAAACAAAACAGACGATCAAGAAACGGTTGTTAAAGAAAAGCAGATTAGAAAAGCCTATGAACATAGAAGAAGACAAAAGGCAGGGATAAACAACAATTACAAAAATAGGAGAAAGAGGGAAGTTAAAGAGGAGAGAGAAGGGAAGGAAGAGAAAACAGGATGAAAACGGTATACTCTTGAACTAAACAGAAGAGGAGGAGGAAGGAAGAGGAAGAGGAGGAAGAGGAGGAGGAAGAGGAGGAGGTGGACGTTAAGGAGGAGGTAGAATTTAATTTTTAGCTGAGGAAAAAAAACATTAAAAAAAACTAGAAAAATAAAAAAAAACACGAAAGCTGAGACACACATGCGAGAAAAACGGAGAATGAAAAGGAAGGTACAGAAAAACAAAACAAAAATAAGAAAACCTCCACCACAAGCCCCCAGCCCCCACTCCCCAAACACCAGGTCTGACGGCGGTTGGTGAGAAGAATATTTTTAAAGAGACTCGATAATATTTGAGGCGAGAAAAATTATTGATGAGAGTTTTAATTTCCCTTTTCTAAGTCCCAATAGTATGCTAATCAGGCGGGGACTTAGAGAGAGAGAGAGAGAGAGAGAGAGAGAGAGAGAGAGAGAGAGAGAGAGAGAGAGAGAGAGAGAGAGAGAGAAGTGTTAAAGAAGATAGTTTGAGGAGGAAAAACAAAGTGTTGGATGAAGGAGGAGGAGGAGGAGGAGGAGGAGGAGGAGGAGGAGGAAGAGGAGGAAGAGGCGAAGGAGGAAAAGGAGCAGGAGGAGAAAGAAAAGGAAAAAATAAAGGAAAAAAGTAACAAGAAAAGAAAGAAACATGAGAAAGGTGAGACATGGGAAAAAAATAAAGAAAAAATGAAGGAAAAAAGAGAATGAAAACGACACAGCAAATATAAAAGATGAAGCTATATATAAAAAGAAACAGAGGTAAGGGGATATAGTCAAAGATAGGATTAAATAGAGATAGGAAAGAAATAAACAGAGATAGAGAAAACACAGAAAAAAAAAGAAAACTCTCTAGATTTCTATTATCATCTGACATTACGATTTGCTAGAAATAAAAACAGACAGAACATAAAAATAAACGGATAAAGTACCAAGCCTGAAATAATGAAGCGGGTCGAGTGGGCAGCCTGTTTTAACACCTGAATACACCTTAATTAATAAATGCAGAGTGAGCCGAGCGTACAATGGACTCCCAGCCAGGTAATTAAAAACGAACACTCCGGACACTCTCACCTGCTCTCCAGCTAATTAAGGGACCAGGTGAGGAAAATACCTGAATAATGATAATAATAGTAGTAGTAGAAATAGAAGTAGTAATAGTCGTGGCAGTGAGGGTAATAGTAGTAGTGGTGATGGTGGTGGTGGCGGTAGTGGTGGTGGTAGTTGTAGTAGTAGTAGTAGTAGTAGTAGTAGTAGTAGTAGTAATGACAAAGATAATAGTAATCAACATATTTATCATTTTTTTCAACTTCACATTATTTTTCATTGACGTCAGAAAGGAAAATGAGAAAGAGAAAAAGAGAAAATAATAAGAAAAAAAAACTACGTACAATTCTCTCTCACTCTCTCACTCTCACCCTCTCTCACTCTCTCTCTCTCATAAATATGTTAATACTTCCTAATGGCATTTCTCACCTAACGCAAAGACTTAGACAGATCAGGTTAAAAAAATAAAAGAAGTTAATTTCCTAATATAAAAAATCTCTATCTATCTATCTATCTATCTATCTATCTATCCATCTATCTATTTGTCTATCTCACAACAGCAGAGTGGGATAAATGGAAGAAGCCTGACATAGATAGATGGAGGGTAGGAATGGAGAGGTGAGGGAGGGAAGGAAGGGAGAGAAGGGAGGGAAGGAAGGGAGAGAAGGGAGGGAAAGGAGGAAGGAGGGAAGGAGGAATTGATGGGTGTTATACGAGACAAATTTCCCATCAGCCGAGAAAGTGAAATAAAATGGAAAAAAACTCTTAACAGAAACTTCAATTTGAGAGAGAGAGAGAGAGAGAGAGAGAGAGTGTTTAATGATTCCCTTTACAGCTTGCATTGCGACAC
>NC_066552.1:3577004-3584504 GCF_024679095.1 Eriocheir sinensis
GATAAATATACAAAAATGGAAAAGAATACAATCTGAGGAAAAACGAAAAGACGGAAATAGGAGAATAATAAAAATAAATTAAAAGGAAAACAAATATAAAACCACAATAAAAAGAAGGGAACGAAAACTGAGCAAAAGAAGATCAGAAAATTGCAAAATAACATGTACAAAAAAAAAACAATCAAACATCCCACACAAAACAAACAAAAACCAAAAACAAACAACCTCACTTTTTAATCTAACCTCAATATAAATAAAATAAAATAAAAAAATTTCATCATCATTAAAGACCGGGGAATCCTGAAGGAGACGAAGGTGCTAATTGAGTCTCATGGAGGGAGGGAGGAAAGGGAAAGGAAGGAGGGAGGAAAGGGAGGGAGGAGACGAAAGAGAGGGGAGGGAGGGAAGAGAGCCGACACACCTGATCCCCTTACCTGCTGATTGAAGCACCTGGGGGTTCAATTAAGCACCTGGACGATTGGACGGCACGATGCAAAGGTGTGAGGAGGGGGGGAAGGTGGGGAAAGGGGGTGATGTTGGTGGTGGTAGTAGTGGTAGCAGCAGCAGTAGTAGTAGTAGTAGTAGTAGTAGTAGTAGTTGTAGTAACAATAACTAAATAACGTGAAAACAAGTACAAAATAACAAATAAATTAAAATAAACAACCAAAATAATCTGTCCTTTACAATTCTACTCTCATTCATCCATATTTCTCTCTCTCTCTCTCTCTCTCTCTCACACACACACACACACACACACGCACACACACACACACACGCGCACACACACACACACACACACACACATACACACACACACAGACACACACACACACACGCACAGGAGGTGGACGGAAGCGCTTCTACCTCACTAGTGGGTCAGCAATTTGCCTCCAGCTCGACTCAGCACGAAGGAAGGGAGTGAGGGAGGGGGTGTGGAAGGGAGGGAGGGAGGAAGACTGGAATAGATGGAGTGAGCACGGTACGAAGTGATTTTGAGAGAGAGAGAGAGAGAGAGAGAGAGAGAGAGAGAGAGAGAGAGAGAGAGAGAGAGAGAGAGAGAGAGAGAGAGAATCAGCATACCGGAAGAAACTGGACATTCTCTTTCATCTCTCAGTTTCTCTCTCTCTCTCTCTCTCTCTCTCTCACACACACACACACACACACAAGTCAGGAAGGAGAGCAGAGGCGAGGAAACATCCACGGAATATCAAGCGACGTAGAACTGATCAGAAAATAAATATATCAAAAAGCGAAGGGAATGAAATCTTTAAAAAAAAACGAGACAAAAATAACAAAATATATGATAAAAACGACAATGATACCAAAATAAGAATAAGGCAAAAGAGACTCAAATCGTAAAAGGGGAAGTAAAAACGGGAAAATACAGAGAGCAAAAAAAAGGGGAATAGACGGAAACAAATAAGAAGTAAACCAGATCGAAAAAGGGAGGATAAAGAGGTCAAGAAATCTGAGAAAAGACATAAATAGTAAAACAACAATAAAGGACAACAAATCGAAAAAAAAAACAGAGGACAGTTAAAAAAAAAAAGAGAAGGCAATAAAATCTGAGAAAAATAAAACACGAAAATGGCGACATAGCAAAAGAGGGAATGAAAAAGGAAAAGAAGAAGAAGAAGAGAACGTATGCATAGGAAAAGGAAGAATGAAAAGGAGGTCATGAAATCTGAGAAAAAAAAAGGAAAATAGGAAAATAAAAATAAAGAACAACAAATCGAAAATATAAGAGGACAGTTGAAAAAAAAAAGGAAGGCAATAAAATGAGAGAGAAAAATAAAACACGAAAATAGCGACATAGCAATAGAGGGGATGAAAGAGGAGGAGGAGGAAAACAAGAAAAGAACGAATACAGTGGAAACGAGGATTGAGGGAAAATAACCTTACAGATGAAATAAAATGCACAGAAAATAAAGAAATGTAAATAAAATACGATACAAAAGGTACACGAAAAGAAATTTGATGGGAAACAAAAATAAACAATTGGAGGAGTCACGTGGGAAAAAGTTAAACGTAAAAAAATAGGAAAAGTTACAAAAGGAAGAGTTACACGGAAAATTAAAAGAAAATATCCAGGAAAAGAATAAGATACAGACGGGAAGAAAAAGATGCGCAGGAAATAAAGAAAACGGAAACAATATACGAAAGGGGAAAATTAATACGGAAAATAAAGATGATAAAGGAAAAAAATGATAGCTACACGGGAAGAAAAAGATGCATAGGAGATAGAAAAAAACTGACGGGAAAATATACGAAAAAGAAACACGGAAAACAAAAAAAATCGTAAACAAGAAAGTCACACGGGAAAACAAAACAAATCATAAAACAGAAAAACACACGGAGAACCAAACAAACAAACTCATAAAACAGAAAAACACACGGAGAACCAAACAAACAAAGTCATAAAACAGAAAAACATACGGAGAACCAAACAAACAAAGTCATAAAACAGAAAAACATACGGAGAACCAAACAAACAAAGTCATAAAACAGAAAAACATACGGAGAACCAAACAAACAAAGTCATAAAACAGAAAAACATACGGAGAACCAAACAAACAAAGTCATAAAACAGAAATACACACGGAGAACCAAACATACAAAGTCATAAAACAGAAAAACACGGAGAACCAAACAAACAAAGTCATAAAACAGAAAAACATACGGAGAACCAAACAAACAAAGTCATAAAACAGAAAAACATACGGAGAACCAAACAAACAAAGTCATAAAACAGAAAAACACACGGAGAACCAAACAAACAAAGTCATAAAACAGAAAAACATACGGAGAACCAAACAAACAAAGTCATAAAACAGAAAAACATACGGAGAACCAAACAAACAAAGTCATAAAACAGAAAAACATACGGAGAACCAAACAAACAAAGTCATAAAACAGAAAAACACACGGAGAACCAAACAAACAAAGTCATAAAACAGAAAAACATACGGAGAACCAAACAAAGTCATAAAACAGAAAAACACACGGAGAACCAAACAAACAAAGTCATAAAACAGAAAAACATACGGAGAACCAAACAAACAAAGTCATAAAACAGAAAAACACACGGAGAACCAAACAAACAAAGTCATAAAACAGAAAAACACACGAAGAACCAAACAAACAAAGTCATAAAACAGAAAAACACACGAAGAACCAAACAAACAAAATCATAAAACAGAAAATCACACGAAAAAAAACAAAAAAAAATCATAAAACAGAAAATCATAAAACGAACGAAAAAATCATAAAACAGAAAATCACACGAAAAAAAAAAATCATAAAACAGAAAATCACACGGAGAACCAAACAAACAAAGTCATAAAACAGAAAATCACACGAAAAAAAAAAAAAATCATAAAACAGAAAATCACACGGAGAACCAAACAAACAAAGTCATAAAACAGAAAATCACACGAAAAAAAAAATCATAAAACAGAAAAACACACGGAGAACCAAACAAACAGAAAGTCATAAAACAGAAAGTCACACGGAAAAACAAACAAAAAAATCATAAAACAGAAAATCACACGAAAAAAAAAATCATAAAACAGAAAATCACACGGAGAACCAAACAAACAAAGTCATAAAACAGAAAATCACACGAAAAAAAACAAAAAAAAAATCATAAAACAGAAAATCACACGAAAAAAAACAAAAAAAAATCATAAAACAGAAAATCACACGGAGAACCAAACAAACAAAGTCATAAAACAGAAAATCACACGAAAAAAAACAAAAAAAAATCATAAAACAGAAAATCACACGGAAAAACAAACGAAAAAATCATAAAACAGAAAATCACACGAAAAAAAAAAAAATCACAAAACAGAAAATCACACGAAAAAAACAAATAAACAAAAAAAAATAAATAAGAAAAGTCACCCGGAAAAACAAACAAACAAAAAAATCATAAAATAGAAAATCACACGGAAAAACAAAACAAAAAAATCATAAAACAGAAAATTACACGAAAAAAACAAATAAACAAAAAAAATAAATAAAAAAAGTCACCCGGAAAAACAAACGAACAAAAAAAAATCATAACACTTAAAATCACACGGAAAACAAAACAAAAAGAATCATATAACGATGTCACATGGAAGAACAAAACAAGAAAATCATAAACAAAACATCACACGGGAAACAAGTAAAAGACAAACAACATGAGAGCTAACTTACATACACGGGAGAGGAAAAGATAAAAGAAAAGAAAAAAAGACAGAGGAAAAGAAAAGAAAAAAAAAGACTCGGGAAACAAAGAAATGACAGACGTCCCGATAACTCTAAAACACGACTTCGTTTCTCGGCAAAAGTTTCAAGGACGAAGTTACCAGGACCCAGTTTCGGCCCTCCGTGCCACATCTTTGACACGGCTCCGGATATTGGTTTGTTTTTCACGGCTGCAACAACACCACTCTTCCTCTTCTTCTTCCTCTTCTTCCCACTCGTCCACTTATTTTTCCCTTTATACCTCCTCCTCCATTGCTTTCTTCTTCCTCCTCTTCTTCCCACTCGTCCACTTATTTTTCCCTTTATATCTCCTCCTCCATTGCTTTCTTCTTTTCCTCTTCTTATTAACTTTTCCTTCTTATTCTATTTTCCCTTACTCCTCTTCCTCCTCCTTCTTCTCTTCCTCCTTCTATCTTTTCCAGCAATCCATTCAATATTTTTAGGTACTGATTATAACCCCGGTAGGCTTTCTTAAGGGGCCTCTTGTACGACCCCAGTCCCTTATTGGCGCAGGTGAATTTATTTATAGTGGCTGCCGTGATGTATACGACTTGCTTGGCCCATGCTGCCCCCTGGTGCTCCCGTTGACCGAAGTCGCTGAAGTTAGGGTTGACTGAAAATCTGGGCAGCGTGTGGGTAATCTTCCGCCACTCTGCGATGGTTGGAAAGTGTCAGCGTGCATCGATTTGACTCTAACTAAGGTCCCTGGGATCACCACGTCCGCAGGCTGATCACTTGTCCACTGCCTCCACGTGTCAGTCTATCAATATTTACCTTTACCTGATTAAAGTATTTCTGTCGACAAGATCCTATATACATTAGTGCCTTACATTTCTTCTAGCAATAATCTATGTATTTTCTTTTATTAACATCTCCACTTCTTCTAGCAATAATCTATGTATTTTCTTTTATTTTGATCTATACATATTTCAACCTAACACTACCGTAGATCAAGAGAGCATTGGTAATTATAAAAATACAGACATATATGCAGACGTACAGCTTCAAGTCTCGCGTTTCCGTTACATTTTTACCGCGTTTCAGCTATTTTCTTTCCCTCCCGCGCCGCAGCACTTCGAGAAACAAGATAAGTTTCAATTAATCCACTCCTTTCCCTCGGCCTTTCCATTTAGCGCCTCAACACCCTTGCTTCCTCCCACCACTCACTGTCCAGCTTTATTTACTTTACCATTTTTACTTATAACTTCATTTTTCTTTAGATTTATTCATTTTGTTTACTTTTATTTAATGTATTTGCTTTATTTACTTTACTTCCTTTTCTTTTTTGCCTTTTCTGTATTTAACTTTATTTATTTCTTACTTTTCTTTTTCCTTTTTCATTTTCTTTACTTATTTTTACTTATTTCTTACTTTTTTTTCCTTTTACATTTTCTTTACTTATTCTTATTTATTTCTTACTTTTGTTTTTCCTTTTACATTTTCTTTACTTAATTTTACTTATTTCTTACTTTTAATTTTCCTTTTACATTTTCTTTACTTACTCTTATTTACTTTTTACTTTACTTCACTTTTATCTTTTCTTTTTTTACTTTTACTTATTACTTTTTTTTCTCCTTGACCTCAACAGAAATTTTAAAAAAAATCAGTATATCTCCCCCTTCTCTCTTCCTTTGGTTTTGTTTCGTGATCGGCAAACTTATCTCCTTCATTTTAACGTTTGCTTTCTGATCTCAAACATTTAGTCAATATTTCGTTCTCTCATTCAATTTGTTTTCCTTTCCTGAACTTGACCTCGACAGAAACTAATAGAAGAAACGAAAAACATCTAACTCTATCTAACTATCTATCCTTCGCCCTCTCTCCTTCTCCCTCTCATGTCAGGTAAACTTCCGGCAATAGAGGACACAAAAGGTCAAATTAATCCCTCCTCCTGCTTCTGTCTCATTATCAACCAATTACCATCTTTTCCTTTTTTTTCCATTTCCATTCTCTTTCCTTGATGAGCTGGACTTTTGCATATACATCAATAGAAATAGTCACATTCGTTTGTTTCTATTCATTAATCAACAAATCTAGACACTTTCATTACATTTCAAACCTCTAAACTTATTTCTTCCATTGTATTAACATTTACTCTCAGTTTTCAAAGCGTATGGTCTTCAAATTGTCACTCTATTCTTCGTTTATTTCTATTCATTAATCAACAAATCTAGCAACTTTCATTCTATTTCAAACCTCCAAACTTCTTTCTTCCATTTTATTAACATTTACTCTCAGTTTTCAAAGTATACGGTCTTCAAATTCAACGTTTGTTTTCCTTTGGTTCATTATTTTTCATTTCCTACTCTGAACAAGGACAGAAATTCATTAAGGCAACATATGACAGTCTACCTCTCGCTCTATTTCATGCCTAACAAATTCATTCACTCCAATTTATCAACCTTTGCTTTCTGCTCCCAAACATCGACTTCACTCTCCATTTTCTCTTTGCCTTTCATCAAACGTTTCAATTTTTTTTTTTTTTGGCTAAGCTAACACAAAAAGTTGGGATTGATTTCTTCCATTTTATTAACCTTTACTCTCAGTTTTCAAAGCGCATGGTCTTCAAATTCAACTTATTTTCCTTTGGTTCATTATTTTTCATTTCCTACTCTGAGCAAGGACAGAAGTTCATTAAGGCAACATATAACAGTCTACCTCTCGCTTTGTTTAATGCCCCACAAATTAATTCTCTCCACTTTATCAACCTTCGCTTTCTGCTCCCAAACATCGACTTCACTCTCCATTTTCTCTTTGCCTTTCATCCAACATTTTTATTTTTTTGGCTAAACTAACACAAAAAAGTTGGGATCGATTTCCTCGCTTGCCATCGCTCGCCAGTTTATCTTTTTAGCTCGCGTTCTCTCCTTCTTTTGTTCCCTCCCCCCGAACGCTCTACCTCCCTGCAGCTTTCCCTTTCATTTAGATTCGGCGAGGCTTGACTTTCTTAAATCATGGAAGCTCTTGAAATATATAACTTGTGCTCTTCCAGTCCGCTTACTTATGATGGCGTTCTCTCTTATTGTCTTTAAAATGCAGGAAGTTATATTAATCTCTGTCTATCTTTGTATCTATCCTTCTGTCCTTCTTTCTCTTTTTCATTTTTCTCTCACTTTTCTGTCTTTCCTATTCCTTCTATCTATCTGTCTATCTATCTATCTATATATCTTTCTTTCATTTCTTTTCTTTCTTTTTCGTTCTTTCCTTTTCTTTCTATCTATCTAGTTATCAACCTATGTATCTATTTAT
>NC_066552.1:3587004-3592004 GCF_024679095.1 Eriocheir sinensis
GTAAGGCAAGGTAAGGTAAGGTAAGGTAAGGTAAGGTAACATGAGGCACACACACCTTACCTCCCTTCTCTCTTCCCTCACCTGTATGACCACCTGCTGATGACTGGCGAGGCTTTGTGGAGTAAATTGATGCTGCGGGGAAAGGAAATGAAAGAAAACGGGAAAAGAGGCAACCACGAAGAGAGAGAGAGAGAGAGAGAGAGAGAGAGAGAGAGAGAGAGAGAGAGAGAGAGAGAGAGAGAGAGAGAGAGAGAGAGAGAGAGAGAGAGAGAGAGAGAGAGAGAGAGAGAGAGAGAGAGAGAGAGAGAGAGAGAGAGAGAGAGAGAGAGAGAGAGAGATGAAAGTAGAGAGAAGAGGAAAGAGGAAAATTAATTGCAACTGTGATGAAAGGTGAAAAAAGAAGAGCAAAAATGGGTGAAGAAAAGATTAAAAAGAAAAAAAGAAAAACGGAGGGCAGGAAATATGAAAACAAAACGGATGGAATGAAAAACAAGAAAATAGAAAACAGATGAAAACAAAATACACAATAAAACAAAGTGAAGAAATGCAAGACAAGAAAGAAAACTGACGGCAAAAAGAAGAGGAAGAGAAAAATAAAGAAACTGAAAAGGGAAAGGAAAAGTAAAACCAGAAAATACATAGAATAAAAACCGAAAAACAACTAAAGGAAACACAACTAAAGAAACACAAAGAAAAGGAACAAATAAAACAACAAAACAAAACAGAAAAAAACAACTTGACAAACATGGCAACTGAAACACCAAACCAAAGCCCACCTTAAAAAAAAACACGCGAAAACAATAGAAAAAAAATCACAAAAAAACACAAAAAAAATAAAACGCAGAATAAAAAACAAACAAACAAAAGGAAGAGCCAACAAAAGGTGAAGTATTGACCATAAAACAAAAAACAACAACAAAACAAATAAATAAAAAGACAAATTCCTTCACAAACAAAACAGCAGGAATCTCATAAATCAACCCATTGTTCTTTTTTTTTTTTACTTCATTAATTTTCTGCGTCTGAGAGTGACTTAAAAAGGTGAGCAAAAGTTGTGAAAGAAAGATGGAGGAGGGAGGAAAACAATAGCTGGAGGGGAGGGGAGGAGGAGGAGGAGGTAAGACAATTGGGATGGAAGAGAAAAAGGAGGAAAGACGAGTAAAAAGGAATAGGAGAAGGAAAGAACATGTGACGGAAAAGGAAATGGAAAGGGGAAAACAAGAGGAAGGAAAAGGATAGGAAGGGAAAGATAGGGAAGGGAGGAATAAATGGGAGAAAAAAGAGAGGAAAAGAGGATTGAAAAGGGAAGAAAATGGGGAAAGAAAATGATGGAAATGTAGGGTAAGAAAGGGATAGAAAACCATGGAAAGAAAAATGAAAATAAACCGTAGGAATAAGAAGGGAAGGGTTGAAAGGGAAGAAGAGAGAGGAAACAAATGGAAAAAGAAAACGGTAAAGGAAAACAAAGGTAAAGAAAAGATTAAGAAAAGGGGTACAGACGAAAGGGTAAGGAAGGAGGGAATAATTAAGGAGAACAAAGAACAGAAAAGACAAAAATTAACCAATAAAGAAATAGCCGGAAGTGAAAGAAAATAAGGAAAGAAGGAGGGCGAGAAAAACACTTGAGGAAAACAAAAAAAATAGACGAATAGGATGAAAACAGAAAGGAGAGAGAAGAGGAGGCAAGGACACTCGATGATAATGAGGATGAAGAGGAGGAAGAGGAGGAGGAGGAGGAGAAAAATGAGGCGACAAGAGGGAAGGAGAAAAAGGGTAAGTGAAAGGAAGGAGTGACGAGGGAAGGGGAGGAGGAAAAGAAGGAAGGGTGGAGTGAAAGGGAAGAGATAGAGAGAAAAAAAAAGGAGTGTTGTGGAGGTGATTTAGAGAAGAGATGAAGGGAGGAAGACAATAGAGGAATGGAGGGGAGACTAGAGAAAAATAAAAGGAGGAGGAGGAGGAAGAGGAGGAGGGAAGGGAAGGGAGAGGAGAAGGAGAGAGAACAGAAGTGGTACATGAGTATATTTGAAGAGCAGAATATGAGAGAGACAGAGCGAGAGCGAGAGCGAGAGCGAGAGAGAGAGAGAGAGAGAGAGAGAGAGAGAGAGAGAGAGAGAGAGCACGTATTAATTTGCATACGCGAGACACTTTTACTTTCTACATCAATGAGCGTCTACTTCATATCCAGACTAAGTATTCATCACCTTACCTGTCTATCTATCTACCTGTATTCCTGTTAATTGATCTACCATTCTACCAGCCTACCTATCCGCCCACCTTTATACCTACCAAAATATATATATATATATATATATATATATATATATATATATATATATATATATATATATATATATATATATATATATATATATATATATATATATATATATATATATATTATCTTTCAATACATTTCTATATCAACTTGTCTACCTAAAGGTGTTCGATGAAAGCAGATCAGTAGATATCATATATCTGGATTTTCAAAAGGTATTTGATAAGGTCCCCCACCAACGATTGCTCAGCAAACTATTGGCGCACGGTATCTCGGGTAACATTCACAATTGGCTTGTGGACTGGCTCTCTGAGCGGAAACAGAGAGTAGTTCTAAACGGTGTTACATCTAGCTGGCTCGACGTCAGAAGCGGTGTACCTCAAGGATCAGTGCTTGGCCTCATGCTCTTCTTAATTTATGTTAATTATATCGATGATGGGCTCACTTGCAAATTATCAAAATTTGCTGATGACACAAAAATTGCTAGTAAAGTAACTGTGACACTCGACGAAGAAGCTTTACAATCAGATCTAGATCGACTTGCACGTTGGGCCAATCAATGGCAAATGAAATTTAACGTTGACAAATGTAAAGTGTTGCACATCGGAAAAAATAACAATCGCGTTCGGTACGTAATGAATGGCAAACAACTTTCTGCAGTAAGTAAAGAAAAGGATCTTGGAATCACTATATCAAGCGATTTAAAGCCCGGTCAGCATTGTTCAGAGGTAGTTAAAACTGCAAACAAATTGGTTGGCTTCATCGGACGAGTCTTTAATAATAAATCGGAAAAAGTAATATTAAAACTGTATAATTCGTTGGTTCGACCCCGTCTAGAGTACTGTGTACAGTTTTGGTCTCCCTATTACAGAAAAGACATAGAAAAGTTGGAACGGGTTCAACGAAGAGTAACAAAGATGATTCCTAGGTTGAGAAATTTATCATATGAACAAAGGCTTAAAGAAGTAAATTTATTCAGTCTATCAAAACGAAGAATGCGAGGCGATCTAATAGAAGTGTTTAAAATGTTTAAAGGATTCAGTGATATTAATGCGGAAGATTACTTTACAATTCATCGATCAAATAGAACAAGAAGAAATTACAATTTGAAGATAAGTGGTAAAAGATTCTCGTCGCACGAAGCTAAACACTTCTTCTTCAATCGAGTTGTTAATGTTTGGAACTCTCTACCCTGTGATGTCGTTGATAGTACAACAGTTACGGCCTTCAAGAATAGATTAGACAAGTGCTTTGAATCCAACCAGCAACTAAGATATTACTCATTGTCGTAATAACGTTAAGTTCTTTCGAATACTGGTGTCCTTGTCCGTTTTTATCGCCCGGTTAGCGGTAGCAGTAATGGTAGTTCTTTCCTCTTTCCTACATAATTTCCATGCAGTTTTTCCATGCTGCATGGTTCTTTTTCCTTTTCTGCCAGCCTTCGCCTTTGCTGGCCTTCATCTTCCACCTTTGATTAGATAGTTAGTGTAGCTTGTCACAAACAGCCTCGTAAGGACCAGCAGGTCTGCTGTTGTTTGTTCTTCCTTTGTGTTCCTTTGTATTACCTATCTTCGTATGTGCCTACCTACCTTCCAATCAATCAACCTAACAACCTAACTTCTACCTTATTTAACTACCTCTACGTCTACTAATTTACGTAACTATCTGTCTATCTAATTACCTATCTATCAATCTACTTATCTACCAATCAATTTTGGCACATTATTTGTGTTTATCTATCTATTACTCATCTCTATGTATATATATGTCTAAAAAAAATGCTTCTATATACTCGTAAAGTTTTCCAATTGGCCATCAAACTAAAAAACGTCGAGCTATTCATATTTGAAACAACCAATCCTTCCATTTAAACACACAAGAATAAATGTGTTAAGCTATGTAAGTATGTATGTATGTATGAGTGTATGTATGAATGTATCTATCTGTCGCTCTATCTAACCAGCTCAAATACAACGTGAACCTTCTACCTACAAACATTTTTTTACAGTAAATGAAGCAACTCAAGGGCAACAAAAGGAATGTGTAAAAAAAAGCCCGTTAATCGCTGCTCCTATAAAAGAGAAAGATAAAGAGTGGCCAAACTTATCCATCAATGTTGTTTTTCTTTTCTTTCTAATATTAAACCAACTTATCGGAATTTCCTGTTTTTAGTTACCATTACGAGCCTCTGTTACGACGCCTATCCGTCCATTAAAACCTTCCTAAGTCACTTCTGCCTGTCAGTATATATATCAGTCTATATGTCTGTCTATTTCGACCCTTCCAGCATCTTGCAATATTTAAAGCGACATTAGATTAGACTAAAACAAGGGAAATAACAGAAAGAGGGAGAAAAGGAGAGAGAGAGAGAGGACGAGAGACGAATAAGGGAGAAGGAAAGCGAGAGAAAAACTGAGAGAAAGGACGAAGAACGAATCAGAGAAAGAGAGGGAGGGAGAGAAAGGGAGAGAAAGGAGGAATAAGAAAACATCAGTAAATAATAAATGCAGAAACCGATGGATTCTTCAAACACTATACGAGCCACAACTGCACCATACTATATTAAAACGAGAGAAAGAGAAAGAAAACTGAAATAAAACAGGAGCTAAAAACGCCATGTAATTATTTCACGGTAAAAACAAACACTAATGAAAAATCTAAAATATAAAAGAGGTAAATAAACAATAAAAAACGTACGGCAATAAGCGAAAAACAGATAATTATC
>NC_066552.1:3597004-3719504 GCF_024679095.1 Eriocheir sinensis
CTCCCTTTCCCTCCCCTCCCCTCGACACGCTTTCCCCCTTGTCCCTTCCCACTGAACAACGATTCCCTATCAACAACTCAGCTCCTTGCAACGCTATCTGGTGTGTCTCGCTTTTTTCATCCTCCCTCCGTGCGTCTAGAAAGGCTTATGCTCTACGCTGGGAGATAACAGGACAGGTGATAGAAGAGGGAAGGTAGAAGATAGAAACGGTTAGGTAAGGGTTTTGAGGAAGACTCTTTTAGGAAATACTTGATAAATAAATGTATAAAAAATGCAGAAAAGAAGGAAAGAAGAAGTTACTGTCCGCATGCATTGGAAAACAACAAATATGATAGAAAATGGTTGAGTAAAGACCTTGAGGAAGACTTTTATGATATATTATGATGAAAAGGAAGTAGAAAAAAACATGCAGAAAAAGGAAAGAAAATGTTACAGGCTTTGGATACACTAGAAGATAAAAAGATATGATGAAAAAGAATTGAGTAAACATTTTGAGGAAGACGCTTTTAAGATGTACATGATAAAAAGAGATAAAAGAAAAACATGCAAAAAAAAATATTAGTCTTTGGATATATTGGAAGATAAAAAGATATGATCGAAAAGAATGAAATAAAGACCATAAGGAAGACACTTTTAGGATACACATAAGAAAGAAATATAAAAGAAAACATGCATAAAAGAAAAGAAAATATTCGTCTTTGGATATACTGGAAGATAAAATGATATGATCGAAAAAGATTGAGGTAAGACCTTGAGGGAGACACTTAGAATTCCCATGTTAAAAAGTTAAGTAAAAAAACGTAAATAAAAAAGAAATAGAAGAAAAACATACATTTGGATATACTGGAAGATAAAAATATATGATGGAAAAAGATTGAGTTAAGGCCTTGAGGAAGACACTTTTTGGATTTCCATGTTAAAAAGGTTAAGTAAAAAAAAACAAAATAAAAAAGAAAAGTTAGTCGTTGGATATGTTACACAGATGAACAATTTAAACGGAACAGGAGGAATAACAGTCAGGCAAATGCAAACTGCCGTCGCTCCCCCTCCATATCACCCAGTCTTACGCTCTCGGCAATTTCCACCACTTAGAGAATTATTTTAGTATCGGTAAATATTAAATGCCAACCAAAATAAAAAAAAGGGCAAACTCAATTCAACACTAGCCAAATGAAGGACTTTTCCCAATATTCTCCCTAAGTGAAATCATTCCTCTCATTACTGTTTCGGCAAATGTTTTAATTACTGCACGCCATCTCCACCAGGTTCTCCTCTTAATTATGCATCAGTAACAATCGAATACCTGAGTTTCCCATTAATGTCCTCTCAATCTCGGCAATTTTCACCACTTAGATAATTATTTTAGTATCGGTAAGTATTTTATGCCAATCAAAATTTAAAAAAGGGCAAACTCAATAATCCAACGTTAGCTAAAGGACCTTTCCCAATATTCTCCCTAAGTGAAATCATTCCTATCATCCATGTCACCTAGTCTTACAATCTCGGCAATTTTCACCACTTAGATAATTATTTTAGTATCGGTAAGTATTTTATGCCAACCAAAATTAAAAAAAGGGCAAACTCAATAATCGAACACTAGCTAAATGAAGGACCCTTCCCAATATTCTACTTAAGTGAAATCATTCCTATCATCCATACCACCTTGACTTACGATCTCGGCAATTTCCACCACTTAGATCATTATTTTAGTATCGGTATTCTATGCCAACCAAAATTATAAAAAAAATGGGTAAACTCAATAATTCAACACCAGCCATTTTTTTTACATCAAAGGACACGGCTCAAGGGCAACAAAAAGAGTACAAAAAAAAGCCCGCTACTCGCCTCTCCCATAATAGATAACAGTAAAGAGTAGCCAAAAGAGAGGTCAATTTCGGATGGAGAGGTGTCTTGATACACTCTTTGAAGGACCTTTCCCAATATTCTCCCTAAGTGAAATCATTCCTATAATTCCTGTTTCGGCAAATGTTCTAATTACTGCACACCATCTCCACCAGGTTCTCCTCTTAATTATGCATCAGTAACAATCGAATACCTGAGTTTCCCATTAATGTTCTCTCAATCCTCCGCCTCGCCCCGCACTGCAGCCTCCCGCCCTCTCTCCCACTCTCCCTTCCATTACCTTATCTTCAACTAGCACCGACGATCACTTTTGAGTCCCCCGAACAATGAGTCTACCTGAGTGGCCATTAGCGAAGCGTTCACCTGGGCACACGGTAATGGACAGGTGCAAAACAACCAGGTAAGTGTGTGGGGGAGAGGGGGAAGGGAAAGCAGACATACAAACATACAGACACACAAACAGAGACGTAAATAACAAACAAAAAGACTGAAAAAATAGAAAGAAAGAAAGATACAGATAACAAACAGACAGAGACAGACAGACAGAAAGACAGACACACACGTAGAGACTCAGACACACAAACAGACAAACAGAGGAGAGTGGGAGATAATAAATGTGTGGTAGAAAGATACAGACAGACAGACAGACAGACAAACAGAGTGAGAATGAGAGAATTAATAAAAGTGTGCGTGTGTGTGGGTGGGTGTGTGGGTGTATGTGTGTGTGTGTGTGTGTGTGTGTGTGTGTGTGTGTGTGTGTGTGTGTGTGTGTGTGTGTGTGTGTGTGTGTGTGCGTGTGCGTGTGTTACTCTTTTATTCCGCCATCAAAGCCAGACACAGAGCAATGAGTCAAAAACTTCTTCAAACACTGAAATCCATTTGCAATTCTCCTTTTTCCGGGCGAGTTTATGTTTGTATTTTAGTTTCGCAAGGACTGGGAGCTGGAACTCGTGATTTTGTGATTTCCTCCCGAGTTTTATTTCCCTAAGCGTACCTGTGTGGGTATTGTAACCTTTAAAATTCCAGGTGACATTTTTATCTTAAGTGTTCCCAGTGTTTGATATTCCCGATCCTAAAGGTAAATACGTTGTTAGGCAGGTTGGAATGCTTGTGATAGTGCCCAGAGCGTAGAAATTGTAAGTAAAAGATTTTTTGATGGTTTTTCAATTTCTATCTTATTTTTGCTGTTTAAAAGGGTAAATAGACAGTTAGTTGGGTGTGAACGTTTGTGATATTGGGTCGTATTATAAAACATTTCGACGCCCATGAACACATATTTGACAAGGCTTTCGTAGGAGTCTAAAGCATTTCCAGGAGTAGTTTTATGGCCCTGGTGGTAGTGTGACCCTTCCTCTGTACCTTGAACCTAAAGAAACAGTCATTAGAACCCGATTGATCTCCCTTGTGACCTTTGGAAATAGTTGATTTGAGAAGGCTTTCGTAGGAGTCTAAAGCATTTCCAGGAGTAGTTTTATGGCCCTGGTGGTAGTGTGACCCTTCCTCTGTACCTTGAACCTAAAGAAACACTCATTAGAACCCGATTGATCTCCTTTGTAACCTTTGGAAATAGTTGATTTGAGAAGGCTTTCGTAGGAGTCTAAAGCATTTCCAGGAGTAATTTTATGGCCCTGGTGGTAGTGTGACCCTTCCTCTGTATCTTGAACCTAAAGAAACAGTCATTAGATCCAGATTGATCCCCTCCTTGACCTTTAGAAATTGTTGAAGTGAGAAGCGAATGTGTCTTATAATATTGACCATTGTGTCCATATGTGGAAATGGAAATTACGGTTAAGCAATCATTTTAGTCTTTACTTAAACTTATTTCCCTTTATCTAATATTGTCATTCAAGGTTATGTTAAAAGGTCATTGATGTAGTATTCAAGTGTATTCTCTGTGGAAATTTTGGTAAAGGAATAATTTTGGTTTTCATTTTAGTCTAATTTTTCTCTACATACAAGAAAAAATAATTGGTAGTTATGTTAAAAGCTTTGTGATGTAGTGTCCATATATAATCGGTATGGAAATAAAGGTTAAGCAATCATTTTAGTCTCCCTTTTAGTCTTGTTTTCTGCTATATAAAAAAGTAACTACATTGATCGATAAAATTAAGGGTTTGTGATGTAGTGTCCATATAGAGTTGGTATGGAAATTTAGGTTAAGCAATCATTTTAGTCTCCCTTTTAGTCTTATTTTCTGCTATATAAAAAAGTTACTACATTGATCGATAAAATTAAGGGTTTGTGATGTAGTGTCCATATAGAGTTGGTTTGGAAATTTAGGTTAAGCAAGCATTTTAGTCTCCCTTTTAGTCTTATTTCCGATTATATAAAAAAGTAACTACATTGATCGATAAAATTAAGGGTTTGTGATGCAGTGTCCATATAGAGTTGGTATGGAAATTTAGGTTAAGCAGTCATTTTAGTCTCCCTTTTAGTCTTATTTCCGATTATATAAAAAGGTAACAACATTGATCTATAAATTTAATGGTTTCTGAGGTAGTCTCCATACCTATTCTGTGAGTGGAAATTACGAGTGGAAACAATGATTTTAGTATTCGTTTAGTTTCCCACTCGTTTTCCTCTGTCTAAAAGATAAATACATTGATCGTTACATTTGAAGGTTTGTGGTGTAGCGTCCATAGCTATTCTGTGTGGAAATTACGAGTGAAACAGTGACTTTTATATTCCTTCAATTTCTCACTTATTTTTCCTCTGACTGAAAAGGGAAATATATGGGTAGTTATATTAAATTGTTTGTGATAAATGGACAATATATGGTTCGTGTGAGAATTATATGACACGATATTTCTAGTTTTCATTCTCCTTCTCTCTTTCTCTCATTCTCTTTCTGAAAGGTAAACAGAACCACAGGCCAGTGTGAAGCCTTGTGGTACAGTATTCATGAGTGTGTTTTTGAACCTTTACGAGTGGACACACACACACACACACACACACACACACACACCCGCACCCCCCCCACACACACACCAATTGAAAGCGTATATACAAAACGTTTCAATACAGGTTTAAGAACGTATGATAAAGTTGAATTAAATAAGAGACAAAGCGAACACGAATCAATCCTGTAAGAGTAGAAATAGTTAGAAACAAACAGGTTAGAACACACACACACACACACACACACACACACACACACACACACACACACACACACTGACGGGAAAAAAAGGTTAAAAAAAGTGCAAAAAAAAAATAGACTGCTCTTCCCACTTAAAATTCTCTCTCTCTCTCTCTCTCTCTCTCTCTCTCTCTCTCTCTCTCTCTCTCTCTCTCTCTCTCTCTCTCTCTCTCTCTCTCTCTCTCTCTCTCTCTCTCTCTCTCTCTCTCTCTCTCTCTCTCTTCCATAAGCGGTTTGTTCCTTCCACATACATTCCCTTAAGCCATAATTCCCCCTCCCTTCCCCTCCCTTCCCCCTCCTTTCTCCACCTCCATCACCACAACCACCATCTTCCACCTCAATCCTTCTCACAACCATCTCTACTCCGCTTGAATTTCCAGCCACTCCATTCCATCCACTTCTCGTTTCCTACTTCTTTCCAAAACTTTTTACCCCTTCCTTTCCTTTCCTTTCCTTTATTTCTCCTATCAATTCCTACTCTTTCCTTTCTTTACCATTCCTTTTTTTCCTTTCACTTTATCTCATTCTTTCCTTTCCCTTTCTTTCCCTTCCTCTCCTTCCCTGCACTCCCTTCCCTTCCCCTTCCCAACCCAACTTTTTCTTTCCTTTCCTTTCCTTTTGTTCTCCTATCAATTCCTTCTCTTTCCTTTCTTTACTCTTTTTTTCCTTCCTTTCACTTTATCTCATTTTCTTCTTTACCTTTCTTTCCTTTCCTCTCCTTTCCTGCCCTTCCTTCCCTTCTCCTTCCCAACCTTTCCTTCCTTTCCTTTCTGTTACCTTCCCCACCTTCTCCAATCCCACCTGCCTTTCCTCCCTAATCCCCATCATCTCCCCCATTCCCCCCTCCCCCATCGCCTCCCCACCTCCACACACGCCCTCCCCCCCCTCGCTCCCACCTTCCCACTCACGCCCACTCACCCGGGAAAGCCTCCTGGAGTGGGCCCGTAAGCCAATATCATGAAGGCCCGTTCGTAGCATGTTCAATCATCTCCCTCGGGGCTTGGGGAAGGTGGGGAAGGGGGGGAAGGGAGGGGAAGGGAGGGGAAGGGAGGGGAAGGGTGTGGAAGGGAGGGGAATGGAGAGGAAGGGAGGGAAAGGATGGGAAAGAAAGGGGAAGGGTGGGGAAGGGAGAGGAAGGGTGGATAAAGGATGGGGAAGAGTGGGAAAGGGAGGGGAATGATGAGGGAAGGAGGAGAAGGGAGGGAAAGGATGAGGAAAGGAGGGGAAAGGTGGAGGAAGGGAGGGGAAGGAGTGGGGAAGGGAGGGGAAAGGTGGAGGAAGGGAGGGGAAGGATGGGGAAGGGAGGGGAAAGGTGGAGGAAGGGAGGGGAACGAGTGGGGAAGGGAGGGGAAGGGAGAGGAAGTGTGAATGTGTGTGTGTGTGTGTGTGTGTGTGTGTGTGTGTGTGTGTGTGTGTGTGTGTGTGTGTGTGTGTGTGTGCGAGAGAGAGAGAGAGAGAGAGAGAGAGAGAGAGAGAGAGAGAGAGAGAGAGAGAGAGAGAGAGAGAGAGAAGGAAGGGGTAGAAAGGTTAAGTGAGGGAGAGGCGATGAATATAAATGGAAGGGAAACGGAAGGAAGAGAGAGAAAGGGAGAGAAAGAAAAGGAAAAGGAAGGATATGAAGAAAACAAGATGAAGAAAAGGAATATATGAGAAACGACAAAGATAACGAAAAGAAAGTAGAAGAAAGGAAAGAAAGCAAAATAAAGGAAAGAATAATAAAGGAAACGAAGAGAATAATAGGGAAAAGAGAAGAAAGAGAAGAGAACAGAGAAAGAGAGAGAAAGGGAAAGAGAAAGACACACACAACAAAACAAGACCTCAGCGTAGTAGAAGAAGAAAAGCGAAGACAAATAAAAGAGGAGAGGAGAGGAGAGAGAAGAATAAAGAAGAAGAAAGACAACAGAAAATAAACAAAGACAGGAAAAGAAAACAACAAAACAAAGAAGAGAGAAGGGAAGGGAAGGGGTTACAAGAAAGAGCAGTTAAGTAAGAGGAAAAGGAAGGGAAAGAAGGGGAAGAGAGTAGGAAGAGGAAAAGAGAAAAGTAGAGAAATAGAAGAGGATTGAAAATAAAGAAAAACAACAACAACAAAATAAAGAAGAGAAAAGGGAAGGGGTTACAAGGGAGAGCATTTAGGTAAGAGGAAGGGGAAGAGGAAGGGAAAGAGGAAGAGAAAGAAGAAGGGGAAGAAGCAATGACCTCAGACCTCAAAAATGCTTCCAGGAAAGGTAATTTTAGAGAGAGAGAGAATCAAGAACTGGCAATAAAGGAGTGTGAAAAAGAACGAGGGGAGGAGAAGATGAGGTTTCGGAACACAAGGCGAGGAGGAAGACGAGGAAGCGAGAAGTAAAGTGAAGGATATTGGGAAAGAGAGAAAGGAGGAGGAGGAGAAGGAAGAGAAAACAAGAGGAGAAGAGAGAAGAGGAGAGAAGAGAAGAAAAGAGATGAAATAGAAGGCAGCCGAAGGAAAGAGGCAATTAAAGAAGGGATTAGAAAGGAAGGGAAAGGAAGGAAAGGGAATGGACTGGAAGGGAAGGAAAGAGAAGGGAAGGGATGAGAAGGGAAGGACAGGAAAGAGAAGGGAAAGGAAGGGAAGGGAAGGGATGGAAAGGGAAGGGAAGGGAAAGGAAGGGAAGAGAAGGGAAGGGAAGGACTGGGAAGGGAAAGGTTGAGAAGGGAAGGACAGGAAAGAGAAGGGAAAGGAAGGGAAGGGAAGGGATGGAAAGGGAAGGGAAGGGAAAGGAAGGGAAGGGAAGGGAAGGGAAGGGAAGGGAAGGGAAGGGAAGGGAAGGGAAGGACAGGGAAGGGAAAGGTTGAGAAGGGAAGGACAGGGGAAGGAAGGGATGAGAATGGAAGGACAGGGAAGGGAAGGGAAAGGAAAGGAAAGGAAGGGAAGGGAAGGGAAGAGAGAAGAGAATGGAAGAGAAAAGAGGGGAAGAGAAGAGAAAAAAGTGAAAAAGAAGGGAAAAGTAGGGAAGGAAAAAGAAAAAGTTATAGGGAAAGAAAATGAAGGGAAGGGAAGGGAAAGGAAAGTACGGGAAAAGGAAGTTAAAATGGAGAGGATATAAAAGGGAAAAGGAAGATTTGAAAAGACTTGTCAACTGATACACAAGAAGAAAATATAACAAATTAGAGCATACAAACGTACCCACTTAAAAAGCCAAGAGGATGAAGAGAAAGAGGAAGAGGACGAGGAGGAGGAGGAGGAGGAGGAGATCCAGACGAAATTGTAATAATGAGGAAAATCCGACATTTCTAAAAACGTCACGAAAATGAATTCTTGGAAACAGTGGAAAGACGCGGCGGAGAAGAAGAAGAAGAACAAGAACAAGAAAAAGAACAAGAACAAGAACAAGAACAAGAAGAACACTAACAAAAAACATGTATAACAATAAAAAGAAAACGAATAAAACAAGAAGATCAAGAACATGAAATCAAGAACAAAAAGAGAGAAAAACAAGAAAAAAGAAGAGGAACAGGAAGAGGAAAGCACAAAAACAATGAAGACGAGAAAAAGAAAATGGAAAAAAATGCGAAAAAAAAAGATAAATGATAACGAAGATAAAGAACAAAAACAAGATTTAAAAAGAAAAAAAAAAGATAAATGATAACGAAGATAAAGAACAAAAACAAGATTAAAAAGAAAAAAAAAGATAAAAAGTGCTAAGTTCACCACAAACCAACAAACTTACATACAACAACAACAACAACAACAACAACAACATCAGCAACTCAAACACAAGCCATCAATTATCTTCTTTTCTTCATTTTCTTCTTTTTTTTGTCATCCTCAAACTCCTCTTATCCCATTTTCCTTAACAAACCATAATATATTCCGCATCGACATCCCATTTTCTTCCCACTCTTATCTCCCCCCGCAGCAAGGCGCGCGTATACCCGGCTCCCGTTTTCTGTGAGGCCGCAATTTCCAGCCCCAACTAAAACAAATCACGCGTCCGCCTCCAAAAAAAGAGAAAATGGGAGATAACGAGAGAAAACGAAGAGAAGTGCATCTCCGTCCATCAGCCAGAGCGGAGAGGAGGAGGAGGAGGAGGAGGACGAGGACAGCAAGCAAGATGAGGAGGAGAGCAAGGAAGAGGAGGTAGAAGAGAAAAAGGAGGAGGAGGAGGAGGAAGAGAGCTGTAAGATGAGAACAGGAGAACGAGGAAGAGAAAAGAAAATCGAAAGGGGAAAGAGAAAAGAAGAAAACCAAACAAAACAAAAGAGAAAAGAAAAAAAGAAAAGAAGAAAGCAAGGAAAGAAGAACATGAGGAGAAAGAGAAAGGGGGAAAAAAGGAGAAGAAAGAAACGAAGATAAGCAAGAAAAAAAGACGAGGAGAAAAAGAGAAAGACAGAGAGGCAAGCAGGAGGGAAAAACACCGAGAAAAAGGAGCCGAGGAGGAGAACGAGGAGGAGAAGGAAGAGAAATGGAGGAGATGTGATGACAGTGCACGTAGGGTGGAGGTAATAAAGATAATGATGGGTGGAAGGAACGATTCCCTCCCTCCCTCCTTCCCTCCCTTCCCTCCCTTCCTCCCTCCTTACTTCCTTCCCACCTGCGTTCTCCCTCCCTGCATTTCTTTCAATCTTCCACCCTCCCTTCCTTCTCTCTCCGTGTCTGCTTCCATTCCTCACTCCCTTCCTCTCTTCCTTCCCTCCCTCCCTCCCTCCTTACTTCATTCCTTGCCTCCCTCTCTCCCTCCTTACCTCCTTCCTTCCCTCCCCCTCTCCCTGCATTCCTTACGATCTTCCACCCTCCCTTCCCTTCCCTCTTTGTGTCTGCTTCCCTCCCTCCCTCCCTCCCTCCCTCCCTCCCTCTCTCCCTCCTTACTTCCTTCCTTCCCTCCCCCTCTCCCTGCATTCTTTTCAATCTTCCACCCTCCCTTCCCTTCCCTCTTCGTGTCTTTTCCTCCTCCGTCCCTGCCTCCCTCCCTCCCTCCTTACTTCCTTCCTTCCCTCCCTCTCTTCCCTGCATTCCTTTCAATCTTCCATCCTCCTTCCCTTTTCTCCTCGTGTCTGCTTCCCTCCCTCCCTCCCTCCCTCCCTCTCCTAATTCTCTGCTTATATCCTTTTTTTATATACCTCGCTCCTTCCTTCCTTCCTTCCCTCTATCCTTTTTGTTCTCGTTTTCCCTTTCCCGTCCTCCTCTTTTCTTATCCTTGCTATTCTTTCTCTTTCTTTCTTGATATTCTCCTCCTCTTCTCCCTTCTCTTTTCTCCTTCCCTTCTCTTATCTCATTCCCTGCGTCCATTCCTCCCAAATCTTCCTCCAATGGTGCCTCCCTCCTCCCTGCCTACCTTTTTTATCCCTCCCTTCTACCTGTCAACATTGCATTACTTCCCCTCCTTCCTCCCCTCTCCCTCCCTCCCCTACAATGTACACAAACACACACACAAACAAGGGCACAAACACTCCCCCCCCCCCCCCCCCGAGCCTTCACCAACAAGCCTAATGATATTCCCTTCACGTCTGATCATGAATATTCACCCACGTGGCTTTAGACCATTCAATATTCTCTCTCTCTCTCTCTCTCTCTCTCTCTCTCTCTCTCTCTCTCTCTCTCTCTCTCTCTCTCTCTCTCTGATATGAAAACCTTAAGTGTCTAATGCTCATATTGGAGGAGGAGGAGGAGGAGGAGGAGGAGGAAGAAGAAGAAGAAGAAGAAGAAGAAGAAAAGAAAAAGAAGAGGGGGAAGAAAAAAAAAGAAAAAAAAGATGAAGCAGAAGGAAGAGGAAAAGGAGGAGAAGAAGGAGGAAAAAGAGAAATAGAAAGTGAAAAAAGAGAAAAAAGACACGAAAGAAAAGGAGGAGGAGGAGGAGAAGAAAACGAACAAAAACGAAGAAAACAACAAGAAAAACCATGACAACAAGAACGAAAGCAACAAAAACAAGAAGAAAAAAGAATAAGAAGAAAACGAAAAATCAGAAAAATAAGGATAAAAAGAACGTATTGAAGGAATGAAAAGCAAAATGTGAGAATGAGCGATAAGGAGGAAAAATGAGGAGAGGAGGAAATCGAGGGAAAACGGAAGAAGGAAAAAGGTAAAAAAAATGTCGGTAATTGACTTTTTTTTTCTCTTTTGCTTGAACGTAATTGCCGGCTTGATCATTTCCTTCATTTCTCCTTTTTCCTCCTTTTTCCACCTTTGCTTTCCTTCTTTTTTCTCTTTCTGATGTTTTTTTTATCTCCCTTCCTTCCCTTTTTTTCTTTCTTCCTCTTTTTTTCTACCTTTTCTTATTTTTCGTCTTTCATAATTTTCTCACTTCCTTTCTTTCTTTTTCTTTTTCTTCCCCTCCTTTCATCTCCTTTCTTCTTTTTCCTTTTTTTCTTTCCTTCTTCCTTCTTTCCCTCTCCCTTTCTTTCGTTTCTTCCATCTTTCCTTTTTCTTTCTTCCATTCCTTCATTGTTATCTTATTCCTCTTTTTACTCTTTCTTTCCCTTATTCTTCCTTTCTTACATTTCTTTTTTTCTTTTTCCTCCTTTCTTCCTTTCTCTCTCATTCTTCCCTACCACATTTTCATCTCACGTTCCTTCCATCATTCCCTATTCATTCTTTCCTTCCTTCTTTTTTATTCCTCTCCTTCATTACTCATTTCCCTTCCTCCTCCTTTCTTTAACATCTAACACAACAAATAACTGCGGCCTTTTACATTTACATAACCCTGACCAGACAAGTAAATAAAAATACAAATAAATAAATAAAAACAACACATGCCCTCAACAATTATTTACATCAGAAAAAAAAGTTGCCGCGTATCCAACTTTCCACATCCGCATCATATTAACAAATTTTGGCCTCAGGAAACTACTTAACATTTATCCTTTGACACACGCACAAACTAATTACGCATACACCTTTTTTCAACAATGACCGCAGGGAGGGGAGGAAAAATATTACTATGGAATCAACATTTTATAATCCGTTTCACCTTTCCGCCTCAGGTAGAAAGGGAGAGCAGGTGAGCCTAAGGTACACAGGTAAGGCACTAATTAACGACAGGTAAATAGGTACAAAAACGGGTAATTAATGAGTAAATGAGTAACAAAGCAATGGAGATATTAAAGGAAGAAAGAAAAGAATGGAAAAATTAACAAAGGAAAGGACGAAAGAGAAAAATATAGTAGGGGAGAGTGCAGGAAAGGAAAAAGAGGGAAGAAGGAAATATTGAAGAGTAGGAGGGGAGAGATAGAAGAGAAGAAAAAAAACTTATGGAAAAAATATAAAAAAAAAACACAACATCCACAACTTCCATGAATAAAAAAAAAAGAAAAAAATAACGATGCAAAACGATAATACACAATAACAAAAATCAGAGAAGTATTTATGCAAAGACAGACAAACAGAACCAGAGAAAAACAACAGAAGAAAACGATAAACACCCAGAAACAAAAATGCAGACAGAAAAAAGGAGACGAACAGACAGACTAACCAACAGGAATAAAGAAAAAAAAAAACATAGCAAGACCAAAAAAAAATTCCCCGACGATGAAGTAAAAAGAAAAATCTGAGTTCGCCCTGAAAGTATGAGGTCGAGGGTAACGGTTCCTTATTTTTACGGCTAATCACCTCTCGTTTACCTCCATAGACCTCCAGTCCCTCCCTCCTTCCCTCCCTTCCTTCCTCTTTTCCCTCCATTCCTCTATACGACTTTCCACCTTGTTTTTTTCTTTATTTCCCTTTATTTCCCTCTTCCTCCCTTCTTTCCTTCCTCCCTTTCTCTTTTCCCTCCATTCCTCCTTGTGATTTTCCTCCCTGCTTTTTCTTCTTTACTTCCCTTTATTTCCCTCTTCCTCCCTCCCTCTTTCCTTCCCTCCTTTCTCCTCCCTTCCATTCTTCCATGTGGCCTTTCTCTTCTTTTTTTTTTTCTTCTCTACCTCCCTTTATTTCCTTCCTTCTCCCTTCTCTCCTTCCTTCCATCTTTCCTTCCCTCCTTTCCTTATCTCGTTCTCTCTTCCTCTTTTCTTCTTATGACTTTCCTCCGCCTTGTTTTTTCTCTCTCTTCTTTTTTTATTTCTTTCTCCCTTCCCTCTCCCTATCCTCCCTCTTTTATTCTCTCCCTTCTTCTCTCTTTCTTCCTCCCTCCTTGTTCTATTTATCCTTCTTCCTTCTATCTCCTTTCTCCTCCCCCTTTTCCCTTCCTCTCTTCCTTCTCTCTCTCCTTCTCCCTTTCTTCCTCATTATTTCCTTCCTCTACCTTGTTCTGTTTATCCTTTTTCCAATTATTTCCTTCCTTCTCCCCTCCCTCCCTCCCTTCTTTCCTTCCTTCCTTTCCCCCTTCCTCCTTTTTTTTCTCATGGCTTTCCTCTTATTTGTTCTCTTTCCTCTCTCTCTCTCTCTCTCTCTCTCTCTCTCTCTCTCTCTCTCTCTCTCTCTCTCTCTCTCTCTCTCTCTCTCTCTCTCTCTCTCTCTCTCTCTCTCTCTCTCTCTCTCTCTCTCTCTCTCTCTCTCTCTCTCTCTCTCTCTTATTTGCAACCCACTGACAAAACACCGGGAAACAGTAACGTTGAACATTTGGCGTGCAGTGCGTGCAGGTAAACATTGCAAAGTCAACTTAAATATATCTGTCACCTACAGACCTCCCGGGCAATCACTCGATGACGACCTTGAAATGTACAGCGTCTTAAGGCAGTCACTTAATAACAGCGACTCACTGATATTAGGAGACTTTAACCTCCCCCATATCGACTGGGCGACACTGTCAGGTACAGAAGGCGAGTCACATAGAATGATCAATTTCTAGAAGAAAATTATCTAAGCCAAATGGTTTCTGAGCCAACTCGACAAATAATATACTCGACCTTGTTATAACGACCCAAGATAACCTAGTCGTAGTGTCACGGTAGAGAACACCTCGGTTCTTGCGATCATAAATTAGTGCGCGTCGACATTAAAGCTCAATCATCAGTGACTGAAAATAAAGTAAAGGTGCCCAATTTCAAAGAGCTAACTGAAATCTGAAAAACCAACAGACAAACTAACAAATACAACTATCAGATGACGGCAACTAGAAGCCTGGCTAAGCCTTAACCTCAAAAAACTCAGCAGAACATCACGTTCGTTCCCTTGTGCGAGAAGCGAATTAACACTAATAAGCCCCACCGTGGTTTAAATTAAATTAAACAATCAGTCAATGAGAAAATTGTTTTACAGGTTAAAGAAAGAACAAAGGCTTTATAATGATGCCAGACGACGAGTAAAAAGATTAGTATGTCAGGCAAAGCGTAGATATGAAGAAAATATTGCAGCCAACTGTAAAAATAATCCGAAATCCTTCTTCAGTTACATAAACAACAGAAAGACGATCATAAGTGGAATTGGACCTTTAACAAACGGTGACGGTGCACTAGTGACTGACAGCCAACACATTGCAAACTTCTTAATTACTTTTCCTCGGTGGTTAATACTAACAGTCTTCCCACCACTACCACCAACGCCAGTACTCATGTAAATCTCGAGCATGCATTGCCTAACTTTGAAATAACAACCGATGAAGTCCTTAAAGCTCTCCATTCATAAAACAAATAAAAGTCCTGGACCTGACAAAGTATATCCAACTCTGCTGAAAAACAAAGAGCGAAAAATACTCTCTCCTCACAACCGTATTCAATATGTCCTTGCGACAAGGCATCGTCCTTCAGATTGGAAAAAGGCTAACGTGACACCGATTTTCAAAAAAGGAGACAAAAAAGTACCAAATATACAGGCCCATTAGTCTAACTTCGGTTGTGAAAGCTACTTGAGGGCATAAGACAAAACAGTGAATTACCTTGAAAGCCAGGTAAACTATGGGGCATAATTAGACAAAAAATTGAATTACCTTGAAAGCCACTCATTGATTGGGGACTCCTTCGAAACAAAAGATCCTGCCTATCAAACCTTAACCTTTTATAACGACCTCTTCACTGTTTATGACGTAACCAAATCACTGGACGTAGTCTATCTTGATTTCAGAAAGCGTTTGATAAAGTCCCGCATCATAAATTACTTTACAAATTAAAGCAAATAGGTATTGACGGTCAAGTAAACCAATGGATCGCAATTGGTGAGCAACAGACAACAAGAGTAGTGATTGACGGATTTAACTCAGGTGAGCGCGCCTGTCACTGCGTCCCTCAGGGGGCTCGTCCTTGGCCAGTGCTCTTCATTATTTACATCAACGACGGATGTTGCCAGACTCAATAAACCGCATTAGTTAATTTGCAGACGACACAAAGATTTGCAACTCGGTTTCTCACTGACGAGGGACAGCAAAAGCCCCAAGAGGATTTGCACAAAATTTCGGTCGGATAGATGGGTGCCAGGTCCTTCAAGTTGGAACGAGGAATAAGAAGTTCGAATACGTTAAACTCAAAAGCGTTCAATGCGTCAAAGACTTGGGGTCAAAATCGCGTCAAACCTCAAATTCAATGCATCGATGCAGCAAATAAAGCGAACAATGTTGGGCTTCATTCATTAAAAAGAAACTTTGTATTCAAGAATAAAGATGTAATACTCGCTCTACAACAGTTTAGTCAGACCCCACTTGGAATATGCGGTACAGTTTGGTCTCCCCACCATGCAAAGGATATTGCTAAATTAGAAGGTGTTCAGCGTCGGCAAACGAAAATGATCCCTTCCTTGCGCAACAAATCCTACGAAGAAGGCTTTCCCTAACAACTTCTCTTCTCTTGAAACGTCGCCTCGAGGAAAACGATCAGATGTTTAAAATACTTAATGGTTTCACGAATGTAGACAGATCAACATTGTTTATGATCTATGACACTTTGCGCACGAGGACCAATGGCGTAAAACTCAGAAGTATACAAGTAAATTCAGACTGCACCAAATTTTTCTTCACCAACGTTGTAGTGCGAGAATGGAATAAGCTTCCACCGTCAGTGGTCCAGTGTAACACGATTGACTCCTTCAAAAAAAAGCTCGACCGTCACTTCCTTCAACTTAATATCAACTAGAGTAGAAATGCAACGTTTTGGAGTCTTCTGATTAATGTAAAATCACTTAGGTTTAAGGACAGACCACCAAGTCTGGCCCATGGGGTCTGTGTGGTCTGATTTTCTATGTAAATCTATGTAAATCTCTCTCTCTCTCTCTCTCTCTCTCTCTCTCTCTCTCTCTCTCTCTCTCTCTCTCTCTCTCTCTCTCTCTCTCTCTCTCTCTCTCTCTCTCTCTCTCTCTCTCTCTCCTCTTCCCTCCAGTTAGCATACATCTGCCTTTCCTTTCTTTATTACCTCCCTCCTTCCTCCTTCTCTCTTTCTCTCTCTCTTCCTTCCTTAATTTCCCTCTGTTTCCCTCCATTCCTCTTTCTCATTACCTCTCTCCTTCCTCTTATTAATTCTCTACTCTCCTTTCCCTCTCCTCAACTCTCTCTTCTTCTTCATTGTCTTCTTCACTTGTTCCGTTTCCCCAATGCTTGTTTCCTCCTCCTCCTCCTCCTCCTCCTCCTCCTCCTCCTCCTCCTCCTGAGATATGAAAAAAGAGAGGAACAATAATGAGTTTTCCTAAGCCCACACCAGGGACAGACACACTCATTGAGGCCATTTGCATATTGACTGCCCGACACACACACACACACACACACACACACACACACACACACACACACACACACACATTAGAGATCGTGCATTAACCCTCGCATCGGAAACTTTATCTTGAGGTCTTAATGTTTTTTTTTTTTCTTTATTCCTGTTGGTTAGTCTGTCTGTTTGTCTCTGACTGTCTGTCTCTGTTTATGTTTCTGGCTGTTTTTTTTCTGTCTTTCTGTTGTTGTTGTTGTTTTCTTTCTGGTTCTGTTTGTTTGTTTTTTTATGTTTTTATTTTCATTTTTTGTCCTTTTCTGTTTATTTCTGTTTTATATTTCATTCTTTACATGTTTTTTTTGTATGTTTTTATTTGTTTTCCTCTAACAAGTCTGTTGCCTTATTTCTCTCTCTCTCTCCTTCTCTTCTCTCCTCTTCTTCTTCTTCTTATCCTCTAAATTATGTTCCTCTCTTTCTCAGTGTTTTTTCTACTCTTCTCTTCTCTTCTCTTCTCTCTCTCTCTCTCTCTCTCTCTCTCTCTCTCTCTCTCTCTCTCTCTCTCTCTCTCTCTCTCTCTCTCTCTCTCTCTCTCTCTCTCTCTCTCTCTTGATCTCCTTATCTCCTTTCGTTCCCCTCTCTCCCTCTCTCATCACTTTCTCTCTCTCATCTCCTTCCTCCTCATTTCTCTCTCTCTCTCTCTCTCTCTCTCTCTCTCTCTCTCTCTCTCTCTCTCTCTCTCTCTCTCTCTCTCTCTCTCTCTCTCTCTCTCTCTCTCTCTCTCTCTCTCTCTCTCTCTCTCTCTCTCTCTCTCTCTCTCTCTCTCTCTCTCTCTCTCTCTCTCTCTCTCTTTCCTTCTTTATCAATCTTCCCTTCTATCTCCTCTTATCTCTCCTTTATTCTTCGTTTTTTGCTTTCTTTATCTTCCTATCTCCTTTCTTTCTCCGTAATCATAATCATCTCTCTCTTACTCTCTCTATCTATCAATCTCTCTCTCTCTCTCTCTCTCTCTCTCTCTCTCTCTCTCTCTCTCTCTCTCTCTCTCTCTCTCTCTCTCTCTCTCTCTCTCTCTCTCTCTCTCTCTCTCTCTCTCTCTCTCTCTCTCTCTCTCTCTCAAGTGCTCATTAACTCGTCATTCTCACCTGCGAAGAATTATTGTTTTACCTGTGAACGTGTTAGGACATGTGTGGCGGGAGAAAGGTGTGTGTTAATTAGCCGCCCACACCTGTCTCTCTTTCTCACCTGTCTCTGTCTCCTCCTCTTCCTCCTTCTTCTCCTCCTTTCTCTCTCTTCCTTCCTTCGTCGATTTCTTTTTGTTCTTCTTCATTTCTCTTTCTTTGCTTCATTCTTCCCTGCTAACTTATTTTCTCTCTTCCTTTCTGTTAATTGCTTCTCCTCCTCTTTTTCCTCCTCTTCCTCCTCCTCCTCCTTTTTCTCCTTTTCTTTCCTCGATATATTTTCCTTCTTCCTCCATTGTCTCTTCCTTTCCTTCGTTCTTGTTTTTTTTATTTCTTCCTTTCCTCTATTACGCATTTCCCTTCCTCCTCTCTCTCTCTCTCTCATGTGTGTATGTGTGTGTGTGTGTGTGTGTGTGTGTGTGTGTGTGTGTGTGTGTGTGTGTGTGTGTGTGTGTGTGTGTGTGTGTGTGTGTGTGTGAGCTTTAAACCACTGTCTGAATTCATGACAAAGGGCAGAGGTTTTGCGGCCATACGCACACACACACACACACACACACACATGCATAATAGACAAACTAACCAGGTGTGAGGGAGAACCAACTGAATAAACAAGGTACTGCTGAGAGAGAGAGAGAGAGAGAGAGAGAGAGAGAGAGAGAGAGAGAGAGAGAGAGAGAGAGAGAGAAAATTAACAAATAGGTGCTTCTCTCTCTCTCTCTCTCTCTCTCTCTCTCTCTCTCTCTCTCTCTCTCTCTCTCTCTCTCTCTCTCTCTCTCTCTCTCTCTCTCTCTCTCTCTCTCTCTCTCTCTCTCTCTCTCTCTCTCTCTCTCTCTCCAGAAGCCATGTAGAATAAGAAAAGTTAACATCGTTCCAATCAACCTCCTCCTCCTCCTCTTCCTCTTCCTCCTCTTCCTCCTCCTCCTCCTCCTCCTCCTCCGGCTGCTGCTATTACTGTATTTGTTTCTCGTTCTTTCTTTTCCTTCTTTTTCACCTAGTTTCTTTTTTTTCTATGTATTCCTTCACCTACTTGTTGTTCTCCTTCATTCCTTCATTCCTTATCTTTGTCCATTCCATTCCACTCTTTTCTCTTTCTATTTGTATTTCTTTCTTCATCTCTTCTTTCCTTTTCTTCCTTTTCCTTCGTCGTTGTTGATTTCTTTTCTAATTTCCCTTTTTTTTCTCCCACTTCCTCATTTTTCTCCTCCTCCTCCTCCCTACTCTTTCCTCTTTTTTTTCTCTTCATTCCTTCTTTCCTTTTCTTCCTTTTCCTTCCACGTTGTTGATTTGTTTTCTAATTTCCTTTCTCTTTTTTTTCTTTCAGTTCCTCATTTTTCTCCTCCTTCCTCCCTATCCTCTCTCCCTACGTCTTCCTCCTTTATTCCTTTTCCATTCTCTCTTCCTTCCTCTACTTTTAAATTGGTTCCTCTTTTCCGCAACTTCTCTTCTCCTCCTTCTCCTTTCCTTCCGATCCTTCCATGTCCCTTTCAATCCGTTTTTCCTCCCCTCTTCCTCCATTTTTCCTCCTTCAACTTCTTGCCAACTTTCCCTTATCTTTCTCGCCCTTTTTTCTTTCCTTCCGGTCCCTTCCTATCCCTTTCAATCTGCGTTCTTCCTCCTCTTCTTCCTCCTCTTCTTCCTCTTCCTCCTCCTTCCTTCCTCTCTATTAACTCTTGGCCAACTTTTCCAATCTTCATCTCCCTTTCCATAGTTTACTTAACCACTCTCTCTCTCTCTCTCTCTCTCTCTCTCTCTCTCTCTCTCTCTCTCTCTCTCTCTCTCTCTCTCTCTCTCTCTCTCTCTCTCTCTCTCGTTATCCATCTATCTACCTATCTATCTGTCCTGTCACTCTGGCTCTCCCACGCTCTGCCATTCCACTCTTCCTCCTCCTCTTCTTCCTCTTCTTCCTCCTCTTCCTCCCTTCCTTCCTCTCTTCTCAGACTCTCCTAAGACCCTTCAAAGTACCGAAGTTCCCGCTCGGTGGCAGGACTCGCCTTCCGTTTTCTTTGGCGCGTCGATAATTAACTTTGGTCCTAACTTTTTTTCTTCTTTAGTTCCCCCATTTTTTTCCCTCCTCCACACCTCCCCCCCCCCCTTCCTCTATACTTTTTTCCCGTTTTCTTTATTTTTTTTCACATTTTCTTTTCGGGGTGACTGACTTAATTGAATACATCGCCTTTCGCCTCCCGCCCACTCGCACGAACTGAGACTTGACTTTAATGAGCTTTTAATATGAGAGTTTGTGGCGCGGTTAAAAATTGACTGGGAATTAAAGTTTAGCGGAATTAAAGTTGAAGATACTGATAAACTTTTACTTCATTTTATCTATTCGCTTATTCATTTATTCTCTTATTTATTCTTCTTTTATTTTCTCTATAAGGTTAAATGTTTTCTCTGGGCCCTGAAAGTTCATAAAAAAGATTAAATTTGTGACTGAAGTGGAAAAAAATTGAAATTATATTGATTCTTGTACCTCGGAAATGCTTATATATACGTGGTTATGGATGGTGTGTGTGTGTGTGTGTGTGTGTGTGTGTGTGTGTGTGTGTGTGTGTTTAATGGTATAGGGCAGACCTCTTCAGATACTTCATGAATTAGAAAGTTAAACGAAGTGAGTAATAAGTCTGAACCGAACACACACACACACACACACACACACACACACACACATAGGAGGGGCGAAAAGTGCTTACCAACTTCACCTATTCCGTTTACCCAAGTTTCCCCTCACATGCCACGTCCCGTTTTTTATGGCAAGAGTTGGTTGGCTTCCCATTTTCAACGTATTGGTGATTAGAAGCTTTTTTTCCAACTTGGCCGTCGAGCAGCGCCAGGTAGGCTAATGAGTTTTAAAATGAGATACCTTTGAGGATTTTATTATCTGAGGTAGTTTTATCATGTTTATGGTTAGCTAAAAAGACCTCAATTTGGGCACTGTTTTTCCCACGGTTCAAATCAACTTTTTCTTCTCTCTCTCTCTCTCTCTCTCTCTCTCTCTCTCTCTCTCTCTCTCTCTCTCTCTCTCTCTCTCTCTCTCTCTCTCTCTCTCTCTCTCTCTCTCTCTCTCTCTCTCTCTCTCTCTCTCTCTCTTTTTTTTATTTAAACTGACGAATCTATAGTAAACAACATATCCTCTCCCTCTTTCTCTTTCTCTTTCTCTTCCTCTTCCTCTTTCTCTTCCTCCTCCTCCTCCTCTTCCTCCTCCTTCTCCTCCTCCTCCTTTATCAATTATTCCTCTGTTCTCATCCTTTATGTACTCTCTCCCCGCTTCCTTTTTCCTCCGAGTTCTTTCACTTATTTTTCCCCTCAAGTGACTTTTCCGATTCCCTTCCTTATTAATGTTTTTGCCTTGCTTCGCTAAGTCCGATAGAGTTCTTAAAGTTTGTCGTTTCTTTTCCTTCTTTCTTCCTCCTCTTCCTTTGTCTATTTCTCCTCCCTTTCTTTGTCACTTTCTCCTCCCTTTCTCCTTCCTCCCTCTCTTTTTCCCCTCCTCCCTTTCTTTTTTCCTACCCCTCTTTGTCTCTAGTTTATCCCTTTTCTTTCTCCTTCCCTCCCTTTTATTGCCTCCATCTCCTCCCTTTCTCCTTCCCTCCCTTTCTTTGCCTCTTTCTCCTCCCTTTCTCCTTTCCTCCCTCTCTTTGTCTCTCTAGTTTATTCCCTCCCTTTCTTCTTCCATCTCTCTCTCTCTCTCTCTCTCTCTCTCTCTCTCTCTCTCTCTCTCTCTCTCTCTCTCTCTCTCTCTCTCTCTCTCTCTCTCTCTCTCTCTCTCTCTCTCTCTCTCTCTCTCTCTCTCTCTCTCTCTCTCTCTCTCTCTCTCTCTCTCTCTCTCTCTCTTGCTAACCATCTATTTCTCTACAATTGATTCCCTCTCTTTTTTTCTCTCTCCTTTCCTCCCCCTTTTCCCTTCTCTCCCTCCTCCCAAACTACCAACACTTCTCTCTCTCCTCTCTATTTATCTCCCTTTTTCCTCCCTTTTTTCCTCCCCTCTCCCCTTGAAATACCTACCTAATCTGTCTACTTGCTCTCCCCTGCAAAATTGATTCTTGGTTACACACTCTCTCTCTCTCTCTCTCTCTCTCTCTCTCTCTCTCTCTCTCTCTCTCTCTCTCTCTCTCTCTCTCTCTCTCTCTCTCTCTCTCTCTCTCTCTCTCTCTCTCTCTCTCTCTCTCTCTCTCTCTCTCTCTCTCTCTCACCTTGAAATCCTACCAACCTTCTTCCCTCTCCCTTTCAGTCTCATTTCATTTTTTCCCTCTCCCTTCACTTCTATTTCCTCTTTCTTCCTCCCTTCTCTGTCTCTCTTTCTCATCTCACGATCTTCCCTTTCTTCCCCTCTCCCCTTTTTTCCCTCTCTTTTTTTTCCCTCTCTCACTCCTTCCCTCCCTCTTACCTTCTCCCTTACTGTCTCTCTTTCTCATTTCTATATATTACCTTCTTACTCTCTCTCTCATCTCTTCCCTCATCTCCCTTCTTCTTTCCGAAAAAACTCTCTCTTTCTCTCCCTCCTTCCTCCCCTCTCTCCTCTTCTCTTTCCCTCCCTTACCGGTTGTGTTATCTCTATATCTTACCTCATTTCCGTCTCCCCCCTTCTCTCTCTCTCTCCCTCTCTTTCTCTCTGATTCTCCTCTTAACGCAAAAAATACACTTTACCTGTCCCTCCTTACCCCCTTCTCCTTCATTCCCTAACCACCCTTTATCCTTCTCTTTCTCTTTCTCCCTTTCTCACTTCTCATTAACACAAAAACTCTACTCCTTTCCCTCCCATCCCTTCCTTCATCCTACATCCTCCTCCTCTTCTCTCCCGCTCCCTCTCTCTCCACCTCTCAATGCAAAACTCTTACTCTTCCCTCCCTCTCCTCCTCCTCCCTTCCCCCTCCCCCACTACCTGTCTCTAATTCCACAGGTGACTTAATGCAGGTGTTCCAGCGCTCATTACTGCCACACCTTGATTCCAGGCAGATGCAGGGCGGCAGGTATTTTGGGCAGGTGAGTCTCGGCGCGTAACGAACGATGATAGCGCGTCCTCGTCCTAATTCCTCTGTTAATGAAGCGCACCTGAGCACCAACAGGTAAGAGGCAGGCAGGTCATTCACGTTCAGCCGCCACTCCTCGATAATGGTTATGCTTAGGTGTGGGTGTGGGTGTGTGTGGGGGGGGAGGTAGGAAAAGTGTGTGTGTGTGTGTGTGTGTGTGTGTGTGTGTGTGTGTGTGTGTGTGTGTGTGTGTGTGTGTGTTTGCTTCATTATGTTATCTTGTTTAGCTCTTTTTATGTCTATCTTTACATTTTTCTTCTTTCGTAATACTCTTCCTTTTTTCTCTCAATTTATTTCCTCCTCCTCCACTTCCTCTTTCATTCTCCCTTGTTTTTTTTCTCATCTCATTTACTTCATTATGTTATCAAGTTTATCTTTTTTTTTCTATTTATCTTTGCATCTTCTCTTCCCTAATACCCTTCTTTCCTCTCTTCGCTCTCTTCCTCAATTTCTTTTCTCTTCCCTCACTTCCTTTTCTCATTTTGTTTACTTCATTAGATTATCTTGTTAACTATTTTCTATTTATCTTTGCATCTTATCTTCTTCCATAATACTCTACCTTTCTTTCTCTCAATTTATTTCCTCCTCTTTCACTTTCCTTTCCGTCCTCCCTTCTTGCTTCTCTCGTTCCGTCACGCATTCTCAAAAACACTAATAAAAACCGAATGAATTAAACTTATTTTGAAATCAAGTAACGTGTATTTTAGTTGCTTGTTGGAAAAAAAGTTGTTCAGTCTCTCTCTTTTTCTTCCTCTCCCATTTCCCTTTCTCTCATTTTTGCTTCTCATATTCTTTCATCATGCATTCCCGAAACACACTAGTTAAAAAGTAATGAATTGAACATTTGAAATTCATTAAGAGAAATTTTACCTATTGGTTGGATAAAAAGAAAAAAATGCAGGTAAAAAATATGTAATGAATGGAATGCAAAAGTGATAAGGAAGGAATGGGAAGGAAATGAAGATAAAAGTAAGGAAGAGAGAGGGAGAAAAAATGTAAACCAGAAAAAAAGTAAATAAAAAGAAAACTGTAAACGGGAAAAGGTAAATGAAAAAGGAAAATGTAAACGAGGAAAAGGCAAATTAAAAAGAAGTATGTAAATGAAAAAAGTGAATGAAAAAAGGAAAATGTAAACCGGAAAAGGAAAATTAAATAGGAAAATGAAAACGGGAAAAAGGAAAATTAAATAGGAAAATGAAAACGGGAAAAAGTAAATAAAAAAGGAAAATGTAAACTGGAAAAAAGTAAATAAAAAGAAAAAATGTAAACGGGAAAAGGTAAATGAAAAACGAAAATGTAAACGAGGAAAAGGAAAATTAAAAAGAAGTATGTAAATGGGAAAAAGTAAATAAAAGGAAAATGAAAAAGGGAAAAAAGTAAATAAAAGGAAAAAAATAAACGGTGAAGGTAAATTAATAGGAAAATGTAAACTGGAAAAGGAAAATTAAATAGGAAAATGTAAACGGAGAAGGTAAATGAAAAAAGAAAATGTAAGCCGGAAAAGGAAAATTAAATAGGAAAATGTAAACTGGAAAAGGAAAATTAAATAGGAAAAATGAAAACGGGAAAAGGAAAATTAAAAGGAAAAGGTAAACTGGAAAAGGTAAACTAAAAAGGAAAATGTAAACGGGAAAAGTAAATAAAAAGGAAAAAATAAACGGGAAAAGGAAAATTAAATAGGAAAAATTAAAACGGGAAAAGGGTAAATTAAAAAGAAAAAATGTTATATATAGAATGGAGAATAAAAACAGACAAAACAACGCTTTGCTCTATGGACAAAAAAACACACGAGGGAAACTTTATGCTCGAAACTCTGATATGGGAAATAGAGTAGGAAAAAAATATTGATAAAAACGACATGTATGAAAGAATATGAAAAATGAAACCAGATGAAACAATGCTTTGCTCGATGGACAAAAAGTAACATGGGAAACTTTATGCTCGAAACTCTGATATGGAAAACAGAGTAGGAAAAAGATATTGATAAAAACGACATGTAGGAGAGAATATAAAAAATTAAACAAGATGAAACAACGCTTTGCTCGATGGACAAAAATACACACGAGGGAAACTTTATGCTCGAAACTCTGATATGGAAAACAGAGTAGGAAAAAGATATTGATAAAAACGATATGTAGGAGAGAATATAAAAAATTAAACAAGATGAAACAACGCTTTGCTCGATGGACAAAAAGAAACATGGGAAACTTTGTGCTCGAAACTCTGATATGGAAAACAGAGTAGGAAAAAAATGGAAAGGGAAAACTGAGGACGAGAAAAAGTAATTGGTAAAATTTCCCGTTTAATTTTTCCTATTTTTTTCCTCTTTATTTTTTTTTTTTTATTTATTTACTTTTCCCGTTTACATTTTCCTTTTTAGTTTACCTTTTCCAGTTTACCTTTTCCTTTGTGTATGAAAAAAATGTGAAAAAAAGCTACACACGAAAAGCAAAGAAAAAAAGGAAAACGTTACATACAAAGAACCGTGGACAAAAAAAAAACTACTTAAAACTTGGAAAATTTGCATACGAAAAAAAAGTAGAAAAGCGATATACATAAAAAGATGGAAATTACTACATGCGAGAATAAAAAAAAAAAGGAAATAAGACACCACATACAAAAAGAGAAACAAAAATAAAATCACTACATAAAAGAAAAACACTTCAAACACCACGAACTAGAAAAAAAAAATAATAAATAAAAAACACCACATACAAAAAGAGAAACAAAAATACAACGAACTCCATAAAAAGAAACACTTCAAACACCACGAACTAGAAATAAAACTGGAAAAAAAAAATAAAAAAACGAAAAAAAACGAAAAAGGATGAACCCGCCTTTGCCCCGACCCATCACAGTGTTTCCAGGTGGGACGGCGGATGTGTGACGGTGAGGGACAGGTGAGAGCCAGGTAGAGGCAGGTAAGGGCGGGTGATGACACGGAGCGCACGTTTGGAAGAGCCGTGACTAGGGGGAAAGTGTCAGGTGTGATATAGGATTGCAGGGCAGGTGTTACAGAAGCAGGTGTACTTGGGATGTCATCAGTGAAAGTGTCAGGTGTGATGGGAGGGAGGCAGGTGTATGTGGGAATGTGATCAGTGAAAGTGTCAGGTGTGATATAGGCTTTCAGGGCAGGTGTTACAGATAGGCAGGTGTATTTGGGAATCTGATCAGGGAAAGTGCCAGGTGTGATGGGATTTCAGGGCAAGTGTGATGAAGGCAGGTGTACTTGGGGATATAATCAGTGAAAGTGTCAGGTGTGATGTGACTGAACTATTTAAAGGACAGGTGTTACAGAGAGCCAGGTGTATATGGGGACGTGATTAAGTGCGCCAGGTGAGATGGGGGAGTGATGGAGGCCAGGTGTTACAAAGAGACAGGTGTAATTGGTGGTCAAAGTGGCAGGTATTGTGGTATTTCAATTAAGGTGTGATAAAGAAACAGGTGTATTTGGGGACGTGATCAAAGAAAATGTTCCAGGTGTGATGGGACTGGAGGGCAGGTGTTACAGAGGGCCAGGTGAGTTCAGTTGCTGGGCGCGGGGAGGTGAGGTTATTGGACTGGAAGGTGTTCATCAGAGTTATTGATTGAGACTGAGGGTGAAGGGATGGACGGAATTCAGTGCCGTGGAGATCTGTGTTAGGGGAGGTGAGTGAATAGAGGGATGTGAGAGGAGAGTGAATGAGTGAGAGGAACCGTAAGACGAAAGCAAGAAATGTAAAAAAAAGTAAAAAATAAAGGAAGGAAAGGTAAGAAGAGGAAAGAAAGTAAGAAAAAGAGAAGAAAAGATGAAAAAAGTAAGAAAAAAGGGATGCAAGAAATGAAAGAAAGAGAAGATAAAAAGAAAGAGATCGAGTAAAATGAAAGGAAAGAAAAAATACAGGAGAGAGTGTGCACATAGAAAAATAAAATAAAAATGGAATATAAAAAAAAAATAAGGAAGACGTAAGCTATCCAGACTAAGGTGTAAAAACAGGTGCACTTAAATAAAAAATAAAAAAGGTAAGGGCAACAATATAATTTCAACACACAATGGCTGGAAATGCGAAGGCAGGGTACGAACGTGTCTTTTACCTGGACGCACCTGGAATCATGGAAAGGACCGTCCAGCTCCCTCCCAGGTGTTTGAAATTATTAAACCTCTTCCGGGACACCAGGGAACGATTTAATTAGAGCGGATGAGAAGGTTCACCGGATACTGTTTAATTTTAGAGACAGAAGAGACAGAGAGATGAAGACGAAGACAGCAAGAGGAAGGCAAATACGTACATACATACACACATACATACATACATACATACATATACATACACACACAGGTTTTAATTAATAGAAGATAAGAGAGCTCAAACACACTTCAAAATATATGAGTATTGACAAACCTGACACACACACACACACACACACACACACACACACACACACACACACACACACACACACACATACACACACACACACACACACACTACATAAGCACTTCAAAGTCTCGGTTATTCCTTCATTTCCTTTCACTGGCCTATTCATCTACCTATTTTCTGTTTTAATCTGTGTGTGTGTGTGTGTGTGTGTGTGTGTGTGTGTGTGTGTGTGTGTGTGTGTGTGTGTGTGTGTGTGTGTGTGTTTATTGCCTGCATCGTTCCTTATTCCTTTTCCGGTTAATCATTTTCAACAGGTATATTTTCTTTTCTATCCATTTCACACGTATAACCATTTCTCTCTCTCTCTCTCTCTCTCTCTCTCTCTCTCTCTCTCTCTCTCTCTCTCTCTCTCTCTCTCTCTCTCTCTCTCTCTCTCTCTCTCTCTCTGAAATGTAAACCTCTCATCACACCCACACAGAGACACACCTACACACCTTCCCCCCACACCCACACCCCCTCCACCCCCTTCACTTCTCACTCCTCAACGCGTAACTAAACCAGACAGCCAATTCCCAGTAAGCCCACGCAACACGCCCCGCCAAGCCCGCCAAGCCAAGCCGCTCGTACTCTCTCCCATAAAAACGGCGCAGCGGCAAACGAAGGGATTATAAGCTAGGAACAAAACGATCTTCTGTAAGCCTCTTTTGCTCGGCTGCCGCGATGAACAGACGAGATTCCTTTTAGTGTTGGTGGGTGGCTTGATGTGTAAGAGTCAGTTGATGTGTATTAATATAGAAGGAGGAGGAGATGAGGAGGAGAAGAGGAGAGAGGAGGTAGAAGAGTTTTAAGAAGAAAGGAGAAGAAAGGGAGGAGTTTTAAGAAGAGAGGAGAAGGAGAAGAAAGGGAAGAAGTTTTAAGAAGAGAGAAGAAGAGAAAAGGGAAGGAGTTCTAAAAAGAGAGAAGGAGAAAAAAGGGAAGGAGTTTTAAGAAGAGAGGAGAAAAAAGGGAAGAAGTCTTAAGAAGAGAGAAGGAGAAGAAAGGAAGGAGTTTTAAGAAAAGAGAAGGAGAAAAAAGGGAAGGAGTTCTAAGAAGAGAGAAGGAGGGGAAAGGAAGGAGTTTTAAGAAGAGAGAAGGAGAAGGAAAGGGAAGGAGTTTTTAGAAGAGGAAAAAAGAAGAAAGGGAAGGAGTTTTAAAAAGAGAGAAGAAGAAGAAGGAGGCGTAGTTGTAAGAAGAGAGAAGGAGGAGAAAGAGAAGGAATTTTAAGAAGAGAGAAGGAGAAGAAAGCGGAAGAGTTTTAAGAGGGGAAGAGGAGGAAGAGAAAGAGGAGTTTTAAGACGAGAAAAAGAGAAGAGAGGGAGAATTTTTAAGAGGAGAAAAAGAGAACAAAGAGGAGTGGTTGTAAGTGATGATGTACCCTTTTCCTCTTTCTCTCTCTCTCTCTTCTCTTATCTCTACTTGAAGGAAGGGGAGGAGGAGGAGGAGGAGGAGGAGGAGGAGTCTGAAATGTGATATAGTACGTTTTCTTTTTTTCTTTCTTTCTTTCTTTCCTCTACTTCCCTGTTCCTCCTCCTCCTCCTCCTCATCCTCCACTTTATTCCTTTTCTTTCTCCTTCTCTTTCTCCCTTTCCTACTGTCTATGCTCCTCCCTTCTTCACTCCTCCTCCTCTTCCTCTTCCTAATCCTCCTCCTCCTCCTCCTCCTCCTCCTCCTCCTCCTCCTCCATCATGTTGCCTTCCTACTGTCATGTATCCTCTTACCTCCCCCTCTTCCCTCTTCTTTACCTCTCAATAAAGTCTTCCTCCTCCTCTTCTTCTTCCTCCTCCTCCTCTGGTCTATTAAACTGCCCTCCTCCTCATCTTTATCATACAAACTTCAATCCTCCTCCTCCTCCTCCTCCTCCTCCTCGTCCATCATGAAGAGTACTAAAGCCTCACAGAATCCGGTCTTCCAGTCACCCCCCCCCCCCCCAGGTATTCCCCAGGTGAGTGAGGTCCGCCATTACCTGCCGCGCCGCAAATGAGCGTCGTAAATTACAGGTGACAAAGGTGAGGCGTCCAGGTGAATTAACACGAGATAGGAGAGTGAGGGAGGGAGGGCAAGTAGAGGGGGGGGAAGGGGGGGAAGGAAAGAGAGTGAGAGTGACGAGTGTGAGGGAGAGGAAAGGAGAGGAGAGGAGAGGGGGAGGAGTTTAGGGAGGGAGGGAAAGCTAAAAGTGGAGGGAGAGGTGATTTGGAGTGAAGAGAGAGAGAGGAGAGGAATGAAGGGGGAGAGAAAGAAGAATAGCGACAAGATAGGAAGGAGAGTGAGATAAGATGAAGGAGGGAAAGGAAGGAAAAGGAGAAAAGGAAAGGAAAGGAGGGTAAAATAAAGGAGGGAGAGGGAGGGAAAGTAACAGAGGAAGGGAGGTAAAAAGAAAAGGATGTAGAAAAGGGCAATAGAAGGACAGCAATAAATGAATGAAATGATTATGAGGGAAAGGGAGATAAAGTAAGGAAGGGAGAGAGGGGAAGAAACAGAGGAAAAGACGTGCAGAGAAGAGGAGAAAGAGAAGAAAACAAGAAATTAAAGAAAGACAGAAAGAGATAAAGAAAGAAAAAATAGAAGACGGAGATGAAAAGGGGGAGAAAAGAGTAAAGAAAAGGATAAGAAGAAGAGATAAATAAAAAAGGGAGGAGGGGGGAAGAGAGAGGTGGACGGAGGAAAGGGAAAAGTTTTAACAAGAGGCAGGTAAAGGGAGAGAGGGGAGAGAGAGGGAGAGGGGAGAAAGGGTAGGGAGGGATAAAGAGGATTAAGGGAGAGTACAGTGTCACATTAACTTTTCTCGGCTCGCAGGGAGATTAACCTAACTAGCTCCGTTGTCTCCCTTCCTCCCTTTTTTTCCCTCCTTCTCCTACCTAGCCAACCTACCTGACCTGTCCTTTCTTCTTTATTTATTTTCTAATCCTATACTCTTCTCTATCTGTCCTCTACCATTTCTTTGCTTTCTTGTTCGCTTGTCTTGTTTAACTTTCATTTCTTGTCTTTTCATTTTTTGTCTTTTGTATCTATTTTCTTGTCTTTTCATTTCTTGTCTTTTGTATCTATTTTTTTTTTTTTGTCTTTTCATTTCTTGTCTTTTGTATCTGTTTTTTGTCTTTTCATTTCTTGTCTTTTGTATCTATTTTTTTGTCTTTTCATTTCTTGTCTTTTGTATCTATTTCTTGTCTTTTCATTTCTTGTCTTTTGTATTTATTTTCTTATCTTTTCATTTCTTGTCTTTTGTATCTATTTTCTTGTCTTTTCATTTCTTGTCTTCTGCATCTATTTTCTTGTCTTTTCATTTCTTGTCTTTTGTATCTATTTTTTTTTGTCTTTTCATTTCTTGTCTTTTGTATCTATTTTCTTGTCTTTTCATTTCTTGTCTTTTGTATCTATTTTCTTGTCTTTTCATTTCTTGTCTTTTGTATCTATTTTTTTTTGTCTTTTCATTTTTTGTCCCTTGTATCTATTTTCTTGTCTTTTCATTTCTTGTCTTTTGTATTCATTTTCTTGTCTCATCATTTCTTATTTTCTTTATCTATCCTCTACCATTTCTTTGTTTTCCTCTTCGCTCGTCTTGTTAAACTTTCATTTCCTGCCTTTTTTTCTCTCTATTTTCATTCCTTTCCGTCTTTTCCCTTATTTCCTTCTGTTTTTTTTATTTTCCTTCATTTCTTTCATCCCATTTTTCCTTTCCTCCTTCCTTATTTTCTCCTCCGTCTCTCTTCCCTTACACTCTTCTTTTTTATTGTTTTTGCTTTTCTTCTGTTCCATCTTCGTTTCCTTCCCTCTTCTCTTCCTTTATCTCCTGTATTTCTTTCCTTCAGTTCTCAATCTTCTCTTTAGCATCATGTAAATCTATTGCTCTTTTCTCCTCTCCTCTTCTCTTCTCTTCTCCTATTTCTTCTCTCCTCTCGTTTCTACTTTTCTCATTTATCTTCTTTACTTTCTCTCTCTCTCTCTCTCTCTCTCTCTCTCTCTCTCTCTCTCCCCCCCCCCCCCCACTCACACACACACACACACACGTAGCATTACAATATTCATCAATAACACTTCTCTCCAGCGTTTGAAAAAGTTTTATGACGCTATGGAAAAATATTTAGTCAGTATATTTCGCTGTATTGCCACTTCCGCGTCCACTAAATCTTTTCCACACGTAATACATTTTTTTCCTGTCCCTTTTCCCCAAATTATCATAACAGAAACGAATGTGTAAATAGTGGATAAATGGGAGTGCATAGGCGAGAATGTGCACTTAAGGAGGTATTCATGATCCAAATGCTAAAATAAAACTTAATTGTCCATTTTTAATTTGGGATAGTTTGTCATTTCCCAATATTAGAAAAGAGAAATCGTAAACACCAAAACGACATTAAAGAATAGTAGAGTCAAAAGAAACGACAAAAAGATCTAAAGAGGAGAATCAATTAAAACTAAAGAAATAACAATAACAAAATAATGTCAAAACAAACATGAAAAATATTATCGGAACCAAAACCAAAAACCAGAATCAAAATTTCGGCTCCATAGAAACAAAACAAAAACCATCTAAATCGATACCGAAAAATAGAATAAAAATAAATAAATAAACGACAGATAAAAAAACGAAGAACGACAAACTCAAAACGAAAAACGGCAAAATTAAAAAGAAAAAAAATGTTCATCAAAATAAAGTAAAAAGAAAAACCACTGAATCAAAAAACAAAACAAAACAAAAACGATTAAAATATATCAACAAAAACAAGGAAAAAAAAAAAAACATTAGTACCAAAATTTGAACCCCACCATAAGAACCAAAATCTGAACTCCACAAAACATAATCAGTACAAAATTCTAACCCTACAAAAACATCTAAACAAAAACAAATAAAGAACAACAAAAAGAAGATTCATAGGCAATAAAACTTAACCCAATCAAAAATACCTTCAACCAAAACTCAAAATCAGCCTAGAGAAATAAAGAACAAAAAAAAAAAATTCATAGGCAACAAAACTTAACTCAACCAAAAATACCTTCAACCAAAACTCAAAATCAGCCAAGAGAGAAATAAAAAACAAACAAAAAAAGACTCATAGGCAACAAAACTTAACCCAACAAAAAAAAATCGCCAACCAAAACTCAAAATCAGCCAAGAGAAATAAAGAACAACAAAAAAAAGATTCATAGGCAACAAAACTTAACTCAACCAAAAATACCGTCAGGCAAAACTCAAAATCAGCCTAGAGAAATAAAAAAAAAAAAAAGATTCATAGGCAAAAAACTTAACTCAACCAAAAATACCTTCAACCAAAACTCAAAATCAGCCTAGAGGAAAAAAAAAAAAAAAAAAAAAGATTCAAAGGCAAAAAACTTAACTCAACCAAAAATACCTTCAACCAAAACTCAAAATCAGCCTAGAGAAATAAGGAACAACAACAAAAAGATTCATAGGCAACAAAACCCAACCAAAAAATACCTTCAACCAAAACTCCAAATCAGACTATAGAGGTAAAGAACAAAAAAAAATTCATACCCAACAAAACTTAACCCAACCAAAAAAAAAAATCGCCAGCCAAAACTCAAAATCAGCCTCGCCGTCACAGACAATCTCAACCGAACCGAATCGCCGCTTAACCGATCAGCCAGTCCGGAAGGCGATCCATTACGCGGCGGACCCACCATTGCCCGGACCGGAGCCTCCAGCAGTCAACGTTAAGGGGCCGAAGGGACACAAATAGGCCGGATCCACCACGGACCGAATCAGTGTCAGTCCGAATAATCCAGACGAACACGGAAGGAAGGGGAAGGAAAGGGGGAAGGAGGGAAATGGAGGGAGGGGAGGGGGTTAAGAGTGGTTGGAGGTAGGTAGGGAGGGAAAGGGAGAGAAAGGTTGGATGGGAGAGAAAGGGGAGGGGAAATAAGTGAGGAAGATGGGTGAAGGAGAGAGAGAGAGAGAGAGAGAGAGAGAGAGAGAGAGAGAGAGAGAGAGAGAGAGAGAGAGAGAGAGAGAGAGAGATAATGATACCGAGCTGACTTCGCCTTCGAGTTAACTTGACATAATGTTGACCTCCTCCTCCTCCTCCTCCTCCTCCTCCTCCTGATCTTCCACCTATTCTGGTTAATCTTCTACCTTGTCTTGCTAATCTTCCTCCTTCTCCTATTCCTCTTCTTCTCATGCTCCTCCTCTTCTTTCCTCCTTTTCCTCTCCTTCTATTCATCTCCTCTTCCTCCACTTCCTTTCCCTCTCCTCTTTCCCTTCCCCCTCTTCTGCTTATCCTCCTCCTATTCCTCTCCTTCCCTTGTTCCTCCTCTTCCTTTTTCATCACTTCCTCACCTACTCTCCTCTCCTCTCCTCTTCTCCCCTCTCTTCCTTCTTCAACACGACAAAAGAAGAAGAAAAAAAAGCACTCCCAAGAATTCTCCTTTGTTCCCACTTTACTTTTTTTTCATTATTTATTCGCTCCTGTCCCGAGATAAAATATTTCCCCCCACAGCACCCACTGCCATAAAACAAAGAGAAATATAAATCGACGCTCCGAAACGAATAAATTTAACCTTTCAAGGATTTTAGGATTTTATAACTATTGGATTTTGACGATATTAGGAGAGGTGGGTAGTGGTGGTGGTGTAGTAGTAGTAGTAGTAGTAGTAGTAGCTGTAGTAGTAGCAGTAGTAGTAGTAGTAGTAGTAGTAATGATAGTCCCCTTCCTTTTCCTTATCTCTCTCTTTCTCTTCGTCATTCTCCTCTTCCTCTTCTCCTTCCCCTTTACCTTTCCTCTTTCTCTTCTTCCTTTCCCTTCTCCTTTTCTTATTCCCCTCCTTTTCTTAGTAGTAGTAGTAGTAGTAGTAGTAGTAGTAGTAGTAGTAGTAGTAGTAGAAGTAGTCCATCAACCTATCCTTTCATTAAACAGTTGTCGTCATTTGTGATTCTAAACGTCCATTTGTCTGTCTGTCTGTGTGTCTATTGGTCCATCTGTCACCCGTATGAATTACTCTGTCTGTCTGTCTGTCTGTCTGTCTATCTGTCTGCCTGTCTGTCTAACTATTGGTCTATCAGTCAGGTATGAATCACTAACTGTCTATCTATCTGTGTGTCTGTCTATCTATCTATCTATCTATATGTCTGTCTGTCTGTGTATGGGTCTATATGTCTGTGTGTCTGTCTGTCCGTGTCCAATTATTATGTCACGCTATTTCCTCGGCTAATGAGAGAATCAATTGCATAACTTATCCACGACTAATTGCATGGGTGTATCTGTCAATCATTCTCTCTCTCTCTCTCTCTCTCTCTCTCTCTCTCTCTCTCTCTCTCTCTCTCTCTCTCTCTCTCTCTCTCTCTCTCTCTCTCTCTCTCTCTCTCTCTTAAGTAGTGATAAGAAAAAAATAAAGGAAAAGAAAGTGCTGAGAAAAACAAATACTGATAAGAAGGAGGAGGAGGAGGAGGAGGAGGAGGAGGAGGAAGAAGAGCATTGGGTTCAAAGGTAAGAGAGGACAGAGCAACCAACATTCGAGAGAGAGAGAGAGAGAGAGAGAGAGAGAGAGAGAGAGAGAGAGAGAGAGAGAGAGAGAGAGAGAGAGAGAGAGAGAGAGAGAGAGAGAGAGAGAGAGAGAGAGAGAGAGAGAGAGAGACACACACACACACACACACACACACACACACACACACACACACACACACACACACACACAGACAGACAGACAGACAGACAGACAGACACACACACACACACACACACACACACACACACACACACACACACACACACACACACACACACACAGACAGACAGACAGACTTCCACTTCCCCGAAATTTCCTTCAATCCTCCATCTTCTTTCTACAAATGCTCCTCCTCCTCCTCCTCCTCCTCCTCCTCCTCCTCCTCCTCCTCCTCCTCTTCTTCCTCCTCCTCCTCCTCCTCCTCCGCGACCTGCTTCAGGGTCACACGTGTCAACTCCTATTGCTGCTGCTGCTGCTTGCTGACCTGCTCTGCTAAGTGCTAAGTGTTATATTCACTCTTGCTCATCCTCCCTACACCTCCTCACAACACTGTGCAACTCCTTCCTAACTATTAAGCTCCTTCTTAACCTTACTACACAAATTTCATATTTATTTTCCAAGAAGTGTACTTAGGAGGTCCTTGTTTTCAGGCTGATTTTCTTTCATTATTCGTATTCCCAGCCGCGAGACCCTTTGTTTTTTCCTCCATCCCTAGAGGGAAGTCTAAAGAGAACACCTGCCCGAGCCAGGCAGGAGGGAGTTAATCGTTCTCACCTGACCTACTGCCACTCACTCACTCATTCTCTCTGAAGTTAAAAGGTAACAAAACATAACAAAAGATAACAATAAAAGATATGGCTTCATCACTACGCAAATGCCCGGTGCAAGGACGCTTCTCCCACAATATTTTGATAATCATGTAGACACTGTCAAATGGAAAAGAAGATCTCAGATTTAGAGTAAAGCGTTGAACCAACGTCCCCTCTACCCGCTCTCACCCCCGCTGCTTCTTCCTCTTCTTCTTCTTCTTCCTCTTCCTCTTCTTTGCCTTCCTCTTCTTCTCCCTTCTTCATCTCCTCCTCCTCTCCTCCACCGTCCCAGGGGTTTCTTCTTCTTCTTCTTCTTCTTCTTCTTCTTCTTCTTCTTCTTCTTCTTCTTCATCTTCTTCTTCTTCTTCTCCCATCCATCTCCTTCTCGTCCCCACGTCCTCCTCCTCCTCCTCCTCCTCCCTCCTCCTCATCGTCTCCTCCTCCTCCTCCTCCTCCTCTTCCCTCCTCCTCCTCTTCCTCCTGCTTCTTCTTCTCCTTCTTCTTCTTCTTCTTCTTCTTCTTCTTCTTCTTCTTCTTCTTCTTCTGCTTCCACCTCTCATCCATCTCGTCCTCCTCCTCCACTCCCTCCTCCTCCTCTTCTGCTTCTTCTACGCCTTCTTCATCTTCTTTTTCCTCTCATTCCTCCTCCTCCTCCTCCTCCTCCTCCTCCTCCTCATCCTCCTCCTCCTCCTCCACCCCTTCAACCTCCTCTTCCTCCTCTTCCTCCTCCTCCTCCTCATCATCATCATCATCTTCATCATCATCATCATCTCCTTCTTCTTCTTCTTCTCCTGCTTCTTCTTCCTGCTCTTCACCTCCTCCTCCTCCTCCTCCTCCTCCTCCTCCTCCTACCCCCGAGTTTGCAGGCGTAGACGGAAGACCATCCTCCCAGTCGTCTCCTGTGAAGACGGATCACACTTCAACGGATCAAGAATCAACACCAAGGTTAACATAAAACTGGTGGGTGACAGCATTGTTAGAGAACAACTGACTGAGTTCTGTGGACGAAGTATCAAGAACAGAAGACGCTACTGTATTCCTGGTGCAAAACTACAAGATATAGAAGAAGCGGTAGACCTCGTCTCAGACCGCACGGAGCAGGACACACTCTTTGTTTTGCACGCTGGCACGAACAACGTTCAAACAATGTCCACGGAGGAAATTATAGCTGACTACCGACGAGTAATCCGCCGCTTCAAGGAAAAGTCAAGCCACATCATCGTCTCCGGGATTCTTCCGAGAATCAACGCCTTCACAGGCTTCCACAGAAAGGCGTCGAACATCAACAACAGATTGAAGCACCTCTGCCAGAACGAGGAAGTTTCGTTCGCAAGTCAGTGGGATCATTTCTATGATATCCCCGACCTTTTCCGTCCTGACGGTCTTCACGGACTTCACCTCAATGCGATTGGCTCAGCACGGCTTGGTAGGTTGCTGAACGAGGAGGTACTTTTGTACTCAAAAAACTCCGAGCGCGGGAGGGGCACCAAAGTATCGTAAACAACCAACCAGTAGGGACCGCTCATTACACACCAAGGCCCCCAACAGTGAACACAAGCAGACACCAGACTACTGTGCCGCGAAGCGTTGAAGTCAAGAAGGACATTTCTGTCCTATACACCAACGCGCGGAGCTTAATACCCAAACGGGATGAGTTACTTGCCTATGTTGACGTAGAAAGTCCGGACGTGATTGCCATCACCGAAACGTGGGCCACCTCTGACCACCTAATGACCGAATTCTCAATTCCGGGATACGAGAGCTTCTACAAAAACAGACTTCACAAGAAAGGAGGAGGTGTCATCTGTTACGTCAAGAACAAATACCCTGCCGTGGAAATAACCAAAGAAGACTCAGAGAAATATGACACTGTATATGTTGAACTGGAGACTAGCAAGCACAACAAAATAACGATTGGAACCGTTTACAGACCTCCAAAGCAACAAGCAGCGGACGACGAAGCGCTGTACGAGGAAATTCACACCATAACACAAAACAAACAGTCAGTCATTATCGGGGACTTTAACTGTTCCAACATTGACTGGACCACGATGATTGGAGATCGGGAGGGTAACAGATTGCTCGAAATGTTAGAGGACAATTTTCTTACTCAGATTGTTACCCAACCGACGAGGGAAAATAACTTATTAGACCTAGTACTCGTGAGTGATTCAGATCTCACACGTGAATGTCAAGTCGGCGAAAAACTGGATGGTTGCGACCATCACCTAATTCGCCTAAAAATCAGAACAGACCATGAACTCACCGAAAACATGTCCAAGATTCCAGACTACAAAAAAGCCAATTTTAACTTCGCTCGTGAGCTGCTAACCCAGACAACTTGGGAGCCCATGAACCTCACTCCGGTGGACGGCGCGTGGAACGGCTTTAAGAACAAACTCCTGGAGGTAGAGAGAACGACTGTTCCCATGAAGACAAGGAGAACAAATAATGCCACAAGCACACCATGGCACGGGCACGGGCACGGGCGATTAATTTGAAGAAGAGAAAATACAACTTGCTAAAGGAAAACAGCACTGACGAGGCACGCGAACAGTACCATCAAAGCCTCAGAGCTTGCAGAACACTCATTCGCCAGAGTAAACGCGACTATGAAAAGCAAATTGCACGCGAAGCCAAGTCCAACCCGAAAAGTTCTTCACGTATATAAGAACCAAAAGAAGACAAAAGCAATATCGGTCCCTAAAATAAGAAAGAGACGAACTAACAAAGGACAGTAGACAAATGGTCTAAATCCTAAACAGGAACTAAGCGTCTGTGTTCACGGTCGAGAATACCCAGTCGAGAGCCCTTCCCACCGATGGGAATCACTCCCTAGAAATTGGTACAATCGACGAACGGGATGTGAAAAAGTACCTAGACAAACTCGAGACAAACAAGTCTACCGGACCCGACGACTTGTCACCCAGGCTGCTCAAGGAACTCAAGCAGCAAATCCTCAAGCCACTCACCGCCATCTACAATCTGTCACTACAACAAAACAAAGTCCCGAAAGACTGGAAACAAGCGAACGTAACACCGATCTACAAAAAGGGAGACAAAAGTGTGGCCCTAAACTACAGACCAATCAGCTTGACCTCAGTGGCGGGAAAAATCCTCGAGAAGATCATCAGAGACAAACTCGTTAGGTTCCTTGAAGACAACAACATCATTTCCGATGCTCAGCACGGTTTCAGGAACAAGCGCTCATGCTTAACCAATTTATTGGACTTCTTCCAAGGTATCTATGAAAACTGGGATAATCATATCCCCAGTGATGTTATATATCTAGACTTTCAGAAAGCCATTGACAAAGTGCCACATGAAAGACTCCTCAAGAAACTTAAGTCGGCGGGATTAGGCGAGGATCTGACAGCGTGGATCAAAGACTGGCTCACTGAAAGAAAACAACGAGTTGTACTCAACGGACAGGCCTCCGAGTGGCTCCCGGTCACAAGTGGAGTGCCACAGGGGTCAGTGCTGGGACCCATACTTTTCATCATATATATCAACGACCTAGAACTAGGATTAAAATCCAATCTTTCAAAATTTGCCGACGACACAAAGGTGGGTGGGAAGGCCCTCACGACGGCAGACTGCGAAATTATCCAGAGAGACCTGGACCAGATCACTCGGTGGTCAGAAAAATGGCAGATGTCCTTCAACACTACCAAATGTAAAGTAATGCATATCGGATCCAGAAACAGCAACCACATATACCACATGGGTGGCGAACCACTACATGTTGTGCAAGAGGAAAGAGACCTCGGGGTCACCATCAGCAGTGACTTGAAACAAACAAAACACTGCAAGTCCGCCTGTAAGAAAGCCAATACAATGCTTGGGTTCATATCGAGGAACTTCGAATACAAGACGCCGGGAGTTATGTTATCCTTGTATAATTCGCTGGTAAGGCCCCACCTGGAATACGCCGTGCAATTCTGGTCTCCTAATTACAGGAAAGACATTGAATTACTTGAGAGAGTACAGCGCCGCGCCACGAAGATGATACCATCACTGAGGACGAAACCCTATGAAGAACGACTCGAGCGACTCAACCTCTTCACGTTGGAAAAGAGACGACTGCGGGGAGACATGATACAAGTCTTTAAGTACCTGAACAAGCTCAGCAACGTTGATCACTCCAAACTCTTCACGCTACAAACTAACCTGAGAACAAGAAACAACGGAAAAACAATTCAAGCAAAGCGATGCAATACCGACATCGGCAGGAGTTATTTCTCGAATAGAGTTGTTCGCCACTGGAACAGCCTTCCTGCAGAAGTGGTTAGCGCAGAGACCATCAACTCCTTCAAGAAACGCATTGATCGCCACTTTGCTGCAACAGGAGTGAACTGAACGTTCCCAAGAGTAGGTACACAAGTGCTTTAATCCTTCCCTGCAAGCCACTCCTGTGGCAAACGGATTGATTAAATCACTGAACGCAGGCAGCCTAGTAATGAGCCAACAGGCTTTCTGCTGCCTGCTAGTCCATGTTTCCATGTTTCCATGTTTCCTCCTCCTCCTTCTTCTCAGTCTCATTTTTCTCCACCTTTCTTTTTTTTTCCTTCTCTCCGATCTCTCCATAACTTGCTACCTCAATCTATCGCTTTTCTCCCTCCCTCTCCCTCCCATTCTCCTCCTTCATTTTACCTCTCTTAACCCTCCTCCTCCTTCTCTTCTCTTCCTCCTCTCTCTCTACCTCTATTCATCTCCTTCTCTATCCCAGCATCCTTTATCTTTGTATCTTTCAATTTGTGTTCCTATTCCTCTCTTTGTTTTTTCCCTCTATCTCTCTTCTCTTTATCTCTTCTCTCTTTCCTCTTTTCTTTATCTCTTTTCTTCTCTTTCTCTGCTCCGTTTTTTTTATTTTCTCCTTTTCTCTTTTCTTCCCTTGCCGCTTCCCTCCTTCCTTCCTTACTCTTTTTTTTTCCCTTCTCTCTCTCTCTCTCTCTCTCTCTTGTCTCTTCATCTCTTCATATTTCTTTATTTGGTCACTAAGGAATGCAAGGTCCCATTACGTCATTGGTCTTTTTCTGCACCCTACCTTTACGTGTTTCCATGTTTTTATACTTTATCTTGCTCTTCTTTCTCTCCTGCACGTTTCATATCGTGTTTTTTTCTTTCTCTTTCCTTTTCTTTTTTTCTATTATTTTCAATTTTGTTATCCCCTTCCGTTCTCTTTCCCGTCTATGCCCTTCCTTACTTTCCTTCCCTTCCCTTCCCTTCCCTTCCCTTCCCTTCCTTTCCCTTCCCTTCCATTCCTTTCCCTTCAATTCCCTTCCCTTCCCTTCCCTTCCCTTCCCTTCCCTTCCTTTCCCTTCCCTTCCCTTCCCTCCCTTCCCTTCCCTTTCCTCAATAACTCTTTACCTTCCCATTCCAGTCTCAATTTGTTAAACCATTACCATATCTTTCTCATCTTGTTCCTCCTCCTCCTCCTCCTCCTCCTCCTCCTCCTCCTGCTTCTCCTCCTCATCTTCATCATCATCATCATTTTTTTTCTCATCCTTCTGCAACTTCAATATATCTTCCCTTCCTTTCCCTTACTTTACATTCTATTCCTTATCTCAATTCGTTACTCCTCCTCCTCCTCCTCCTCCTCCTCCTCCTCCTCCTCCTCCCTGATGCGCCGTGGCCAGCAATATTGAAAAAGCCGCCTTCAATTTCTCTCATTCGTGTTGTATCGAGAATCCGGGTTTATTTATATTCTGACCAGGTGAGAGAGAGAGAGAGAGAGAGAGAGAGAGAGAGAGAGAGAGAGAGAGAGAGAGAGAGAGAGAGAGAGAGAGAGAGAGAGAGAGAGAGAGAGAGAGAGAGAGAGAGAGAGAGAGAGAGAGAGAGAGAGAAAAGAGGGGAGAGAGGAGGAGGATTAAGAGGAAACAAAAGTAAAATAGATTTGGGTTGAGGGAGAGAAAGAAGGGTGGAAGGAAGGAAGGAAAGAATTAAGGAATGGAGAGAGAGAGAAAGAGAGAGAGAGAGAGAGAGAGAGAGAGAGAGAGAGAGAGAGAGAGAGAGAGAGAGAGAGAGAGAGAGAGAGAGAGAGAGAGAGAGAGAGAGAGAGAGAGAGAGAGAGAGAGAAGGGAAGGGCGTAAGGAAGGAAGCAAAAAGGGAGAATAAGGAAAGAAAATACAGTAAATGAGAAAGAGAAGGAAAGGAAAATTGAATGGATGTGAAAGAAAGGAAGGGAAGGAAAGGAAAGGAAAAAAAATAAAATGGGAGAGAGATAAAACATCCTTTCCCTTCATAATTTTCTCTTCTCTCCTAGTCTTCTAAATACACGGAAAATAAAGAATGAAAGAGAGAGAGAGAGAACAAAAGAGCAAGAGAGAGAGAGAGAGAGAGAGAGAGAGAGAGAGAGAGAGAGAGAGAGAGAGAGAGAGAACCGGCTTACTCGTATTTAATCTGGTTATTTTCTCCTATTACGAAATAACGCAAAAAAATAGTTCGTTATGCATTTTCCGTCATTATGGTTCCTTTTGCGATGCCTTTGTCGGGTTAATGAAGTGACGTTTGAAAAATAGAACCAAAAAAAAAAGGCGAAATTGAATTAAAAAAAGAAAAATCGTATTCCCTTATGAACGTAATGGGAATGAAAGGTACACACACACACACACACACACACACACATACACACTTCCTCGCTCTCTCTCATTCTCATTCTCTCTCTCATTTTCATTCTTTTCCTCCTCCTCCTCCTCCTCCTTCTTCTTCCCCTTCTCCTTCTCCTTCTTTTTCTTCTCCTTCTCTTTCTTCTTATCATTCTCATTCTTATACTCTCACTCTCACTCTCACTTTCTATCACATACCTGTCCGTACTGCACCTGGTCACCTGCGCCCTCCCTCACGCTCTCGCTTACCTGTTGATTAAAAAGGAAAGGTAAAACTATTAGAGCAAAGCCAAGCGGAGTATTCAGACCGTTCATGCATTCTGTTAACTAGGTCCAACGTTTTTAACAGTGCGAGCCGACGATTGGATTGGAAATAAATAAAAAAAAGTGAAAATGTAAAAGAGGAAAAAAGAAGTGGATGAATGAACACGAATAAAGCAATAAACTAACCTGGAATTGTTGCTTTTACACACATATATACGAACACACACACGTACGCACCCACTTTCTCTCTCTCTCTCTCTCTCGTAAACCAGCTAAGGAGATTTGCCTTCCACGTTGTCCAGGTTCGTGGAGTTTATTTGATTGGCTCAGGACCATTACCTGTCTTCTCTCTCTCTCTCTCTCTCTCTCTCTCTGATATATATAAGTAAGGGACACTAGAGAGATTGAAAGTGACTGAACAGAAAATGAAGAGAAAACGGGATAAGAGATGAAGAGAAAAGGAGAAAGATAAAAAGATAAAAAAGAAGAGATGAAGATAAAAAAAAGGAAGAGAAAGTGTCGGAAAAAAGATAAAAAAGATAAAAAAATAAAGATAAAATAGAAGACGAAGATAAAAAAAAAAGGGAGAAAGTGTAGGAAATAGAAAAGAAAAAAAATTAAGAAAAGAGAAACTGAAGAAGAAAAGAAAAACACGATAAAAGAAAAAAAAGAAACGAGGCATTGAAAGGATGAAAAAATAGAAAAAACTGATAAAGGAAGAAAAAGGGAAACGGGAGAGATTTGAAGGATGAAACATAGGAGAGGAGTGAAGAGTGAAAGAGGAGAAGGAAGGAAGGAAAAAAGAAAGAAGAGAAGAGAGAGAGAGAGAGAGAGAGAGAGAGAGAGAGAGAGAGAGAGAGAGAGAGAGAGAGAGAGAGAGAGAGAGAGAGAGAGAGAGAGAGAGAGAGAGAGAGAGAGAGAGAGAGAGAGAGAGAGAGAGAGAGAGAGAGAGAGAGAGAGAGAGAGAGAGAGAGAGAGAGAGAGAGAGAGAGAGAGAGAGAGAGAGAGAGAGAGAAAGGGGATGAGAGCAAAAGAGGAGTGAAAAAAGAAAGATCAGAGGAGGAAGGAATAAAGAAAGAATGAAAAAGATAATCCGTAAAAGAGAAAGAAAAGGAAAAATAAGAAAAAAGAGGATGATCGGGAAAAGCAAGGAATTAATATGAAGAACAGAAAGAGGAGGAGGAGGAGGAGGAAGAGAATGAGGGAGAAGAGAAGGAGAGGGAGAAGGAAAGAGATGAAAAAGGATAGGTGGAGGAGAACATGGAAGACGAGGAGATAAAGAAGGAAGAAAATGAAGATAGGAAGAAAGGAAGATAAAGAAAGGTACAGGGTCGAGGAAGAGGAGAAGAAAGAGAAGAACGAGGAAGAAGAAGAAGGAGAAGGAGAAGACGGAAAGAGAATGAAAGGAAAAGGAGGAGGAGAGATGGAAAACGAGGAGGGGAAGAAAGAAGAAAATGAAGATAGGAGGAAGAGAAAATATTGGAAAGGAATAGAGACAAAAAGGAAAGAAGGGGGAGAGATGGAAAACAAGAAGGTGAAGAACGAAGAAAATGAAGAACGGAGGAAGAGGAAATAGTGGAAAGGAATAATGAGACAAAAATAAAGAAAGAAAGAAAGAATAACTTAACTCTAGGGAGAAAGCAATGATAATAAAAGAGAAAGAAAGAGGGAAGGGAAACAAAAATAAAAGAAGGAAGGAGTGAAAAGGCAGTGATAAATTAGGAAGAGGGAGAAAAGAGAGAAACGAAGGGAGGAAGTGGAGAGAAGGGCAATCACGGAGAGGAGAGAAAGGAGAGAGAGGGGAGAGAAGGAAAAGAAAAGAGTGAACAGATGATGAGAAATGAGGATGTGAAAATAAAAGAAAGGACGAAAGGGAGGAAGGGAAGAAGAGGAAAAGGAAGGAGATAAGAGAGAGAAAGGAGAGAAAAGAGAGAGGGGAGAGAAGGAGAAGAAAGAAAAACGAAGAGAAGGAAGGAGTGAATAAATGAAGGAGAGGAAGAAGGGACAGAAGGGAAGGAGTAGAAGGGAAGAGAGGAAAGAGAGAAATGAGACAGGGGAGATAAAGAGAAGGAAGAAAAACGAAGAGAAATAAGGAGAGAACAGGTCGCGATAAATGAAGGGGAGGAAGAAGGGACAGAAGGGAAGGAGTAGAAGGGAAGAGAGGAAGGAGAAAAATGAGAAAGGGGAGATAAAGAAAAGAAAGGAAAACAAAGAAAATAAGAAAGGAGTGAACAGGCGGTAAGGAATGAAGGCGAGGAAGAAAAGAAGAGACAGAAGGGAGGAAGGGAAGAGAGAAAGGAGAAAAAGGAGAAAGGGAAGATAAGGAAAAGAAAGAAAAAGAAAGAGAAAAAGAAAGGAGTGAACAGGAGGTGAGCAATGAGGACGAGGAAGAAAAGAGGAGACAGAAGGAAGGAAGGGAAGAGAAGGGAAAGCAAGGAAGGAGAGAAATGAGAAAGAGGATAGAAATAGAAGTAAGAAAAACGAGGGGAAAGAAGGAGTGAACAGGCCGTGAGAAATGAGGACGAGGAATAAAAGAAGGGGCCGAAGGGAGCGAAGGGAGGAAGTGGAGGAAAGGGAAAGAAAGGAGGGAAGAGAGAAGGAGAGAAATGAGAGAAGGGAGAGAGAAGCCCTCTTGGGGAGATAAATCAGAGTATGAAATGGAAGAAAAATTAAGGATTACGAGAGGAATATGAGGTACAGGAGAGAGAGAGAGAGAGAGAGAGAGAGAGAGAGAGAGAGAGAGAGAGAGAGAGAGAGAGAGAGAGAGAGAGAGAGAGAGAGAGAGAGAGAGAGAGAGAGAGAGAGAGAGAGAGAGAGAGAGAGAAGAAGAGAAGAAGAGAAAGAAAAAAGAAAAGAAATGAATAAGGAAAAGAGAAAAAGACAATAAGAGAAAAAGAAAAGAAAAAAGAAAATGAGATGAAAATGAAGAGAGAGAGAGAGAGAGAGAGAGAGAGAGAGAGAGAGAGAGAGAGAGAGAGAGAGAGAGAGAGAGAGAGAGAGAGAGAGAGAGAGAGAAGGGAAGAGAAGAGAAGAGAAGTGAAGAGAAGAGAAGAGAAGAGAAGAGAAGAGAAGAGAAGAGAAGAGAAAGAAAATAGAAAAGAAATTAATAGAGAAAAGGAAAGAGAATACAATAAGAGAAAAAATAAAAATAAAAGGAAATGAGAAGAAAAGAGAAGAGGAGAGAGAGAGAGAGAGAGAGAGAGAGAGAGAGAGAGAGAGAGAGAGAGAGAGAGAGAGAGAGAGAGAGAGAGAGAGAGAGAGAGAGAGAGAGAGAGAGAGAGAGAGAGAGAGAGAGAGAGAGAGAGAGAGAGAGAGAGAGAGAGAGAGAGAGAGAGAGAGAGAGAGAGAGAGCAGCAGCAGCAGCAGCAGCAGCAAGGTAAACATTTTCCTGAACACTCCTGCAAAACACTTAATCCCCCAATGATGAAGGATTTAAATGCAAACTGTTTACCTAGGGAGAGGAGGAGGAGGAGGAGGAGGAGAGAGAGGAGGAATAGGAATACATAGGAATACATAGGAAGAACAGACACCAGAAGTCCTATCGGTCTATGGCGAGGGTGTCTGTTTACTACCGCTACTACTAGTAATCTACGTGTGGTAGAACAGGACAGAAAAGATGAAGGCTCCTCCCCACCCACCTCTCCCTCCGGCAACGTGCCGGCAGGAAATAGTTAGAAGAGAACACCATGTACCTTTAAGGAAGAAAGGGACATGGAAATTTTACAGTAAAGAGAGAAATAAGAGGAAATTACTACCCTTAACTTACACTACTGGTAACCTAAGCTGTGGGGGAAAATGACTTCATTACATAAGAACATAAGAACACAGAAACACAGGGAGACTGGAAGAGGCCGAGTGGCCTGCACAGGGCAGCCTCAGAATCCCCCCTAATACTCACGATGGGTGAGGTGTAGTTTCAGGGGCACAGGTGGAGGCTTGATCCTCATTTTACCGGCGGTACTATGCACGGCACCAGTAACCTGTCACCTTACTGCACCCACACCTCACTCCACCTGTCATGCGGACATTAAGTGTTGCTTTACTCTATTGTTGACTTTCGCTACTTGCAATCTAGGTTGTGGGGGAGAATTATATGAATAGAGGTTGAGGTCTTGCTGCAGTCTGTCTGAATACATGCGAAAAAGGGTCAATAAAATTTTATATCCCTGAAGTACTTATCCAAAGAAGACTTAAAGCTATTGATACTCTGTGCGCTAACTACTGACGGTGGGAGTCTATTCCAGTGATCGACGACTCTGTTATTGAAAAAACTTCTGTACACCAATGTGTTACATCGATTTCCCTTTAGCTTCATACCGTTGCTGTGTATTCTTGTGTTGGTGTCTCTCTGAAATAGACTATCTGGGTTAATGTTGTCGAGTCCATTAAGGATTTTGAACACTTCAATTAAGTCGCCTCTTATCCTTCGCTTTTTTAGGGAAAACATATCTAAACGCTTTAAACGCTCGTCATATGGCAAGTTTCGGAGCGCTGGAATTTGTTTGGTTGCTCGTCGCTGTATCCTTTCTAGCAAAACTTGATCTTTGATATAGTTCGGTGACCAGAACTGAACGGCGTATTCTAGGTGTGGTCTTACAAATGCTAAATATAATCTCTTCATAAGTTCGGGTGATTTATTATCAAGGTTTCTTGAGATTAATCCTAACATCATATTGGCTTTTTTACTCGCTGCAGAACATTGATCACTCATTTTAAGAGTGTTACTGATAATGACACCAAGATCTTTTTCTTGTTTTACTTCGCTGAGCTCATGTCCTTGAATCTGATATTTAAAGTTAGGATTTTTTTCACCTATGTGCATTACTTTACATTTATCTACGTTAAAACTCATTTGCCATTTTTCGCTCCAGTCGGCAAGTCTTATTAAGTCTGATTGAATGTTCTCGCAACTTTCACTGTTCATTACCGTACCTCCTAATTTGGTGTCGTCGGCGAATTTGGCTACTTTTGATAGGATATCAGTTTCTAAGTCGTTCACGTAAATTATGAATAGTGTTGGCCCCAGGACCGAACCTTGGGGCACGCCACTGGTGACGGGTTGCCAATCCGATGCTTCACCATTAAGAACTACACGTTGTTCTCTGTCGGTGAGCCAGTCATGAATCCACGCACATAGATGGTCGTTAATACCGTGGGAACGCAGTTTAGAAATAAGCCTAACGTGAGGAACTTTATCAAACGCTTTCTAAGTAAATTACGTCATATGGGCTTCGGGCGTCCCAACATGTATAAACATCGCTGAAAAAGGCTAATAGGCTGGTAAGGCAAGACCGATTACTACGAAATCCATGCTGACTATCAGTTATCAAATCATTTGTTTCAAGGAAAGTGATCATTTTGTCCCTGATTATTTTTTCGAATAGTTTAATTAGGACAGACGTAAGGCTAGGTAGAGGGTGAGGATGAAGGAAAAGAGGGTATGGGGTAGGAGGAAAAAGAGGAGGAGGAGGAGGCGAATAGACGGTATATAAAGAGGAAGAAGAGGAGGAGGTATTAAAAAAGAGGAGGAACAAGAAAAAGCAGAGTAAAGAAGAGAGAAACACGAGATATAGGTAGTAAGCAGAGGAGAGAGAGAGAGAGAGAGAGAGAGAGAGAGAGAGAGAGAGAGAGAGAGAGAGAGAGAGAGAGAGAGAGAGAGAGAGAGAGAGAGAGAGAGAGAGAGAGAGAGAGAGAGAGAGAGAGAGAGAGAGGATGGGGGAGAGGAGCAGAATAAAACTGGAAGACAAATAAAACAACCATATAATCACTAAACACACAAACAACCAATTAAAACTACCAAAAAATAAACAACACTGACCAAAATACCAACCACGAGGTACTCCAACGCTCCCTCTCCACACCGACTCTTCCTTCCAACATCCTCAGGTTCTTCAAAGTCACGTTAAGAAGCACAAAACAGACACTCGCTACAAGATGACCTTCACCCGCACACCGCCGAGACTGACATGAAAGGACGATGAGAGAGGCGTGCCCAGAGATGGTATATGTCAGATGTCCCTCTCCACTTGGTCTTATCTCCCGTATAGAGTGGTATAACATTACTAATCAGCACTGGAAACATGATATAGGCTTAGAACTCTTTCTTAACTCCATTCCTACAGGTTTATTGATGGTTTTGCAGGTTAAATTATGCAGATATAAACGAAAATGTGAAGTTAAAGAGCTCAAAAAGACATCTATGACTTTGGTAACGTGTCTGCTTTTCTTTATCTCTCTGCAGTGTTGCCGTATCGAGCGTGAACCTCTCGACGAAGCCTGAGAATATAAATGAAGAAATCGTGTCTTGTGGAAAGGTATTGCAGCCCATCCTTGCCTCCTTATAGCTATACTTTCCTTCGCTTATTCTCTCACAATGCTGGAGTTAGAAGTTGGTTATTCACGCACTATAAATGACAAGAATCGAGTATGTTTAGAATGTCAAGTGAGTCATAGTTACGTGCGTGGTTGTCAGTTTCGATGCCAATGAAACTTTCCTCTGTGCATGCTTCCTTTCCTCCTCCTTTCCTTCCTTCCTTCCTTAATTCCTTTCTTCCTTCATACCCTCATACCTTTCATTGTTCAGAGAGAGAGAGAGAGAGAGAGAGAGAGAGAGAGAGAGAGAGAGAGAGAGAGAGAGAGAGAGAGAGAGAGAGAGAGAGAGAGAGAGAGAGAAGAAGCGAAGGGAAGCGAAGAGAAGAGAAAAAGAAAAGAAAAACAGAAGAAATGGAAAGAAGAGAAAAGCGAAGAAAAGGAAAAGAAAAGGATAAAGAAGAGAGAGAGAGAGAGAGAGAGAGAGAGAGAGAGAGAGAGAGAGAGCAGCTTAGGTGAGGAGCGGGTATGGTAGGAGAGGCAGCGAGACAGGGTTCGTTCAGTACTTCGAAACATCAACCCAACCGCTTGTTCGCCCGAGTGTTGCCGTCGCGCTGTCACTCATTTCTCCTTCTTTTACGGGTTGGTCACGTAGGCAGCCATACAGTACTCTTTTTTTTTATGTTGTTGATGTTGTTGTTGTTGTTGTTGTTGTTGTTGTTGTTGTTGTTGTTGTTGTTGTTGTTGATAAATAGTTGAATGAAAAGGCACACACTACTCTTTTTATATTTGTTGTTGTTGTTGTTGTTGTTGTTGTTGTTGTTGTTGTTGTTGTCGATGTTTATGTTGTTGTTGTTGTTGTTGAATATAGATGGTAATTAGTTGAATGAAAAAGCACACACACTACTCTTTTTTTTATTCGTTGTTGTTGTTGTTGTTGTTGGCAGTAAAAGTTAAATAAATAAGAAGGTACCTGTACATAACTTGATCTTTTTGGTTGTTTTAGTTAGTGGTAAATGTTAAATGATTACAAAGGTTACTGTTGGTGATGTAATTGGTTCTTCTCTTCGTTTTATAATTGTTTTCGAGGCGTTTCTTCAGCTCTCAAGGACTGTTCTAATTGGTGGTAATCGGATATCTTGTTATGAGTTACGTACCTTATATATATTCTTAATTGCTTTTTTTCATTCTCTTGTAAGCGGAGGAAGAGGAGGGAAAAAAGAGGAAAAGGAAGAAGATAGAGAAAATGGAGGAAGAGGAAAAGGAGGAGGAAAAGGAGGAGGAGAGGGAGGCGGAGGCCAAAGAAGAGAAGGCAGAAGAAGAGGAGAAACATGAAATAAATAAGAAAAAGAAGAGAAAAAAGACGAAAAAAACAGGAAATGGTAAGGACGCGATAGGATAGACACGCAGGGAGGAGGAAGAGAAGGAGGAGGAGAAGGAAGAGGAGGAACATGAGGAGGAAAGAGGAGGGAAAAAAAAGAGGCAAGAGGGAGGAATTCAACTTAAGAACCGAGTCAGGAGTAGCACTAAAGTTAACAAGTTCCCTCTCTCTCTCTCTCTCTCTCTCTCTCTCTCTCTCTCTCTCTCTCTCTCTCTCTCGTAATGAGGATCTGGAGGACCTCAGAGTCAAGTGCTAGTCCTCGTGGGAGCCTAATGACACTTGGAGGAAGAGGAGGAGGAGGAGGAGGAGGAGAAGGAGGAGGAGGAGGAGGAAAAGGAAGGGGGAGGGTACGGCGACGGGGAGGTGGTGGTGGTGCTGGTGGTGGAGGAGGAGGAGGGGGAGAAGAAAAGGAAGAGGAAGAGGAGGAGGAGGAGGAGGAGGAGATAATCTTTGGACAATAAATACAAAATGAGACTAAAAATAACAGGAGGATGAAAGGAAAGGAAGGAGAGTGGAAAATAAATAAGAACATAAGAACGTAAAGAGTCTGCAGGAGGCCGGTAGACCTATACAAGGCAGCCCCGGTTAATGGTGAAGGGAATTTATATACAGGAAAGGAAAAACGGGAGAGAGAAAAACAGACAAGCAAAGAGATAGACAGACACACAGACAGAAAGAAAGAAAGAAACATATTGACAGACAGAATAATACTCACTCATACATACAGTGACAGACAGACAGACAGAAATAGAAAAGGTAAGAGAAACAGACGCAGACATACACAAACACATATAATCAAATCAAATACAAACAAACATATAGAAAAAGAAAAAGAAAAACACGAAAACAACACTAATGAAAGAGAAACCATAACACAATAAAAATAAAGGCCGAAATAAAGATAAAAATACTAAAAGGAAACACAAAACCACACCAAAGCAAACCAAAATAAATAATAAAAAAAATTCACCCAAAAAACATTCATGAATTTTAAGAGCAGGCGAGAGACAGGAGGAAGGAAGGGAGGAACACGAAATAAGGAGACGAAGAGGGGAGAAAAGAGAGACGAGAGAGAGGGAAAGAGAAAGAGAAGAGAGAGGAGAGGGTGGCAAAATATAAACATGAAATAAATAAATGAAGAAGTACCCCGTCATGGAAAATGGGAGAAGGGAACGACATTGAAAAGAGGGTGAGGAAGGAGAGAAGAATAAAGAGGGTACATAAGAGAGAGAGAGAGAGAGAGAGAGAGAGAGAGAGAGAGAGAGAGAGAGAGAGAGAGAGAGAGAGAGAGAGTACATCATAGAAGGGAGGAGAATATTATGAAACAAGAAAGAGACATAAAGCAAGAAGTAATTGGATTTAAACGAACATGAGGAGAAAGAGAAAGAGCCAGAAGATAAAAGGAATAAAAAGGGAACAAGAAAATGAATAAAGGAGATTAATAAAGGAGAAAGAGGAGTTAGAAGAAAATGAGAAGAAAAAAGATTAACAAAAAAACGAGAACAAGAAAAACAAGAACAGGAAAAGAAAGAAAAGGAAAAAATAATAAAAAGGAGAAAGCAAAAGAAAATGAAGGTGAAGAAAAATATGGGAAGAGGAAGAAGACAGGCAAGAACGAAGGCAATAAAGAAGACGAAAAATAAGGCGCTGGAAAAGAAGAAAAGAGAAAAAATACGAACTGAACGAGATTTAGAATGAAAGAGAGAGAGAGAGAGAGAGAGAGAGAGAGAGAGAGAGAGAGAGAGAGAGAGAGAGAGAGAGAGAGAGAGAGAGAGAGAGAGAGAGAGAGAGAGCAGGATGGAGAAACAAAACGAAATACTGCCACAGAGAGAGAGAAGAAAAAACACTTGACGAGGAAGGAAACAAACAAAAAAAATGAAATCCGACGTGTTTCAAAACCTAAACAAAACTGTGCGTGAAAAAAAAAGAAAAAAAAAGAAAAACAACCTGGAAAAAAGTCAACTAAAAAAACAAAAAAAAAAAAAACTAAAAAAAATACTTTGAACAATATAACACAGAGAGAGAGAGAGAGAGAGAGAGAGAGAGAGAGAGAGAGAGAGAGAGAGAGAGAGAGAGAGAGAGAGAGAGAGAGAGAGAGAGAGAGAGAGAGAGAGAGAGAGAGAGACTTGACCCGAGGTGAAAGAAAAATAATAAAAAGAATACATTAGAATCAGTGTCATTTGAGCCCCACAGTGCATCAGTAAATCAAATTTCAAGGAACCAATCAAAGTCTCTCTCTCTCTGTTTGTTTCTGTTTCTGTCTCTGTTTCTGTCTCTATTTCTGTCTCTGTCTCTGTCTCTGTCTGTGTGTGTGTGAGTGTGTGTGTGTGTGTGTGTGTGTGTACATGAGGCTTCAGTTCCGTATTGAAATTGAAACTTGAAGGCTTCCGGAGAGAGAGAGAGAGAGAGAGAGAGAGAGAGAGAGAGAGAGAGAGAGAGAGAGAGAGAGAGAGAGAGAGAGAGAGAGAGAGAGAGAGAGAGAGAGAGAGAGAGAGAGAGAGAGAGAGAGAGAGAGAGAGAGTATGATAATTGAGAGAAAAAGGAGATAGAAGGAGAGAGACAGAAAAAAAACGGATAATAAAGGAGAGATATGCAGAGAGAAGGAAGGAGAGACAGAGAGAGAGAGAGAGAGAGAGAGAGAGAGAGAGAGAGAGAGAGAGAGAGAGAGAGAGAGAGAGAGAGAGAGAGAGAGAGAGAGAGAGAGAGAGAGAGAGAGAGAGAGAGAATAATAACTGAGAGAAAAAGGAGATAGAAGAACAGAGACAGATAAAAACGGAGAATAAAGGAGAGATAAATAGACAGAAGGGAAGAGAGAGAGAGACATAGACAGAGAAAGAGACAGAGGCAGACAGAGACAGAGAAAGAGAGAGACTGCGCTGTAATACTAGGAAAAAAATAATAATACCTCGAGAAACACAAAAACACAAAAAAGAACAAACAAACACAAAAAAACAAACACAAACAAACAAACAAACATGCAAACACACACACAAAAAAAAACAGACAAACACAAAAGCCGAGGAAACGCACCTTTGAGAGCGCAGACAAGAGAGCGGAGTAAAAGTTTTGATTTATTGCCGAAAGAAAAAAGTAGAAACAAGCTAAAAAATACAGCCTTTCTTTATCGATGTAGCCAATGCGATAGATACATTCAAGAAGAGGTTCGATAAATTTATGGAGGTGGGTGAGAGGAGACGAAAAAGGGATAAAAAGGAGAGGAGAGAAAAGGAATAAAGAGAGATGAGAGGAAAAGAAAAAAATAAGATAAAGAAAAAATACAAAAGACACATTCAATAAGAGGTTAGAGGTGTGTGAGAAGAGACAGAGAAGGGATAAAGAGGAGAGAAGAGAAGAAATAAAGGGAAAGGAAGAGAAAAAATGAGAAGAAAAGAAATAATACAGGGAAGAAAAAAATACGATAGACACATTCAAGAGGAGGTTAGATAAAGTCATGAAAGTGTGTGAGAACAGATAGAGACGTGATACAGAGGAGAGACGAGGAGAAGAGAAAAGGAAAAAGAAAAAAGAAAGAGATGAGGAAAATAAAAATAAAGGAAAGAGAGAAAATATACGATACTCATTCAAGAAGAGGTTAGATAAAGTTATGGAAGTGTGTGAGAAGAGATAAAGAAAGGATAAAGAAAAGAAGAGAGTAGAAAAAGGAAAAATGAGAAAGAAAGAAATGAGGAAAATGAAAATAAAGATAAGAGAGAAAAGATGGGATAGACACATTCAAGAAGAGGATAGATAAATTCATAAAGGTGTGTGAGAAGAGACAGAGAAAGGATAAAGAAGAGAAAAGAGGAAAAGAAGAGGAAAAAGATAAGGAAAGACTCCAGAAATCATAGAAAACGAGACAAATATAAATCATGGAATACTTCAATAAATACCCCAATAAATAAATAAATAAAACAAGAAACCACTTATATATGTATAATAAGAAACCCACAAATGACATATAACCATTAAAAGAAAAAAGAGAAACACCGAGAGACAGACAAACAGACAGACAGACACACAAACACCCACACACAGACAGACGTACGTACACAGCAAAGTAAGGGGACAACTCAAACAAAAGGGGGCTTATAATATAGAAGTGGTAAGAGGAGGTAAGAGGAGGAGCATAATCAAGAGGGCGCAGAGAGGGACAAAGAGGGGACGGGAACAAGATTATAATGGTGGCGAGGCTGGAAGTACAAAGGGTAACATTGAGATTATTGATGAATGTGCGGCGGTCGTGAAGCCGAAATTCCTGTGGCCCAGTAATTGTGTGGGGATGAGAGGTAGAAAGGCAGGTAGGTAGGCAGGTGAGTTACATAGGAATACATAGGAATACATAGGAAAAACAGACACCAGAAGACCTATCGGTCTGTGGCGAGGGTGTCTGTTTACTACCGCTACTACTAGTAATCTACGTGTGGTAGGACAGGACAGAAAAGATGAAGGCTCCTCCCCACCCACTTCTCCCTCCGGCAACGTGCCGGCAAGAAATAGTTAGAAGAGAACACCATGTACATTTAAGGAAGAAAGGGACATGGAAATTTTACAGTAAAGAGAGAAATAAGAGGAAATTACTACCCTTAACTTACACTACAGGTAACCTAAGCTGTGGGGGGAAATGACTTCATTACATAAAAACATAAGAACATAGAAATACAGGGAGACTGGAAGAGGCCGAGTGGCCTACACAGGGTAGCCCCAGAATCCCCCCTAATACTCACGATGGGTGAGGTGTAGTTTCAGGGGCACAGGTGGAGGCTTGATCCTCATTTTACCGGCGGTACTAGGCACGGCACCAGTAACCTGTCACCCTACTGCACCCACACCTCACTCCACCTGTCATGCGGACATTAACTGTTGCTTTACTCTATTGTTAACTTGCGCTACTTGCAATCTAGGTTGTGGGGGAGAATAATATGGATTTAGGTTGACGTCTTGCTGCAATCTGTCTGAAAACATGCGAAGAAGGGTCAGTATAATCTTATATCCCTGAAGTACTTATCCAATGAAGACTTGAAGCTATTGATACTCTGTGCACTAACTACTGACGGTGGGAGTCTATTCCAGTGATCGACGACTCTATTATTGAAAAAACTTTTGCGCACCAATGTGTTACATCGGTTTCCCTTTAACTTCATACCGTTGCTGCGTGTTCTTGTGTTGGTGTCTCTCTGAAATAGACTATCTGGGTTAATGTTGTCGAATCCATTAAGGATTTTGAACACCTCAATTAAGTCCCCTCTTATCCTTCGCTTTTTTAGGGAAAACATATCTAAACGCTTTAAACGCTCGTCATATAGGCAAGTTTCGAGCGCTGGAATTTGTTTGGTTGCTCGTCGCTGTATCCTTTCTAGCAAACTTGACCTTTGATATAGTTCGGTGACCAGAACTGAACGGCGTATTCTAGGTGTGGTCTTACAAATGCTAAATATAATCTCTTCATAAGTTCGGGTGATTTATAATCAAAGTTTCTTGATATTAATCCCAACATCATATTGGCTTTTTACTGCTGCAGAACATTGATCACTCATTTTAAGAGTGTTACTGATAATGACACCAAGATCTTTTTCTTGTTTTACTTCGCTGAGCTCATGTCCTTGAATCTGATATTTAAAGTGAGGATTTTTTTCACCTATGTGCATTACTTTACATTTATCTACGTTAAAACTCATTTGCCATTTTTCGCTCCAGTCGGCAAGTCTTATTAAGTCTGATTGAATGTTCTCGCAACTTTGACTGTTCATTACCGTACCTCCTAATTTGGTGTCGTCGGCGAATTTGGCTACTTTTGATAGGATATCAGTTTCTAAGTCGTTCACGTAAATTATGAATAGTGTTGGCCCCAGGACCGAGCCTTGGGGCACGCCACTGGTGACGGGTTGCCAATCCGATGCTTCACCATTAAGAACTACACGTTGTTCTCTGTCGGTGAGCCAGTCACGAATCCACGCTCATAGATGGTCGTTAATACCGCGGGAACGCAGTTTAGAAATAAGCCTAACGTGAGGAACTTTATCAAACGCTTTCTGAAAATCTAGGTAAATAACGTCATATGGGCTTCGGGCGTCCCAACATATATAAACATCGTTGAAAAAAGTTAATAGGTTGGTAAGGCAAGACCGATTACTACGAAATCAGTGCTGACTATCAGTTATCAAATCATTAGTTTCAAGGAAAGTGATCATTTTATCTCTGATTATTTTTTCGAATAGTTTAATTAGGACAGACGTAAGGCTGATAGGACGATAATTACTGGCTTGTTTTTTATCTCCTTTTTTAAAGATCGGGGTAATATTGGCCTTTTTCCACTCGAGAGGCACACTGGCCTGTGCTAATGACTTGTTGAATATTAATGTTATGGGTAATTCTAGCTGTTGACTACATTCTCTCAACACGCGAGGAGATAAATTGTCGGGGCTCGGAGATTTATTTGGATCTATTTTCTGCAGGTACGCACGCACTTCGCTGATATCAATTTCGGTCAATGCAAGCTTATGTTCTTCAGGGCCTTGAAAAATTTTCTTCGGGGCTGGAATCGATGTCATGTTCTCTTTTGTAAATACGCTACTAAAGGTTGAATTTAGGACCGACGCCATGCCTTTATCATCACTAATCGTATTGCCACTTAATAGTAGTGGGCCGATATTATTTTTAACAATTTTTTTGTTTCTTATGTAACTGAAAAATAACCTGGGATTTTTCTTAGCGTCGAGTGATATTTTCATCTCACATTCGCGTTTCTGTTTTCTGATTTTCCTTTCGCACTCTCTCTTGACATTGATGTAATTAGTATGATCCTGTGAGTTATGTGACAGCTTATATTGCTTATACAGTTTTCTTTTTTCGACGAGAGTAGGGAAAGGTCAACGAGGGTAGTACCTAGTTATGCAAAAGCGTTCAGAATGTCAAAGAAGGGTACAAAGGAGTACAAAGGAAAAGCAAACAGCAACAGATGTCTTGGTCCTAACTAGGCTCTAATTATAATCTACGAGTCAGAGACACAGGACAGCAAAGGCGAAGGCTCCTCCCCTCCCACCAGTCCCTCCAGCCGAGGCTGGCACGAAAAGGAAGAATACCACGTAGTATAGAAAAACTACAATGGAATTTTACATGGACAGATGGAAGATCATACACGACAACTAAGCTAACACTACTTTCTGTTAGACCTGAGCAAAATAGCGGATGTTCGGGTTAGCTTCTAAATATTTGTCTAGTCGGTTTTTGAACGTGCAAATAGTTTCGCTTTCGACGAGGTTTTGAGGCAAACCATTCCATACATTGATGACACGGTTGAAGAAGAAGTGTTTTGATTCATTTGAGTTGAAACGCTTCCTCGTTATTTTGTATCCATTGTTTCTTGTTACACTTTATTGAGAGACGAGGAGAAAATCTAGTTGACAAGAGGCCAACAGAAATATGAGCTGAAAAATAAATAAAAAGAGAGACAGAAAAGAGAGAGGAATAGGAAGACGAGAGAATTAATCAAGTATTCAAAGGACGCAGAAGAGAGTAGCTGAAGAGACAAAAAAAGGAAAGATCAAAGAGGACAAAGAAAAAAGGAGAAGAAAGAGAACAGGGTCAGGAAGGCAGTAAGGTGGAAAGATAGATAGATAGATAGATAGATAGAGACAGACAGATAGATAGATAGATAGATAAATAGATAGAGAGATAGATAGATAGATAGATAGAGATAGAGCGAGAGAATTTGAAGTCCATCTGAATTGAGGAAAAGGTGAAGAGGGAGGTTCAGGAATTACAGAAGCTTAGCGAAGGAGAAAAAACAGAGGATAAGAAAAAACGATAAAAGTAGAACCGGAGTAGGAAAAGTGAATAGAAACACACAAGAAAAACAGACTAAGGGAAAATAAAAAGCAGAGAAAAGAGATCTAGAAAAGAGAAGAAAAGAAAGGAGATGGAGAAGGAAAGAGATGGAGAAAAAAAGACATAGAAGAGTAGAGATAAATAGAAGAAAAAACACAGAGAAGATAAGGAAAAAAAAGAGTATAAAAGAGAAGAAAGAAGATAAGAGAAAAAATATACAGAAAAAGGGAAAAGTCAAGAGATAGAGAAAGAGATAAAACGAGAAGGTAAAAAATAATGGAAAAAGAAGAGAAAACGAGATGAGAAGCAAAAAAAAAAGAGAAAGATAAAGAAACGAGAAAAGAGAGACACAGAGGAAGAGAGGTATAGAGCTAGACACACACCCAGCACATAGAGTAGAACGCGGACCATGGAAGCAATACGTCAACAGAATGGGAGGAAAAATCACCCACTTCACTAGATATATGGAAGGGGCAGCGTGTAGAGGGGAGGGAGGGAGAGGGACGAGGAGGGGGGAGTGATGGGGTGAAACAGAGTACAGAGAGAAAAGAGAAAGAGGATGATGGCAAGCGATATGATATAGCAAACAGTGAGGAAACATTCGGTACTTGTGTTGATATAGAAAGGATGTTGCAGTGTTGAGTAGAGAGAGAGAGGGAGTGTTACAATGAGGAAGAAGAAAAAGTTTAGTAGAAAGTTTAGAAGAAAGTTAAGTAGAGTAGAGAAGGTTTAGAAGAACATAGAGTAGAGATATTGTAGTAGAGTTTTTAGTAGTTTTCATTAGAGAGTTTTAGAGAAAATTAGTAGAGAGAAAGTATAGCAGAGAAAGTAAAGTAGAGAAAGTTTACTAGAGAAAGTTTATTAGAGAAAGTTTAGCAGAGAAGGTTTAGTAGAATACGTAGTAAATATTTCTTAGTAGAGTTTTTAGTAGAGTTTTTAATAGAGGGTTTTAGAGAAAGTTAGCAGAGAGAAAGTATAATAGGGAAAGTTTAGTAGAGAAAGTTTAGCGGAGAGAGTTTAGCAGAGAAGGTTTAGCAGATGGAGAGCATAGTTGACAGTTTTTAGTAGAAAGTTTTTAGTAAAGAATTTTAGAAAGTTTATTACAAAGAGAAAGAGAGAATAGCAATGAGGGAGAGGAAACAGGTGTAGGAAGGGATATATAAACGGATTCTAGTCACTGATATTGCAAGGAAATGAACAAAAAAATAATCTCCGCATCCAGGGACGAAAAAAAGGATTATGACAAGCGATACTAAAATGAATGGAAAGAGAAAAAAAGATAGACAACTCGCATGAATATATTAACAACACCGTGATATACCCTTAATAATTTATATGTTTGTTATCAGAAACTTGCTGTCAAATACATTATGTAGGTCCTTTTATGCACTTACCATATACAGTATAAATACGTAATGTAGTTTGGGGTCAGTAAACTATCCAGCTGTCTATCTACCTCTCTATCTATCTATCTATTTATCTATTTATCAGTCTATCTATCTATATGTCTGTCCATCTGCCTGTCTTTCCATAGATCTTTCTATCTATCTACTTATTCTTTTATTTATTTATCTATCTATCTATCTTTCTTTCTATCTATCTATCTCTATCAATCTATCTATCCGTCTATCTATCTATAAGTCTGTCTGTCTGCCTGTCTTTCCATATATTTTTTTCTATCTATCTACCTACTCTTTTATCTATCTATCTATCTATCTATCTATCTATCTACCTATCTATCTATGGAAACAGGAAAGAGAGGAGAACGAAAGAGGTATATTGGTTGACACAGAATGAGGAGGGAAGGGACAGAGGGACGGCAGAGGAGGGGGAGGTGATGGGGGGGCGGGGGTAGTAATGGCTCAGGTGTATGCGGTAAGCGGCTCACCTGGCGGCACGCATGTATGATGAGCCTCGCCGTCATCCAGGTTAATGAGCAAAAAAAGCACGTCGTTACCAGGTGTGGGGAGGGGCAGGTGGAGAGGTGGGGACGAGTGAAAGTGAAGAGGAGAGGGATGGAAGGGGAACAAGAGAGAGAGAGAGAGAGAGAGAGAGAGAGAGAGAGAGAGAGAGAGAGAGAGAGAGAGAGAGAGAGAGAGAGATGAAAGAAAATAAATAAATAAATAGAAACAAATATATAGACAAAGAAATATAGAAAGAAGGGAAGAAAGTAAAAAAGAAAGAGACATAGAGGAAAAAAGGAGAATGAGAAAAGAAAAAAGAAAGAAAGAATGAGAAAAAATAATGAATGAATGAAAGAAAAAAAGAAAGAAAGAAAGAATGAAAAAAAAGAGAAAGAAAAAAAGAAAAACAGACAGCCAAACAAACAGACAGACAGACATACACATTAATACATACAGAAAGACAGATATAGAATGTAAGAAGGTAAAAAATAAAAAATAAAGAAAGATAAAAAAATAGAAAGTGGGAAACAAAACACAGAAACAAAAACAGAAAAAACAAAAACAGGAAAACAAAAATTAAAACGAAAAAAAGGGAAGCAAATGTGGAAAGAGGAAAACAAAGGATCACAACAAAAAAAACAAAAGGGAAACAAAGGCATGGCACTGAAAACAAAAACAAAAAAACAAAAGAAAAACGACACAAGTGAAGGAACTGGAAAGCACTTGAGTCCGAAAAAAAGACAACGGAGTAATTATGAAGACAAACAAAGGATGGAAAAAAGTCGTGGAAATAAACAAAAAAGCAAAAAAAAGACAAACGAGAGAGAGAGAGAGAGAGAGAGAGAGAGAGAGAGAGAGAGAGAGAGAGAGAGAGAGAGAGAGAGAGAGAGAGAGAGAGAAAGTAAACGGAGGAAAGAATAGCGAGAAAGATATAAAAAAAAGACAAAAGAATCCGAAAGGGGAGAAGAGGAGGAGCAGAGGGGGGAAAAAGGAGGAGGAGGAAGAGGAGGAGGGAGCAAGATAAAAATGTCAATAAGCAGAATGATGAGGCGTGAAAAAATAACAGACGAGGAAGAAGGTGGAAAACGAAGAGGAGGAGGAGGAGGAGGAGGAAGAAGAAGAGGAGGAAGAGGAGGAGGAGGAGGAGGGGGAGGAGGAGGAGGAAAACCAAGAAGAAAAAGTGAAGAAGAGGAAAAAGTGGAATAAGAAAAATAACAAGAGGAAAAAGAAGAAAATACAATTTAAAAAAAGAAAAAGAAAGAAGATGAAGGAAAAAATGATAATGATGACGTAGAAGAATGTGATAATGACGGAGGAGATGAAGAAACATGAGAAGGAGAAGGAAGAAGAAGAAGAAGAACAGGAACAACAACAACAACAACTAGAAAACAACAACAACAACAACAACAAGATGAGAAGCAGGTGAAACAAAAAGGTGTGTTTACCTGTGGCTATCGCAGGTAATGGGGCGCCAGGTGAAGTGTTGAAGCAGGTGAGATTTGAGGCAACACAGACGAAGAGGAAGATGCGAGGAAGGGTGTGAGTCTCTACCCCCTCATCTCCTCCTCCTCCTCCTCCTCCTCCTCCTCCTCCTCCTCCTCCTCCTCCTCCTCCTCCTCCTCCTTCTCCTCCATTGCCTTCATTCTTCCTCCATCCTCTCGGGAATTTCATGCACGTTCAGGTATTTTCGTTTATTATCATTCTTTCCTTCTCTTCTTTCTTTCGCTTTAATTTCCTGTCTATCTTCCTCTTCCTCGTCTTTCTTCCATCCGTCTCTTTTGTTCTCCCTCCTCTCCCTCCTCCTCCTCCTCCTGCATTCTCGCTCATAATCTTTTTCCTCTTATTTTTCCTCCTTCGCCTCCTCTTTCTTCTCCTCCTTTCTCTTTCGTCTTCCTATTATATTGTGTTCTTGTATCTCCTGTCCTCTCCCTTCTTCTCCTTCATCCCTTCTTCGTAATCTTTTGCTTCTTTCCCTCCTCCTCCTCTTCATCCTCCTCCTTTCTCTCTCCTCTCCCTGCTATCTCGCTTTCTTGTATCTCCTCTCCCTAATTCTCTTTCATCTCTTCTTCTTAATATTTAACTTCTTTCTCTTCCTCCTTCTCCTGTTTCTCCTCCACATCCTTCTTTCTCTTTCATCTCCCTGTTAACTCTTCTTTTTGTACCTCTCCCTCCTCCTTTATGCCTTTTTTTTCCATCTTACTCCTCTTCCTCCTCCTTCTTTCCCTCTCGTTTCCCCGTTATCTCCTCTTTTTGTATCTTCTCTTTTCTCCTTTTCGCCTTGTCCCTCGCACGCTCCCTCCGCCTTTATCAAACCCCAAAGCCTCTTATGATCGTTGTTTTTAGCCGTAAGCCAATGCCGAGACGTCCCTCCCCTCCCTTCCCCCTCCTCTTCTTCTATACGAACCTTCCTTGCAAGTCTTTACCATTATCATTATTAGTATTGTTTTTTGTCCTGTTAGTAGATATATCGGTGTTCGTGATGGTGGTGATAGTAGTAGTAGTAGTAGTAGTAGTAGTAGTAGTAATTATTGTAGTACTTTCTGTAGCTGGGGTGTTGTATTAATGTTTTCTTCTTCGTTCGCGTATCAAAAAATCTTACTAGTGTTTCAGCTTCTCGACAAAACAATTACGTTTTTTTCATCATTCTTTCGCCGAGTGACGTAATGAAGATTAATCAACAACGAAAGAGATTACAGACATCTAATTTTAGCCCGACTTTTCCACCCACGTCAGACTTAGTAATTAAAATCCTGTAAATGCCTCGTGGAACTGAACCCGAACTATTTTAAACTATTTCTCGTCTGTTATTTTTTTCACGCCTCATCATTCTGCTTATTGACATTTTTATCTTGCTCACTCCTCCTCCTCCTCCTTCTCCTCCTCCTCTTCCTCTTCTTCCTCCTCCTCTTCCTCCTCCTCCTCCTTCTGCTTTCTTTCAATACCTTAAACATACAAAAATAAAGGAAGGTAACAAACAAAACAACTACACGCACAGACATACATAGAGAAGGAGATACAGAATTTACGAAAGGAAAAAGTTATTAGAAAACCTCGAGGGGAAAATCAAGAAAAAGGGAACCAGGAAGAGAGAAAACGAGGAAAACAAAAAAGAAAACAAAAACTGGAAGTCTGAGTAAGTTAAAACTGGCTCGAGACCACCGTAGACTTTCACCGCTGCACGTGCCTTCCACGTTATTTTTTTCCTCCCTTCTCTCTCTCTCATTTCCCTGTTATCTCGTGTTCTTGTATCTCCTCTCCCCAATTCTGTTTCATCTCTTCACCTTAATTATTTTTTACTTCTTCTCCCTCTTCCTCCTTCTCTTCCTCTTTCTCCATTCTTTCTCGTGTCCCTGTTATCATTATTGCAGACAGGTGGCGGCAAGGATTACGTGGTCGGAGGCATGTTCGCTCACCTTGAAGGCCCTGATCATTGAAAACTATGAAGGTAACGCATCCAGCACGCCGAAAGCCCCGCGTCAAAGGGTTTGGTTATTACTAGCGTTGAAGGGACACGCTTTACGAATTGAAAGGAATATATATCATTAACATTACGGGATTACGACTGTTGTTATTGCTATTACTGTTATTATTATTATTATTATTATTATTATTATTATTATTATTATTATTATTATTATTATTATTATTATTATTATTATTATTATTATTATTATTATTATTATTATTATTATTATTATTATTATTATTATTATTATTATTATTATTATTATTATTATTATTATTATTATTATTATTATTATTATTATAGATAGAGTAGAGAATAGGTAGAAAAACAGATAGAGTTGATGTGTAAACTTGAAGAACCAATAAATTCTGCCCTAAAAATACACAAACACAACACTCTTAAAACAGGGTAGATAGATAGAGAGTAGATAGAGTTTATAAGCAGAAGGAACAGAGTAGACAGATAGATCTAACTGACGGATAAACTTGAAGTAATAATGAATTTTACCCTAAAAGAGATCAACAAAATATCCTTAAAACCTTGTAGATAGATAGATATAGTCGACAGAAGACATAGATAGAAATGGTAGATAATATATAAATAGATAGATTTGGTAGATAGACCGGAAGCAATAAGGAATTCTACCCCACAAAAAAAGACTAAGAAAATAACATTCATAAAACCGAGGAGATAAAGTAGATAGAAGGGACAGATAGAATGGGAGGGAAGAAACGGAAGAGAGGGGAAGGGAGGGTGAGGGAGGGGTGAAGAAGGGAGAGAAAGGGTGAGAAAAAGGGAACGAGATAAACAGTAGATTGGTCAAAAAAGTTCGTGGACAGACTACCAATACCAATGAATTCTTCCCCTCCTAAAAAAAACATTAACAACATTCCCTTAACCCTGTATTACTAATCCGAGCGTGGGGCGGCGCGTGGCCCTTCAACCCTCCCCCAACTTCCCTTCGAGGACCGCCACAAGTTAGGACCTCGAGATACACTAAGTGGTCCTGCCTTTTGGTGGATTCCAGGCTGGATGTGAGTGTGGGGGGAGGGGGGAGGGGGGGAAGGGGAAGGAGAGAAGAGGAAGGGGAGGAGGGATAAGGAGAGGGTGGGGAAGGGGAAGGAGAGAAGAGGAAGGGGAGGAAGGATAGGGAGAGGGTGGGGAAGGGGAAGGAGAGAAGAGGAAGGGGAGGAAGGATAGGGAGAGGATGGGAAATGAAAGGGGAGGGGAGAAGGGGAAGGTAGGGGAAATGGGGGAAAGGAGGGGAGGAGAAGAGGGGAGAAGGGGATGTCGGGGGTTGTGTGAGGGGGGTGAGGGACAAAGTGTGTGCGTGTGTGTGTGTGTGAGTGAGTGAGTAATTACAACATGCACTTAGCTGCTGATTATAAAATGTTGACTCTCTCTCTCTCTCTCTCTCTCTCTCATCTCTATCTATCCATCTATCTACCTCGCACAATTACACACATAAAACGAATCAAAAAAAGAAATCAAACAAAAACACTGCAGAAGAAATTAATAACTGGCTCAATATCACGACATAGGCCTAAAAAAATATATTAATTAAAACGAATATTCCCCAAAAACAAAGAGACGGTTGTGTGTGTACAATTTTGCTGCTCACAGACCTGCCTCGCATCTCATCATTCATTTAATATTTTTTGGAGTGCTTTAAATTTCCACAGCCTTTCAGTGTCGATGTAAGCGTTCCAGTTAGTATTTAACAACGCTGGCACTGACACTGGTAAACTATGGAGGCAGGAAACAGGTATAGATGGAAGGGTTTGGGAGATGTCGTAGAATGATGTGGGATAATGATGGTGATGGTGGTGATGATGATGATGATGATGATGGTGATGATGATGGTGATAATGATGAAATACACAAAAAATAAGGAATAAGAAAAGAAACAAAAGACTCCCTAATAAGAGTGTTTGTGTGGGACAGCTCCGTGATAACAAAACAAAAAAATCAACCAAATATAAACAGCAAAACAAGAACACACAAAATAATTAAGTAAGAAAAACACCAAAACAAGAACTAAAACAACAAAAAATAATAACGTAAACAACAACAACAACAACAACAACAGCCCACACACTATATCACAAACTCTAATACCTCTACCATTCCTAAACCCCGGAATTAAATACAAACAAAATAACAATAATAAAAATAATAACAACAATAATCTCAATAACAATCCTCGGCTCATTTCTTCCCCCTGGCGTTGTTTGCTGCTCCATTTATTTCATAGCAATTTTGTATGCCTCCTGGGCTTAAAGGGGATCAGAGAAAGGGGGGGGGGAGAGGAGGGGAAGGGAAGGGGGATTGGGAGGGGAAGGGAGAAGGAGCGTGAGGAGGGATGGTGGAAGGAATGGGGAAGGAAGGGGAGGGGAGGGAGAGAGGAGAGAGGAGTGGAAGGAAAGGAAGGGGAGGAGAAGAGAAAGAAAGGAAAGGGAGATTAAGCTTGAGGGACGGGAGGGACAGGGTTAGGGGAGGAAGGAGAAGAAAAAAGAGAGTGGGCAGAAGGAGGGGAAGGGGAGGAAGTGAAGGGGTGGAGAAGGGAAGGACGTGGATGTGAGGGAGAGTGGAAGGGAAGGGAAGTGACGGTGAGGTAAAGGGTAAGGGATTAGAAAGATAGGGAAGGGAGGGGAAGGGAGGGGAAGGGAAGGAGAAGGAAGAGGAGGGGAAGTGAAGAGAGAGGAAAGGAAGGAAGGGGAAGGGGAAGGAGAGAAAAAGGATAACGAGGGATTAGTGAACAAGAGAGAGAGAGAGAGAGAGAGAGAGAGAGAGAGAGAGAGAGAGAGAGAGAGAGAGAGAGAGAGAGAGAGAGAGAGAGAGAGAGAGAGAGAGAGAGAGAGAGAGAGAGAGAGAGAGAGAGAGAGAAATAGGAAAATGGCAAAACTGGAAATATGACGAGGAAGCGGAAGAGGAATGTAGGAAGCAAAATATGAGTGATGGGAGGAGGAGGAGGAAGAGGAGGAGGAGGAGGAGGAGGAGGCGGTGGGGAAGGGGAGAGGGGGATTAAAGCGTAGAAGAGGAGGGGAGAGAGGGGGAGGGAAGGGAATAGAAGGGAAGGAGAGAGGAAGGCATGGGAGGAATGAAGAGGGGAAGAGGAGAGGTAGGAGGAGGTTAGGGAGGGAGAGGAGGAATGAGGGGAGGAGACCTGAAGAGGGTAGGGTGAGGTAGGGGAGGGTTAGGGGAAGGGAGGGCTTAAGAGGGTAGGGTAAGGTTGGGGAGGGTTAGGGGAGGGGAGGGCTTAAGAGGGGAGGGCAGGGGTGGGGTGAGGGTAGCTGTCAGGCCGAGGACAGCTGCTCCCCTCACCTGCTCATCACATCAACAGCAGTCGACGTTTAAAACAATTATGCCCGTACATATTCACTCGCCCCTCCGTCCATTCCCTTCATAATAAACGCTTTTTATTTATTTATTTGCATGATTCTGCGTTTAGTCTTTCATGCATTAATCTGTGTGTGTTTTCCTTCATTGCTTCATTAATTAGTAGATATAGATAGACAGATAGATAGATAGATAGGAAGTCAGTCAGCCAGTCAGTTGATCAGTCAGTTTCCCAGTTAGTCAGGTAGTCAGCCATTAAGTCAGTCAGTCAGTTAGTTAGGTAGATGGAAAGTTAGTTAATTAGTCAGTTAGTCAGTCAGTCAGTCATTTGATCAGTCAGTTACTCAGTTAGCTAGTCAGTCAGTCAGTCAGTAAGTTAGCTAGGTAGATAGAAAGTTAGTTAATTAGTCAGTTAGCCAGTCAGCCAATCAGCAAGCTAGGTAGTTAGCCAGTCAGTCAATTAGTTAGTTAGCTAGTCAATTAGTAAGTTATCTATTTACATATCTAACTAAAGGATGGTCTCAGAATACTAACATCTCTATCTACTTTGACATCAACATCACACTACCTTCCCTCCTGTCCTTTCCCTCCGTTTCAGTAATTTATTCTAACCAAATAATTCGCCAACATTCCTTTCTCTCATCTATTCTTCACCATACACAGCTGATCTTCCATGCAACTTTCCTTTGTTTTACTTTACTTCCATTCAAACCCTTATTTCAGTTTGCTATTCCGCTTACTCTTTGCGCAGACTCCTTTTATTAGAGTTTCCCTATCCCTGTCTCGCCCCTGACTTTCCTTCTCTTTATTTTGCTTTACTTCCATACAAACCCTTATTTCAGTTTCCTATTCCGCTTACTCCTATATCGCAGGCTACCTTCATAACAGTTCCCTATCCCCTTCTAGTCTTCGTAGTCCCTAGCCTTCCTTTAGCCCTTCGATTTTTTGTATATCTTTCTTTTATACACTTATTCAACACCCAATTCCCTTTTTTTCATTTCTACAACTTCAAACTGTCTATCCTAACCATTTCCTACCTAAATTTACCTTTCTAACACCCATCTTTTCCATCTTCATCCATATCCCTTCAACTAGCTTTCCCTCCCTTCTTCTTCTACATCCCTATTCAATTTCCTTTTTCAACTTACCTTCCTCAGACCCACCTTTTCCTTCTTCACCCATCTCCCCTTCAACTACCTTTCCCTGCCTTCTTCCTTTACATCCCTACTCAATTTTCTTTCTCAGTTTACTTCTTCACACCCATCTTTTCCTTCTTCACCCATCTCCCTTTCAACTACCTTTCCCTGCCTTCTTCCCCGCACCATATAACCAGGTAACCATAACTAAGACAAATGAAAAGCGAAGCACAAACGAAAGGAACAGGAAGGGACAGTACGATTGACTACTGTAGCGGGTGAGAGCAACAGCCCCTCAGTAAACCCACGACATTCTCCTGTCCTGCGCGCCAATTCTTCTCGCAGTCTTCCTTCGTCGCTATTTCCTCTTTCTCCGTCTCGGCCCTCTCCCCCTTGCCTTCCTCGGTCCCCTCGCCGCCTAGGGTAACGAGGTAATTAATATTTCATCGCGGGAGGCACAGTGGCGGCCTCGTTAGATGCGGTGCTAATTATGTTTTCGTTTTGGGTCGTCGTAAATGAGGATAGGGAGGGGGAGGAGGAGAAGGAAGAAGAGGAGGAGGAGGAGGAGGCGAGGTGTTGCTGTTGAGGTTGTTGTTGCAGAAGAGAAAACGAGGAGGGGGACAGAAGAGGAAGGATAAAAAAGGGAAGAGGTGGAGGAAGAGGACAACGAAAATGAGAAGTTGAAGAAAGAAGAGAAAAAGGAAAAAAGACAAGATGATTATAAAAAAGAAAGGAATAACTGACAGAGGAAGGGAGGAGAAGGGAGAAGGAAAAATAAGAAGTAAAAAGAGGAAGAGACAGAAGAGAAATACGCAAAATGGACAAACAGGAAAAGAAAGAAAGGAGAATGGAGAAATGCCCAACAAAAGAGATAGATAGATAGATACTGAGAGAGAGAACTGACAAACAAACAAGCAGACGGACAAAGAAAAATACCGCCCAGAGATCAAAGGCGAGGAAAAAAGAAACCCCTGGCGGACGGAAGCCACACTAAAAGACAAAAGAAGCAAAAAAGAAAACGGAGGGTGAACTGAATTTGAAGGGCGGACTGCTGAATAATGTCTGGGACTCTTCGACGGCAGATCATTCATCCTCTTATTATGACAGCGCCGCGGAGTCTCAAAAACTTGCCTTTTAACTGAACGCAGATGGAAAGGAAGGAGTGGGGAGGAGGGAAAGGAGGGAGGTCAACAAGTGAGTGTGACAGATGGAAGGAGGAAGTAAAAACAAGGAAAAATTAGGTCAGAGAGGTGGAAAGAGTGAGAAAGTAGAGAAAGAAGGAAAGATAGAACGATAGCTAGAGGGAATAGGAGAAAATAGCAGAAAATAATAAAGTAATCAACGAATTAAAAAGAAAAGGGATACAGAAAAAAAACATAGAAGAGAATAAAAAAGTGAATAAGGAAAGGAAAGAAAGAAAAAAAGAAAAAGAAAAAATAGCAGAAAAAAATAACAATCAGTGAAAGAAAAAAAGTGGATAGAGAAATGAACAAAAAAGAGAAAATGAAAAATTGATGAAAAGGAAAACATAAAGAAAGGGAAAGGAAAAAAGAGCAGAAAAAATATAGTTATCAATGGTTGAAAAAATAATCAAACAAAGAACAGAGAGAGAGAGAGAGAGAGAGAGAGAGAGAGAGAGAGAGAGAGAGAGAGAGAGAGAGAGAGAGAGAGAGAGAGAGAGAGAGAGAGAGAGAGAGAGAGAGAGAGAGAGAGAGAGAGAGAGAGAGAGAGAGAGAGAGAGAGAGAGAGAGAGACCTTGAAAGCCAGAAAATATGAGAGTCAAAGGATAGACTTCAAAGAAACGAGAGAAGAATATAAAGAAAAGCCAGACGGAGACAAAGAGGGAGAGAGGCGAAGGAAAACATTTGAAGGACTGCTATCTGGGAGTGATTTGAGAGAGAGAGAGAGAGAGAGAGAGAGAGAGAGAGAGAGAGAGAGAGAGAGAGAGAGAGAGAGAGAGAGAGAGAGAGAGAGAGAGAGAGAGAGAGAGAGAGAGAGAGAGAAACACACAAACAGACAGACAGAAACAGAGACAGACGGATAGACAGGTACACACACAAACACACACAAACACACAAATAAACAAACATAAATAAATAGATAAGCAAATAAAGAATTAAACAAACAAACAGGCCAGATAAAAAAATAGACATACAAAGACAAGTCAAACACCGGAGAAAATCACACAAAAAAACAGAAAAACAGCCAAAAAAACACAAAAAATAAAATGAACTAGATAAAACAAACTTACAAACAAACACAACCATACACATCCCACAAACCCTTTAAAACTTAACCATACACACAAAAAAAAACATACAAATCGGATCAATTATAAGTAACAGAATCCAACCCCTTTACTAACAGATTCCAACACCCTTCAAATAGGATCCAAGCACATTTCACGGCCATAGAAATCGCTCCGGGTCCGCTCCAATTGGATTCCCGGACTAATCCCGCGCGCCTTATGCTAATGGTGTTATCGCTCGTTAATCCAGGTTACCGGAGGATTGGTACTGTAGGTTGAGGGGGTAAAGGGAGGAAAAGGGGAAGGGGGGAGAGAGGGAGGGAGAGGAGAGAAGGAAGGGGAGGGAGAGGGGAGAAGGAAGGGGAGGGAGAGGGGAGAAGGAAGGGGAGGGAGAGGGGATAAGGAAGGGGAGGGAAAGGGGATAAGGAAGGGGAGGGAGAGGGGAGAAGGAAGGGGAGGGAGAGGGGAGAAGGAAGGGGAGGGAGAGGGGAGAAGGAAGGGGAGGGAAAGGGGAGAATGAAGGGGAAGGAAGGAATGTAAGGGTATGAAAAGGGAAAAGGTGGAAGGCAATGGATGTGACTGGAAAGGAAGGAAAGGAGGTGGCGGAGTGGTCAGCGTGCGTGCGTGGTGAACCCGTGGACCAACGTTCGAGCCCCACCGAAACATGCAACCATCGCCGAGTGTCTGAAGATTACCCACATGCTGCCCAGACTTCCAATCAACCCTAACTTCACCGACTTCTTTCAAGAGGAGCACCGGGGGGGCAGCATGGGCCAAGCAAGAGTCATACATCACAGCACTCACTATAAATAAAATTCGCCCGCGTCACTAACGGGCTGGGGCTGCTCAAGAGGCCCCCAAAGAAACCCTACCGGTGTGTCCTGTTCCGCTTTGCATCGCTTTTTAGGACCTCCTTGGTACTTTTTACACTTAGATGCTTCACTTAAGTTACTTTTTTTTTACAACAAAGGAGACAGCTCAGGGGCACACAAAAAAGGTAACAATAATAAAAATTAAAAAAAAGCCCGCTACTCGCTGCTCCTAAAAAATTACATAGGATACATATTATTAAACGTAAGAAATATCTGCATGAAGTTATTTTTTATTACATCAAAGGAGACAGCTCAAGGGCACAAAAAAAGGAAACAATAATAAAAAAAAAGCCCGCTACTCACTGCTCCTAAGAGAATCAAAAGAGGTGGCCGAAAGAGGGATCAATTTCGGGAGGAGAGGTGTCCTGATACCCTGATACCCTGTGATAGTAAAGATTGGGTTCCGTGATCCGAAATTAAGGATGGGATGTCTTACGATACCGGATGACAGATGACACCACACCGGCGCTATAGTGAGCACGTAAACAAAGTAACAACAACAGCTAATGAAAGAAACACAGTCCAGTTTTCCAGGTGACTTTTATCGTGTGTGCAAAGGAAACATAAGTAGTGACATGAAAGAGATACACAAAGAAGAACAACAGTAATCGACAGTATGAGTAAGGGTTAAAGCTAGTGGGAGTAACAAACAGCTCAGTAAACTCACGCTACTCTCCTCTCCTCCGTGTCAAATAACCATCCATAAGAAAAGACGTGAAAGTAGAGAACGAAACAGTGCGGATAAATAAGGGAGGAGGGAAAGGTTACTAATAAACAACCTAAAAGAAAAGAAAAAACAGACAGCGACAAAGAGGAAGAGAGACGAAGGAAACTATGTGAATGACGTGAAAGGAGAGAAGGGAAAGCTAGGAATAAATAAGGAAGGAAGGAAAGGAGACAAAAAAACAACCCAAAAGAAAACACAGATAGAAACAAAGAGGAAAATAGATGAGCAGAAGGAGGTGAAAGGAGAGAACAATACGCGATATAAATAAAGAATGAAGGAAGGAGAGGAGGCAAATAAACAGCATAAACGAAAGGAAAAGACAGATAGCAACAAAAAGGGAGAGAAATGAAGGAAAATATTTGAATGACGTGAAAGGAGAGAACAGAACGCTAGGAATAAATAAAAAGAGGAAAGAAAGGAGACAAATAAAGAGCCCAAACGAAAAGAAAAGATAGATAGCAACAAAAAGAGAGAGATATGAAGGAAAATAGTTGAATGACGTAGAAGGAAAGAACGAAACGCTGGGAATAAAAAAATAAGAGGAAGGAAAGGGGAGAAATAAACAACCTAAAAGAAAACACAGATAAAGACAAAGAATGAGAGAGATAAAGGAAAATATCTGAAGGACATGAGATAAGAGAGCAATACACGATAGAAATAAAGAATGGAGGAAGGAGAGGAGATAAATAAACAAGGGAGAAACGATTACATAAATACGAAAGAAAGACATGAAAGAAGAGAACGATACACGCGACGAGAAAATAATAGAGGAAGGAAAGGAGGGAGATAAACAAGGTGGAAAGGGAAAATAAATAAACCAGTGAGATGAAGGAAGGAAGGAAAACAAAACGAAGAAAGGAGTGATAGAAGGATGAAAGAAAAGAAGAAAAAGAAGAAAGATGCAACAGATTAAATACAATATGAAAATAAGAGGAAGGAAGGGAAGAAAAGGAAGCAACAGGATGAGCAATAAAACGAAAAAGGAAAAAGGGAATGAAGAAAAGGAAGAAATAAAAAGGATGAAAAAGATTAGATTAACACGTCAGAGAGAGAAATGGGGGAGGAAAGGAAAGAAACAATAGAAAATAACAATAAAACGAATAAACGAAGGATAGAAAGATGAGAGAAGAGAAAAAAGAAAGGAAGAAAGGAAGAAAAATAAGGAAATAAGAAAACACAAAAATAACAGGGACAAAAGAAGGAAGAGAAGAAAACAAATGAAGAAAAACAAAACAATAATAGGAGTAAAACAAGAAAGGAAAGGAAGAAAAGGAAAAAAGAAAGAGAAGGAAAGGAAACAAACAAGGAAGGAGGGAAGGGCACAAAGGAGAGTGAGCCACGAGCCAAAGGAGTGAGTGAGACAATCCGCCCGCTGGGTACGATGCATTCAGGACTGCGAGGCCCCGGGGAGGGAAGGGTGCGAGGACGAAGCTGGTCAAGGCAAAATTTTATCAGAGGACAAGAAAAAAAAAAGGGAAAAAAAATAAAAAGAGGAAAACGTGACCGCAGAGTTTGTTCCCAATTTTTTCTCTCTTCGTTTGTCTCTCTTCTTGTTCTCGTTGTTTTGTTTTTTGTTTCTTTGTTTGTGTTTATTTCCAATCACGACCGTCTCTTTTGTTTGAGTGTGTTCGTGTATCTGTTTTTGTGTCTGTTTTGCTTTTAATTTCAGTCTGTGTTGCCTTTTTTTTTTGTCGGACTGTTTTGGTGTGTGTGTGTGTGATTCCCTCTTCTCTGTAGCTTTCTCTGTATGTCTATCCCCCTTTTTGCCTGTTTGTGTTTTTATCTGTCTGTTACTTCGGCTGTCTGTTTGTCTTTCTGTCTATTCGTCTCTCTCTCTCTCTCTCTCTCTCTCTCTCTCTCTCTCTCTCCCACGATCCATCTTGGGACCACGGCGGAGTGACACCACCAAATAAGAGTTCAAACGTCACACAGAAAGGTCAAAGGTCACGAATATAGACCAATGGCACACCTCACTTCACCTTCTTGACCTTCCAACCCCCCCAAAAAAAAAAACAATAAAAACAGCCCAGTCCCCCTTGGAAAAATAAAATAGCTCCCCTCCCGACCCGTTTTCTCTCGTAAAATGTGAAAGGGGTTCCTCCACACCTTAATTAAAAACACCTGCATATTTACACCTGTCCAATTTACCGCCCACGAACTCGGTCTCTTTTTGTGGGTCAGCGCCCGAGACACGATTTATTTATATATATATATTTTTTTACACACCGGAGTTTTCATATTAATCTTTCGCTTCATTCGACCATGAGAATTTCGTTCAAGTTAATTAGTCATCCAGGTGAGGTAAGGTAGGATAGTTAAGGCAGGTAGGAGGGAAGAGGGATGGGGGAAGTGAAGGGAATAAGGAGATTAGGAGATTGTGATGGGAGAGGAGAAATGGGGGATCGGGGATGTGAAGGGATAAAAGGAATTCCCTCCCCTTCCCTTCCCTTCCCCTCCATTCCCTACCTTTCCCTTCCCTTCCCTTCCCTTCCCTTCCCTTCCCCTCCATTCCCTTCCATTCCCTTCCCTTCCCTTCCCTTCCCTTCCCTACCTTTCCCTTCCTTTCCCTTCCCTTCCCTTCACCTCCCTTCACTTTCTTTCCTTTCCATTCTGTTCCTTTAATTTCCTTTCCCTTCCTCTCCCTTCCCTTCCTTTCCATTCTGTTCCTTTCCCTTCCCTTCATTCCATTTCCCTCCCTTTCCTATATTTCCCTTCCCTTCCTTTCCCTTCCCTTTCCTTTCTTTCCTTTCCCTTCTGTTCCTTTCCCTTCCCTTCCCTCCCTTTCCCTTGTGTTCCTTTCCCTTCCCTTCCCTTCCCTTCAATTCCATTCCATTCCATTCCATTCCTTTCCCTTCTGTTCCTTTCCCTTCCTTTCCCTTCCCTTTCCTTCCCTGCCCTTCCCTTCCCTTCCATTCCTTTTCTTTCCCTTCTGTTCCTTTCCCTTCCTTTCCATTCTATTCTATTCCATTCCATTCCATTCCTTTCCTTTCCCTTCTGTTCCTTTCCCTTCCCTTCCCTTCCCTTCCCTTTCTTTCCTTTCCATTCTGTTCCTTTCCTTTCCTTTCCTTTCCTTTCCTTTCCTTTCCTTCCCTTCCCTTCCTTTCCCTTTCTAAAATAAACTACACCAACATATGAAAGTTCTAACACTGATAATATAATAACTACCACAACAACTAAAACAACTACAACAATTACTACACCAATACGAATAGGACACCCACTCCCTCTCCCTCCTCCCCTCTCGCTTATCGTCCGCACAAACACGCGCGTACATTCACAAACAGCACAAACGGCCTTATCACCATGGTCGCGTTACGTGCCATCAAATATTCATGGGTCTGATTGACGGGGCAGAGGCGTTACGCTCCCCCCTCATTAGCGCACTCTTTCATGGCGCGCTCGCCGACTCGTTAGCAACACAAATGAGGTTAGCGTAATTGCCTCCACTGATGGGTGTTAGACGCGTGGCCTGAGATCGCTGACGGGCGGCTGACGAAGGGAAGATATAGAACAACAACAACAACAACAACAACAACAACAACAACAACAACAACAACAACAACAACATTAAGTAATAACAATACGCAGAGAGGTTTGGGAGAAGTCTTTATGCATCTTCCAGTAATAACAATAACAACTAAAAAAAAAATAATAATAATAAGAGATGAAAGAAGAAAACTAGCCCGTCAAAACGTAAACAAAGGAAATGAAGGGAAGGGATGGGAAGGAGAGGGAAGGGAAAAGAAGGGAAGGAATGGGAAGGCAGGGTAAGGAAGGGAAGGGAAAAGAAAGGAAGGGAAGGGAAGGGAAGGGAAGGGAAAGGAAGGGAAGGGAAGGGAAGGGAAGGGAAGGGAAGGGAAAGGAAAGGAAGGGAAGGGCAGGAAAGGGAATGAAAGGAACTGGAAGCGAAGGGAAGGGAAAAGAAAGGAAGGGAACGGAGGGAAGAAAAGGAATAAAGAGATAAAGGAAGGAAAAGGGGAAAAGGAGCGGAGAAAAAGAGGTCAGGAGAAAGAAGGAGAAATTAGGAAGAGGTAAAAAGTTTAAGGAAGGTTAGACGAAAGAATGGGATAAGAGAAACGCCCACACCACCACCACCACCACCACCACCATCACCACCACTCGGACCTAAGCAAGACATTCTATACCGAGGCAAACACACAAGACCCTGCAGGCACTTGAGACAGGAAGGGAGGGAGGGAGGGACTGGAATGTGCCAATAAGAAGGGGAGGGAGGGAAGGGAAGGGAAGGGAAGGGAAGGAAAGGAGTGGAAGGGAAGAGAAGGAAAAAGGAATGGAAGGAAAGGAAAGGAAGGAAAGGGTAGGAAAGGGACGGGAGGGAAAGGGAAGGGAAGGGAAGGGCAGGGAAGGGAAGGGAAGGGAAGGGAGGGGAAGGGAAGGGAAGGGAAGGGAAGGGAAGGGAAGGGAAGGAAAGGGAGGGAAGGGGAAGGGAAGGGAAGGGAAGAGAAGAGAAGGGAAGGGAAGGGAAGGGAAGGGAAGGGAAGGAAAGGAAAGGGAAGGAAAGGGATGAAGATGAAAAGGAAACATAATGGCGAAAGGAGAGGATAAATGAGAAGAGGAAAGGAAATAAGAAGGAAAGACGAAATGAGAGGAGAAAAGAGAGGAGAGGAGAGGAGAGGAAAGGAAAAGAAAGGAAAAGCAAGGAAAAGGAAGGAGGAGAAGGAAAGCAAAGAGAAGGAAAGAGAAAGGAAAGATTATAAAGGATAAAGGTGAAAGGCAGTGTTCAAGCCACCTATAAAATCCTAAACACATAACTTCAGACCTTATTGCTCTTTTACATTCTTCGATCAAAACAAACCGAGGCACACTAACCCAACACACACACCTTCCATGCACTGTACTCTTCGAAAAAAAACAACTGAGGCACCTAACCCAACACACACACCTTCCATGCACTCCCAAAAAACACACATAACTTCAAACCTTATGCATTTTTTACATTTATTTTACAAACAAACAAACCACACACCAACCCAACACACACACCTTCCATGCACTAATACCTGTAAAATCTAAAACACATAACTTCAAACCTTATTGCTCTTTTACATTTTACGATCAAAACAAACCCAGACACACTAACCCAACACACACACCTTCCATGCACTGTACTTCTCCTACACTCCTCTATACACCAGCGCCTCTACCATTGATAAAACCTGTAAAATCTAAAACACATAACTTCAAACCTTATTGCTCTTTTACATTTTACGATCAAAACAAACCGAGACACACTAACCCAACACACACACCTTCCATGCACTGTCCTCCTCCTCCACTCCCCTATACACCAGCGCCTCCACCATTGATAAAACCCTCCGGAACATCTGCGCAGCGGTACCTTCAGCGATAGGGGGCAGATGGCAGGTGAGAGAACGGCGAACAGGTGCACTGAATGTTGGTTTTACGACGACACTACCCTCCCCGCTCCCTTCTCCTCCTCTCCCCTCTACCTCCCTCTTCCTGACCTAATATGAAGAGTCTACGATATCGGGGAAGGGGAAACAGAATAGAGAAAAAGGTAAAAAATAGGTAAAAAGAGTGAAGATTCGTGCGTGAAGAGAAGGACAGGAAGAGGGGGACGAAGAAAGGGAGAAGGGAAAAAAGCCGGGAGGGAGAAAAGAAAGTGAAAATTAAGTAAGGGGGAGAGAAGGGGAGAGAGAAAGGCAACAGACAGGAGAGTGAAGATTAAAAGGAAAGGGAAGAGGGCAGGAAGAGATGGCATGATCAAGGAGAAAGGAAAGAGAGGAAAGAAAGGACAGGGAGGGAGGGAGGGAGAAAGGGAGAGACCAGACAGGGGAAGGGATCAAAGAAGGAGAAAAGGCAGGGGCAGAGAGATGAAGAGGAGGAGGAGGAAGAGGAGGAGGAGGGGAGCTGTCAAACGCAGTGAAGTTGACTCAAGGGACCAAAGTGTAGAAACATGAAATCCAAATAGCATGACAGACTCGAAACACGTGTATGTATGTCTGTCTGTCTGTCTGTGTGTATGTGTGTATGTATGTATGTGTATATGGGACGGATTAACAGGCAAACGAACAGACAGACAAACACATACATATAAAAACTAAAATAAAAAATAAATAAATAAGAAAACAGAATGAAAAAGAAATGTTTCAAGTTTCGCATTCCCTTTCTGCCCTCCTCCTCTTCCTCTCCTCCTCCTCCTCCTCCTCCTCCTCCTCCCGAGCCTAAAGTTAGGACTCTTTCTCTATGTAAATCGACTAAAGCCTTGAGTCGGGCTTTTTAATTACTTGGACTGAGAGAATGTCTGAGTCTGTGGCGATGCTGTAAGAGAGAGAGAGAGAGAGAGAGAGAGAGAGAGAGAGAGAGAGAGAGAGAGAGAGAGAGAGAGAGAGAGAGAGAGAGAGAGAGAGAGAGAGAGAGAGAGAGAGAGAGAGAGAGAGAGAGAGAGATTGGGGGGGGGGGTAAAGGAAGAGATAGGTAGTAGGGAAGGGAAGGAAGCCGAAAGGGGAAACAAGAAAGGGAAGGAAAGGAATGGAAATGAGAAAGATGGGAAAGAAAATCGAATGTATGTCAAGGAAAGGAAGGAAAAGGATAACAAAGAAAGAAAGGAAGAAAGCAAGAGAGATAGAGTTTGTGTATGTCTTAAAATCATAACACAAAATAACAAAGCCATAAACAGACAATAAAATGGATAGATAGAAACAGAAACAGAAACAAAACATAATAAAATAAATAAAACATAGATAAAACATAACAGTACAACACATCTAAATCAATTCACATAAAAAAAAAGAAAGGTAAATGCGCGTTAACGTAAATAAAGTAAAAATAAAAAATACAAAAAAAACTTCACTAACATTTTTCTGTTCAATAACTTGCTTGATTTAATTACCTCGAACGCCACTGCACTTAATAGGCTTTTTTTTCTCTCTCTTTCTATTTTACTTTCAACTACGAGAGAATTTAAGCAGAGATGTAATTAGATTTTTTATATATTTTAATTATCTTGAGAGAATGTATGCAAATTGGCGTGCAAAAAGGAGGGGTGGGAGGCGTGGGGAGGGGGGGGCGGTGTGGGGAGGGGGGCGTTGTTGTGGGGGGGAGATGAGGGGTGTGTGTGTGTGTGTGTGTGTGTGTGTGTGTGTGTTATTTATATTGCAACACAGGATTAACTTCAAACACACACACACACACACACACACACACACACACACACACACACACGCTTTGTATTTTGCTCTCTTGACATAACACACGTATTTTTTTTCACAATTAGCATCAAACGCCAAAAAAACGCGATCCTATTAAATAAGCACCACCTGTTTTACGAGTCTGGTCCCACAATGTTAATGATAATTCGCCCAAACACGTAAATAAATGAATACGTGAATACCTGAGTGAATGAATGATTTGGGAAGGAGAGAGGGTCACTTCACGTCCGTTCCATTTGTTGTTGTTCAGATGCGGAGATGAAGAAGAACAAGAACAGGAAAAGAATAAAAACACTAGGAATAAAAATAATGGGTAGGAATGAGTAGGAATAATGAGTAGGAATGAGTAGGAATAATGAGTAGGATTAATGAGTAGGAATAATGAGTAGGAATGAGTAGGAATAATGAGTAGGATTAATGAGTAGGAATAATGAGTAGGAATGAGTAGGAATAATGAGTAGGAATGAGTAGGAATAATGAGTAGGAATTATGAGTAGGAATGAGTAGGAATAAGTAAGAATGATGAGTAAGAATAAGAATGATGAGAAAAAAACAAAATAAATAAACGAAAGATAACAAAAAAATAAAATACAAGAACAATGAAAATAAAAACAGGAGGAAAAAGAAGACAAAGAATAACAAGTAAAAACAATTCTAAGAAACGGAAAAACAAGAACAAGTAAAACAAAAACCAAAACAAAATCGATTAAAAAAAAACACGAAGAATCACAAACAATAACGAGAAACGAAAAACAAAACAAAAAAACGAGACCCAAAAAAGATGAGCAAGCACACAAAAATAATAAAAATAGAACAAAAAACGATAAATGAAAAATACAAAAAAGTTTAATGATGAAGAAAAAAATCAAACACAAAAAAGAAACCAAGAAGACGAAGCAAAAGAAGAAGAGGAAGAAGAGGAAGCTGTGTGTCCACTTTCCCCGAGCTCTTCTCTCCCTCTTGAAGTCAGATAAGTGTACCCGAAAGGAGGTGAGAGGCAAGAGGACGCGAAAGTGCAATAGCAGGAAGAGGAAGGGGAAGTGAAAATTACTGAAAGTTTGGCGATAAAAAAAAAAGAGAGAGAAGAAAAAAAGGAGAAAAGCGGGTGGAAAGAGAACGGGAATTTAGCATGCGGGGAAAATACGATGAAAGTAAGGAAAATATGTGGAATAGGAGGAAAAAATGAAAGGGAGAGGAAAAGTTTAAGAAGAAAGAGAGAATTAAAGAAAAAGAGTAAAAGGAAGATAAAGTTGAGACGGAAGGAAGAAGGAAGAAGCTGTAAAAAGGAAGGTGAACTTTAAAATGAAGGAAGTGTTGAAGGAAGGGAAAACATAAAAGGAAAGATAAAGTTGGGAAGGAAGGGAAGGAAAGCGAAAGGGGAAGGTAGAGTTTAAGAAGAAAGGGAGAATTAAAGAAAGAAAAAGAGTAATAGGAAGATAAAGTTGAGAAGGAAGGGAAGGAAAGTGAAAGGGGAAGGTAGAGTTTAAGAAGAAAGGGAGAATTAAAGAAAGAAAAAGAGTAATAGGAAGATAAAGTTGGGAAGAGAAGGAAGGGAAGGAAAGCGAAAGGGGAAGGTAGAGTTTAAGAAGAAAGGGAAAATTAAAGAAAGAAAAAGAGTAATAGGAAGATAAAGTTGAGAAGGAAGAGAAGGAAAGCGAAAGGGGAAGGTAGAGTTTAAGAAGAAAGGGAGAATTAGAGAAAGAAAAAGAGTAATAGGAAGATAAAGTTGAGAAGGAAGGGAAGGAAAGCGAAAGGGGAAGGTAGAGTTTAAGAAGAAAGGGAAAATTAAAGAAAGAAAAAGAGTAATAGGAAGATAAAGTTGAGAATGAAGTAAGAAGGAAGCTGTAAAAAGGAAGGTTAAGTTTAAAATGAAGTAAGTGTTAAAGCCGAAGGAAAAATGTAAAAGGAAGGTAAAATTAAGGAGGAAGGAGGAATTAAATAAGAAAACATAAAAGGAGGAGCAAGTTGAGAAAGAAGGGAGATAGAAAAAAATAAAGGAAAGCAGAAATAAAATGAAGGAAGACGGAAATAAACAAACAAATGAAATAACATAAAAGAAAAATTAGCATGTGGAATAAGTGAAATATGAATGATGAATACAAAAAAACAACAAAAAAGGAAAAAGAAGAGAGGAAGGAAAGGACAGGAAAAGAAAGTTGGGAAGAATAAACGAAATTAAATGACTGAAATAAAGTAAAAAAATAAAAAATAAAATAAAATAAAAATAAAATAAGAAAAAAAATAGAAACACCCTAACCAAAATAAAACGGAGGGAGAGGTAAAAGCGAACAGGTAGTAATTCCATAAACACATTTCGGGGTGATTATTTTTAATGGCCTTCGTAATTGCTAAACGGGATAACTAATTAAAATCAGTAACAATTTCCTACGCACACACACACACACACACACACACACACACACACACACACACACACACACACACACACACACACACACACACACGCGACGTACCTCTCACTTAACTACCTTGGGGACCGGTATGAGAGAGAGAGAGAGAGAGAGAGAGAGAGAGAGAGAGAGAGAGAGAGAGAGAGAGAGAGAGAGAGAGAGAGAGAGAGAGAGAGAGAGAGAGAGAGAGAGAGAGAGAGAGAGAGAGAGAGAGAGTGTAAGGAAAAGAGAAAGAGAGTGGGAAAGAGAAGGAAAGTGTGAGACATACATACATACATACACACATATAGACAGACAGATAGACAGACAGAGAGACAGACAGACAGAGAGAGAGAGAGAGAGAGAGAGAGAGAGAGACTTCGGTTCGCTTCCTCCCTTTGGCCCAAATAACCAACCAGAATTTCCTCACTCCTAGAACAAGCGAACGACAACCGATAATTCTGGCCCACTTTTTAGCAGCAATTTCGGCCCCGTTACGAACGCTGCCGAGCCGAAAACGAGTCTTGAACCGAATGCGACAATTTCCGAAACTGCTGTGCCGGCCCCGACTCTCCCCTCGTCGCCCATAAACGCACTGAACCGAACTCGCCGAACTCTCTCGTCAAGGGTCCGAGATGCACCGATGCCGATACTGCCAAGAGATATTGAGAGAGAGAGAGAGAGAGAGAGAGAGAGAGAGAGAGAGAGAGAGAGAGAGAGAGAGAGAGAGAGAGAGAGAGAGAGAGAGAGAGAGAGAGAGAGAGAGAGAGAGAGAGAGAGAGAGAGAGAGAGAGAGAGAGAGAGAGAGAGAGAGGAGGAGGAGGAAAGTGAGTGACCTAAACAGATAGTAGGAAATAGATAGGTACAAAGATAGATAAAGAGAATGAGAGAAAGAGACGAAGGGGGAAGTGATTAAGATAGCAAGAGATAAATAGACAAATATAGATAGTAAGATAGACATAGTAAGGCAGATAGATAAATTGAGAGATAGAGTAAATGAGAGACAAGTGGAAGTGGGTCAGATAATAAAAGAAATATAAACAGATAGATAAATAGATGAATAGGAGAGGAAAATAAGATAGATAGGTTGAGAGAGAGAGAGAGAGAGAGAGAGAGAGAGAGAGAGAGAGAGAGAGAGAGAGAGAGAGAGAGAGAGAGAGAGAGAGAGAGAGAGAGAGAGAGAGAGAGAGAGAGAGAGAGAGAGAGAGAGAGAGAGAGAGAGAGAGAGAGAGAGAGAGAGAGAGAGAGAGAGAGAGAGAGAGAGAGAGAGAGAGAGAGAGAGAGAGAGAGAGAGAGAGAGAGAGAGAGAGAGAGAGAGAGAGAGAGAGAGAGAGAGAGAGAAGCGTGGTATACAGTTTCATTCTCAGATAATTAAGCAGCAAAACAATGAAGTCAGCCCCGAAATTCACAACATTAATTAGTTTTCTACGCCGTTATCAGCTTGCCGGGAACGAAAACAATATGAGCAAAACAAATTAAAAAGTATTAGAAGTGCAATTTCCGGCGCCTGATGTATGTACACTCACGCTTGAAAAATGGAGGGAAATTGATTAAAAAAATATAGATGCTCGTTCCTCATCATTTATTATAGATATGTTAAAAGAATTTGATAGAAGGAAGGACAGAAAGATAAAATTGATTAAGAAATATCGATGGTCGTTTCTCATCATTTTTTATACATAGATACGTTAAAAGAAACTGATAGAAGGAAAGACAGAAAGATAAAATTGATTAAAAAATATAGATGCTCGTTTCTCATCATTTTTTATACATAGATACGTTAAAAGAAGCTGATAGAAGGAAGGATAGAAAGATAAAATTGATTAAAAAATATAGATGCTCGTTTCTCATATATTTTTTTATGATACTTTAAAGGAAAGAAAGAAAAGATTGATAGAATTAAAGAAAGAAAGGGGCCGAAATTGCTGCTAAAATGTGGGCCAGAATTAACGGTTGTCGTTCACTTGTATATGTCATCCTTAATTCCTTTCCTTGCATCCCCCGGTCCTTCATCACCTTTTAAACACATCATTATTAAACATTATTGCTAAGTAAAGGACGTAATGGTCTTAAGAATCTAGGGTTGAAAATTTAAGGTTGAAAGAGAACCCTAAAAAGAGCTATTGTTACCTTACTTTCTATTCCCTTCTCATGACTTTTACATCTGCTACATAAAACTGACTAAAAACGACAAAAGAATAACAAGAAAATGATAAAAAGTAAGGCATAAAAACTAAGCTTGCATGTTAAGAATAGAAGAAAAACCTCAAAAAACATTGCCTCTTTACTCTTTCATTGCTTACTCACCTCCTCCCATGCCTGATAATACAATACCACCATCAACAAACAAAGGACGTGGTGATGTATGCAAATGAAGTTGAAATACTAATGTTGAGACACCTAAAAAAAATATATATTGTTCTCCTATATCTTATCACCTCCATATCTGTTCTCATTCTAAATCATTCAACTGCGACTCTCATCAAAAAGTAAAGGAAGGTGGAGATGAGGAAAACGGTAACACCTCATCAATTATTGCACCCTTTCCCCTTTTCCTTTGCTCCCTCTCTCACCTGGTAAATAAGGGAGCACGTAACGTAATGAATAGGTAAATAAGGAGATGGAAGAATAATATTAAGTTGGAGTTGAGAGGAGCGTAATGAATCCCCCTTCCTACCTTTTTTTACAGTAATGGAGGAGTTCAAGGTATAAAAGTTTTTTATATACTAACAGACTCAAGGGGATAAAAAAAACACAAACCCAAGTACCAAAGTTAACAGACGTATGAGACAATGACAGTCTTTTTACACTAACACACTCAAGGGAAAATAAAGAGACAAAAAGCCCCTTCTCATTTCCTCACCTGCTAAACACAATGACTGCCATAATTAACAGGTAAATGAGGCAGGGATTTTAACGTAGTAGGGGTAAAATGCAAGAGTGACTAGTGACTCTTCTTTGATACATTAAGCTACATACATTACCCTTTATCCCTTGCTGCTTCCTCACCTGCTAGATACAATAACAACTACAATAATTAACAGGTAAATGAGACGGAGATTTTAACGTACTAAAGGTAAAATGCAAGAGGAGAGAACTAATGACTCTTCTTTCAAACCTTAAGCTACATATATTACCCTTTATCTCTTGCTCCTTCCTCACCTGCAAGATGCAATAACAGCTACGATAATTAACAGGTAAATGAGACAGGGATTATAACATATTGAAGTTCAAATGCAAGAGGAAAGAACTAATAATTCTTCATTCATATCTTAAACTACACATATTACCTTTTATCCCTTGCTCCTTCCTCACCTGCTAGATACAATAACAACTACATTAATTAACAGGTAAGTGAGACGGAGATTTTTACGTACTAGAGTGTAAGAGGAGATAACTAATGACTCTTCTTTCATATCTTAAACTACATATATTATCCTTTATCCCTTGCTCCTTCCTCACCTGCTAGATACAATAACAACTACAATAATTAACAGGTAAATGAGACAGGGATTATAACATATTAAAGTTCAAATGCAAGAGGAAAGAACTAATGATTCTTCTTTCATATCTTAAACTACATATATTATCCTTTATCCCTTGCTCCTTCCTCACCTGCTACATATAATAACAGCTACAATAATTAACAGGTAAATGAGGCAGGGATCTTTATATATCAAAGTTCGAATAAAGGTAAAAGGAAGCAAGAAGACTAATGCATTATCTTTCTTACTTAATTAATTAACCTGCACATATTATTCTTTATCCCTAGCTCTTTTCTCACCTGCTAAACATAATAATCGCCAAACACCTCACTCCTTCATAACCAACCTTCATTCATCCCTTGTCCTTCATCCTCCCTATCCCTTTTTCTCACCTCCTAAAGCAAAACCAACATGAGACAGCTACATCTTCACATACTAAAGTTAAAAGCAAAGATGAAGAGAAAAGCCAAACACCTTCACAACTAACCTTCTTTCATCCCTTGTCCGTCATCCTCCCTAAGCCTTTAGCTCACCTTCTAAAGCAAAACCAACATGAGACAGCTACATCTTCACATACTAAAGTTAAGACCAAAGATGAAGAGAAGAGAAAACCCAAGCACCTCACTCCTTCATAACTAGCCTTCCTTCATCCCTTGTCTTTCGTCCTCTCTATCCCTTTATCTCACCTCCTAAAGCAAAACTAACATGAGACAACTACATCTTCACATACTAAAGTTAAGAGTAAAGATGAAAAGGAAACCCAAACACCTCACTCCTTCATAACTTACCTTCCTTCATCCCTTGTCTTTCGTCCTCTCTCTCCCTTTATCTCACCTCCTAAAGCAAAACTAACATGAGACAGCTACATCTTCACATACTAAAGTTAAGAGCAAAGATGAAAAGGAGACCCAAACACCTCATTTCTTCATACATATCCTTCCTTCATCCCTTGCCTTTCATCCTCCCTATCCTTTTATCTCACCTTCTAAAGCAAAACCAACATGAGACAGCTCCATCTTCACATACTAAAGTTAAGAGCAAAGACGAAGAGAAAATCCAAGCACCTCACTCCTTCATAACCAACCTTCTTCATCTCTTGTCCTTCGTCCTCCCTAGCCCTTTATCTCACCTTCTAAAGCAAAACCAACATGAGACAGCTCCATCTTCACATACTAAAGTTAAGAGCAAAGATGGAGAGAAAACCCAAACACCTCACTCCTTCATAGCCAACCTCCCTTCATCCCTTGGGCCATGTCTCAACTCCCAAACAAAACAACAAAACTAATCAACAGGTAAATGAAGCAATGGAGCTTATTTACGAGGCTCACATATTAAGACCGAGAGGAAGAGAACCTGCCCCAACCACCCCCACATCCCTCTCCCCTCCCTTAGCCCTCCTCCCCCTACCTCCGTGATTCAAGGTGGCTTCAGGTGTTAATTAGGTGAATAGCTCATTACCTGGGCAGTGGAGAGCCCCAGGTGAACGTATCAAGGCCCTCCACTATAATTAAGAGGTGCCCTAACTCTCAGGTGACCCGCTAGAATGTGTTAAGTTAGGTGTATATATCAGGTGTGGGTTAGTGTACAGGTGTGTGTGTGGGTGGGTGTGGGTGTTTGGATGTGGATGTGTTAGTGGTGGTGGTGGTGGTGGGGATGGTGTTGTATAATAGTGATTAGTGGAGATGGTGATGATGGTGGTAGTGGTACTGAAGCTGTGAGTGGTAGAAATGGTGGTAGTAGTGGTGATGAAAGTCCTGTTAGTGGTGGAGAATGGTGGTTACAGTGAAGATGATGGTGGTAGGCCTAATGACTGGTAGTGCTAAAGTACTGTTAGTGATGGTGAATGTCTTTTTTTTAACAGCAAAGGAAACAGTTCAAAGGCAAAAAAAACAGAAGACTAAAAATCCCGCTAATACCCTACCCCAATAAAAATAAGTATAGAGGAGTGGCCAAGAGGGTGAAAGTGGTGGTAGGTCGATCCACTGGTGAAGGTGTGTGGTGGGCGGGAGCTGGGAGAGTGAGTGAGCGGGTGGACTCATGAATAAACAATTAAGACCAGCGGTGTAGGAAGGTGGGCGGGCGGCGCGGCTCTCACAGTACTAAGGAAACGAGGCGGTACCGATGCAATTACCGGAGAGAGGAAGGATGAATAATGAGTACGTAGGAGGAAGAAAATGGGTAAAAAGGAAAAAAAAGTGTGAAAGTGAGTAGGGAGGAATGAAAGTGAGTAGGTAGGAATGAAAGTGAGTAGGTAGGAATGAAAGTGAGTAGGTAGGAATGAAAGTGAGTAGGTAGGAATGAAAGTGAGTAGGTAGGAATGAAAGTGAGTAGGTAGGAATGAAAGTGAGTAGGTAGGAATGAAAGTGAGTAGGAAGGAAGGAAAGTGAGTAGGTAGGAATGAAAGTGAGTAGGGAGGAATGAAAGTGAGTAGGAAGGAAGGAAAGTGGGTAGGAAGGACGAAAAAAAGGTAGGTAGTAAGAATATTTGGTTAGTAAAAAGAGAAGAAAAAAAGAGTAAGAAGGAAGAAAATAAGATAAGTAGGAAGAGCGAAAGTGGATAAGTAGGAAGACAGATGAAGAAAAATAAACTTAATATAAATAAACCAACAAAAAAGACACTACCAAAACAACCAAATCACGAAATTACACAAACAAACACACATACAAGTAAACAAAAAACTCCACTGAATACTCGACATATCCAAACAAACAAACAAACAAACAGTCCCGAGCATTTGCCAATCAAAATAATAAAAAAAAAAAACATAACTTCGCTCAGGCTTTCATGAATGCCAAAACTGACTCGGTGGTAAATAACTAGTTACTAGACGAAAAAAAAAACTCACCAGACAGGACTTGCATATTTCATGACCCGCGCTTCTCTGGTCGGTCCAGTAATCCAAAAATTCTGCGAAACACATCGGCAAAACAAACAATTAGCGGCGATGAGAGAGAGAGAGAGAGAGAGAGAGAGAGAGAGAGAGAGAGAGAGAGAGAGAGAGAGAGAGAGAGAGAGAGAGAGAGAGAGAGAGAGAGAGAGAGAGAGAGAGAGAGAGAGAGAGAGAGAGGCAGTTACCCAATCACTGCCAGCGTTCCACAAGGATCAGTACTGGGCCCGATTCTTTGGAATGCATACTTCGACGAGCTGCTCCGTGGCCTACCAGAGGCCTCAGCCTACGCCGACGATTGCACCCTGTCCCACAGCTACACCAGGGAGGAAACTGCGGACGTGATCGAAGCCACCAACCGCCATCTTGGTGACATCATGGCCTGGGGACGACGTTGGCAAATCAAGTTTGCTGCCGTAAAGACCCAGGCCATGGTCATATCGCGTTCGGGGGAGGACGCCAGACTCCTGCAGGGACGGCTAAAGTTTGGGGACGACACCCTGGTCATCAAGGACTCCATCAACATCCTGGGGGTGGAGGTCGACTCCAGACTCAGTTTTGACCGCCACCTGGAGTGTGTGGCGCGCAGAGCCTCCCTGAGGGTGACACTCCTGCGTCGAGTGCGGCACCTGCTTGACGCAGACGGCCTCCTGATACTGTACAAAGCCCAGGTGAGGCCCGTCATGGAATACTCCCCTCTCTCCTGGATGAGTAGTACCCAATGTCACCTCTCGCTGCTGGACAGAGTGCAGAGGAGGGCAGAGCGACTCATCCGTGATGACAGCAGCCATCAGCAGCAGCGACCACAAGGACACCAGTGGCGGCAGCGGCAACATGGACAGCAGCTACATCACCAGTAGGAAGCCCCCCGCTGTATGCTCGTGCCATCACAGTCCTACACAAGGCCCAGGTCCAACATACACCTCACCTGGCGGCACTACGGGTCCCTTGGAGGAGAAGCCAGCACACCACGAGAGCGGCGGTGGCTATCGACCTCCTCCTTGAAATCCCGAGAAGTCGCACAGCCAGGTGCCAGAGGGCCTTCACGAGTGCCACGGCCCACCTGTGGAATGCCTTCACGGGTGAAGTGGGCGTCAGGGCAATGAATACCCAGCAGGTGAAGGTGGCGGCTAATGCCTGGTGTCGCACCTGAGCACAAGCACAACTAGTGACAATGCTTTAAGATAGGCGACCTCAAGACAGAAGTCGTCTTTAGCATGGAGACAATTTCCCCGCCCCTTTTGTCAAATGTATCTTGATGTTTAAACAAAAAGAGAGAGAGAGAGAGAGAGAGAGAGAGAGAGAGAGAGAGAGAGAGAGAGAGAGAGAGAGAGAGAGAGAGAGAGAGAGAGAGAGAGAGAGAGAGAGAGAGAACAGTTCCAAAATTAATTTAAATACGCTTCATGCACACACACACACACACACACACACACACACACACACACACACACACACACACACACACACACACAGATAAACAATCAATAACAACAAGGGCGAAAACAAGAACGTGAGAAAGAAAAGGAAAACAGAACAAAACAATCACACACAACAACACGCTGCACTAAAAAAAAAAAGAACAATCAAACCTTAATCAACACAAAGAAAAACAAATAAAACATAAGGAGAGCAAACAAAAGAAGAAGAGGAAGAGGAGGTGCAAGGTGTGTCCACGCGCCTGGTAACACTGGGCTGGCAACCGTGCAAAGGGTGAAGGTGGAAGGTTGTTTGTCCGACTTGGTGACACTGAGACTTGAGAGTGAAAATGTCCTGATTATGGTAATGCTGCGAGAGAGAGAGAGAGAGAGAGAGAGAGAGAGAGAGAGAGAGAGAGAGAGAGAGAGAGAGAGAGAGAGAGAGAGAGAGAGAGAGAGAGAGAGAGAGAGAGAGAGAGAGAGAGACACAGACAGAGAGACAGAGAACAAACACAAACGCACGAACACACACCTTTACCATCTCTCGTAACCCTTAGAACCAACCCTTACCCGTCAAACCGTCGCCATCAAAGGCAAGGTTCTGGCAACAATGCTTTAATTTAGTCATGAATATAGGAGTCTAAGAGGAGCACGGAGGAAGGGAGAAGGGAGGAGGACGAAGGGGGAAGAGGGGGAAGGGGGAATGGCAAGGTCAGTGGAATTATGGGGAGGAGAGGAAGGGAGAGGCGGCGGATAGACATGAAAGGCGGGCGACGTGGCGATGATGGGATGGCAGGAATGAATAGGAGGAGGCGGAGAAGGAGGCCGAGGACGCGAGGGAGTGAAAACCAAAGGGATATGGGAGAGGTAATAGGATGAGGCTCAAGAGGGGGTCGGAGAATGAGGAGGAGATGAATGAAGACAAAAGAGAAGGGTGTGAAGGAGGAGGTGGTGGAGGAGGGTGTTGGGAATTAGAAGAGGAAGGAGAAGGAGGGTGTTGGGGATTAGAAGAGGAAGGAGAAGGAGGGTGTTGGGGATTAGGAGAAGAAGGAGGAGGAGGGTGTTGGGGATTAGGAGAAGAAGGAGAAGGAGGGTGTTGGGGATTAGGAGAAGAAGGAGAAGGAGGGTGTTGGGGATTAGGAGAAGAAGGAGGAGGAGGGTGTTGGGGATTAGGAGAAGAAGGAGGAGGAGGGTGTTGGGGATTAGGAGAAGAAGGAGGAGGAGGGTGTTGGGGATTAGGAGAAGAAGGAGGAGGAGGGTGTTGGGGATTAGGAGAAGAAGGAGGAGGAGGGTGTTGGGGATTAGAAGAAGGAGGAGGAGGGGGGTGGGGCTTAGAAGACGAAGGAGGAGGTGGTGGGTGTTGGTGATTAGGAGAAGGAGGAGGTGGGTGTTGGGGATTAGGAGAAGAAGGAGGAGGAGGGTGTTGGGGATTAGGAGAAGAAGGAGGAGGAGGGTGTTGGGGATTAGAAGAGGAAGGAGAAGGAGGGTGTTGGGGATTAGGAGAAGAAGGAGAAGGAGGGTGTTGGGGATTAGAAGAGGAAGGAGAAGGAGGGTGTTGGGGATTAGGAGAAGAAGGAGGAGGGTGTTGGGGATTAGAAGAGGAAGGAGAAGGAGGGTGTTGGGGATTAGGAGAAGGAGGAGGAGGAGGGTGTTGGGGATTAGAAGAGGAAGGAGAAGGAGGGTGTTGGGGATTAGGAGAAGGAGGAGGAGGGTGTTGGGGATTAGAAGAAGGAGGAGGAGGGTGTTGGTGATTAGAAGAGGAAGGAGGAGGAGGGTGTTGGGGATTAGGAGAAGAAGGAGGAGGACGGTGTTGGGGATTAGGAGAAGGAGGAGGAGGGTGTTGGGGATTAGGAGAAGAAGGAGGAGGAGGGTGTTGGGGATTAGGAGAAGAAGGAGGAGGAGGGTGTTGGGGATTAGGAGAAGTAGGAGGAGGATGTAGGGGATTAGTAGAAGAAGGAGGAGGAGGGTGTTGGGGATTAGGAGAAGGAGGAGGAGGGTGTTGGGTATTATGATAATAATGAGGAGGAGGGTGTTGGGGATTAGAAGAGGAAGGAGAAGGAGGGTGTTGGGGATTAGGAGAAGAAGGAGGAGGAGGGTGTTGGGGATTAGGATAAGAAGGAGGAGGACGGTGTTGGGGATTAGGAGAAGGAGGAGGAGGGTGTTGGGGATTAGGAGAAGGAGGAGGAGGGTGTTGGGGATTAGAAGAGGAAGGAGAAGGAGGGTGTTGGGGATTAGGAGAAGAAGGAGGAGGAGGGTGTTGGGGATTAGGAGAAGAAGGAGGAGGAGGGTGTTGGGGATTAGGAGAAGGAGGAGGAGGGTGTTGGGGATTAGGAGAAGAAGGAGGAGGAGGGTGTTGTGGATTAGGAGAAGGAGGAGGAGGGTGTAGGGGATTAGGAGAAGAAGGAGGAGGAGGGTGTTGGGGATTAGGAGAAGAAGGAGGAGGAGGGTGTTGGGGATTAGGAGAAGGAGGAGGAGGGTGTAAGAGGAAGGAGAAGGAGGGTGTTGGGGATTAGGAGAAGAAGGAGGAGGAGGGTGTTGGGGATTAGGAGAAGGAGGAGGAGGGTGTTGGGGATTAGGAGAAGAAGGAGGAGGAGGAGAAGGAAGGTGTCTAGAGGGAGGAGGTGTATGAGGAGGAGGTGTCTAGAATTAGGAGGAGGAGGAGGAGGAGAAGGAATAGGATGATGACAAGAGCGTTAAGGATGGGAATGAAGACAAATTACATCAAGAGAAAGACTGTAGATGAAGACAAGACAGAGCGAGCTAAAATTAGACTACAGATGAGGGCCGCCATTTCAGAGACCAGAGGCGCGCTAGGATCCGAATCATAAGTACAGACCAGACCGTGTTGGTGATATTAGTAACTTCAAGCATAAGGAAACAAGAGCATTAGACTGAGAGATGAGAGATAAAAGCTACTCAAAAACAGAACTTGTACAAACACACTTCGTCTTCCTTTACGTCCCAACTACAACACCCAAAACCAAACGAAGAAATACTACCTCTCAAAACTCAGCACAACCCACAACACTTCCACAGCCTCAAACAACCACAGCTCCAGAAGAAGTGAAAGAACCAAGAATATCTATCTCGAGAGGTGATGAGTTGACAAAAGAAGGAAAATATCACAGACCTTCAGAGTTTCCCGCCAACACTCGACTCTGCCTTGGCGTCCTCCCTCCCCACACTCGCCCCAGTTCTCGTCTCATCAAACTCTTACCTGAAAAGAGAAGAAAAAACGGGTTGATAAAATGAACATACAAGAAAGTAACAGTTGAAGTCTAAGAAAAAGAGGTTGCTAGAAGCGTCATTTTTCTTCATTCATAAGAAGTTGAAGTTATGGAAGTAGAAGTATGAAAGCAGTAGTAATAGTAAAGGTGGTAGTTCTAATGGCTGTAGTAGTAGTAGTAGTAGTAGTAGTAGTAGTAGTAGTAGTTAAATTAGTAATAGTAGTACCAAAAGTAGCGTAAATAATTTTAATAGATGTACTAATAACAGATAAACCAATTCATTCATCTAACTCTACATGTTAATATCGTGAGTAGGTGCTTAAACAAAAACAAAAATCAAACCAACGAAAAAAAACACCATCAACACCAACACATTGACACCACCAAAACAAACCACCAAAACCACATCACCAACAACATAATCACATCCCACCAACCCAACCATTCCCAACCAAACCCTTCTCCTCCCCACACCCTTTCCCTCACACCCCTTGCCCACCCCTTCCACACCCACACACAAACAGGCACAGGCACGGCACTAAATTAATCGCTGTTCCCTCCAGGCGGTATTAATGAGGTGGCCCCGAAGCTGCTAAATTAACCTTCCCAGAGGCGCGCAAACCACTTAGGACGCGGTACAGAGATTGTAAGCCCGCGGAGGTGGTTCTCAGGTGGCAGGGACGCAGGTAACCCGATAAGCAGGTGTACAGGGAGCTCAGGTGGTTGGTATCAGAGGAAGGGAAACAGAAGTACAGGTAGAGAGGACAGGTAAGGTCGGTAAGCGGCCAGGTAAGCTTGTTATATGGAAATTATGGGATGTCAGCTAAAGGGTGAAGGTTGTGACGGTGGTCAGGTTGGTGTGTGAAAAGGGTGATATACATACACACACACATACATACATACATACATACATACATACATACAGGTGAGAGGGACTGGTTCTAAATAAGTAAATAAGTAGATAAGGTTTGTAGGTGAATTAGGTTAGTTAGTAACAGAGGTAAGTAAGGTAAGTAGGTAAATGAATAGGTAAGTATTCTGTATGGAAATCTAGTGTTGCCAGGTGGTACTTACTGTAAATGTTAGTAAGTAGGCAAGTAAGTAGATAATCCTATCAGGGAAATTAGGTTAGTAGGTAAAAGAGGTAAAGTAAGGTAAGTAAGGTAAGATAAGTATGCTATATGGAAATCTAGTGTTGCCAGGTGGTACTTACTGTAAAAGGTTAAAGGTAAAGAAAATTAAGTAAGAATATAAGTGTGTGGGAAGGTAAATAGACACCTGTACAAGAAAATGAAAGGTAGACGTTCATAAAAGTGCGAAGGGCTGCCAGGTAAGTATGTAGACGCTATATATATACTTAATCTTGCCGAGTGGTGCGTAAAAGGTGAAGGTAGTGAGGGAAGAAGGCAAATATACCGACTCAGAAAAGAAGATTAATAAATACGAAAAAATAGAAGGGTAGACGAAAAAATTATAAGATTAAGTTAAGATAAATTACTAAATAGAAAATAAAATGTAAGATGAAAGAAAAAAAATATGAGACAAGTAAAAATAAATGACTAATTAGAAAGTAAAATGTAGAATAGAAGAAAAATTATTATATTAAGTGAAAATAAATTACTAAACATAAAAAATAATATCAAAAAGAAGTACAAATATGAGATTGTGAAAATAAAAAACTAAGATGATTATACTAATTAGAGAGATAGAGAAAGGGACCTAGTTAATTAAATGAGCTTATGAACTAATGAATCCAATTAAACGCTTTCCCGCCGAGGTGAGACAAACAGGTGATCACAACGGCAGGTAAACGGGCAGGTGCACAAATAGAGGTGTTGCACATCACTTTTTGTCACGCCGAAATACCAATAATTATCAACGCGAATAATCAACGCGTACGGAAATAATTGGCAGTGATTTTATTTGAACGGAAATGATAATAATAATAATAATAATAATAATAATAATAATAATAATAATAATAACAGAAGATGAACAAGAAGAACAAAAACAAGAACAAGTAGAAGATAAAGAACAAAAGTAGAAGAACAAGGTCAAAAAGAACAAGAAGAAAAACAAGAAGAAAAAACAAGAACAAGAACAAGAATAAGAAAGAACAAAAAAAAGGTAATAAAAATAACATCAACAACCTCTGGAAATCTGTCTTAAAACAAAAAATAAAACGTCAGCAAAACAGCAAAAACAAAATAATTAAAACGTAAAATAAAATAAAAATAGAAGTTATGCATATTTTTCGCCACACCGTCTCAATTTCACATCAAACAAACATTCATTTCTATTTTTACGTCAAGGGAATTCGCACCAGATAAATACCTCGCTCTGTAATGACATAGTTCCCGCTGCAAAGAACGGCGTACCTCCTCACCGCGTTCCGTTTTCTTTACTTTTTTAAATGAGAGAAAACGCGTCATGAGTTATTTCTCACACGGATTTCACATTCATTAACAGGTCAGTAAGGACACGACAAGGATTTTTTTCTTTTAGTATTACTGTTATTATTATTATCATTATTATTATTACTATTATTCTTCCTATCTGTACTTCCACTAATGCTACTACTACTATTTTGCTTCTTCTACTACTACTATTGGAACTACGAATACTGTCACTACCATTCTCTCTCTCCCTCTCTCTTTCCCTCTCTCTGTAGATGGCGGTGTAAACTCTACGGTAGTCAAATGCCAGATTTCACTACCTATGTGGATATATATATACTCTCTCTCTCTCTCTCTCTCTCAATAACCCCCGCCTTCAGTCCAGCTCGGGGCGCCATTCGTATCCATGTGAAGACATCTTTATATTCTCCAAGGCTGTGTTCGCTGCCCATCTTTCTCCGAGCCGGCAAGTCTTTCTTCAGCATTCAGGCCAGAAGGCGAAAGAATTAGAGGGAGCAGGAGAGGGTAGTGGTCGTGGTGGAGGAGGAGAAAGAGGAATTGGAGGAGGAAAAACTCAAGTACGAGGAGGAAGAAGATCACAAAGAACAAGAGCAAGAACAAGATCAAAAACAAGGAAAACGAGAATGAGATCGAAAAGAACAATAGCAAGAACAGAAACCTGAATAAGAACAAGATCATGAACAATAACAAGTAGAACAAGAAGAGGAACACGAGAAAAAGGACAATGAAGAAAAAGAGGAGAATGATTAAGAATATTAGAAAGAGGGAAAGGGCGAGAAAGGAGAGGAAAACGTGAAGGAGAAGAAGAAAAAGGAGAACAACGAAGAGGAAGAGAACAAAAACAAAAAGAATGAAGAAGAAAACGAAGAAGAATACGAGAACGAGAACGAGCTCGAGGAAGAGTGACAAGATGAAAACGATGAAGATCAGGAGGGCGAAAATAAAAAGGACAAAAAAACAGGACGAGATCGAGGAAGAGGAACAAGAGGAGGACGAAGAGGAAGAGGAAGAAGGGGAGGAGAAAGAGGGTATGAAGTCACCTTTAAAATAAACTCCATTAAAAACTTTTACAACCGCTGCTAATGTCGTGTTTTTTTTATCTATACTGGGAGTGACTTTTTAAGCTTTTATATTTTTCCTCAGGTCGGTGGTAGACGTATAACCCCTCACAGGACTTCAGGGCAACGTTGATGTTTTGTTCAGAAAGTAGCTAATTAGGAGATAAAAGTTGAATCTCGTTACTGAAAAGACTTGTATTTGAACCACTGAGAATTATTAGTGAGTAAAAAATATTGTCGTTATAGAAGAAACTTAATAATAAAAGGAAAAAAACAACTACTGATAAAGATAATTGACGATGGACGAACTACTAATAGGAAAAGGAATTGACAACTTATATAATTACCCTTAGAAATATATATAATGATCGCCAAAGAAATAGAATAATTGAGGGAGAAATGTCAAGAAAAAATACAAGTTAAAAAAAATATAATCTCATGAGGAAATGGAGAATAACAACAATCATAATAACAACCAAAAAACAAACACACACACCAACTTTGTATCTCCATTTTTTTCTTGGTAACTTTTTCTTACAATCGAGTCTCAACCTTTACAGCAAAAAAAAAAATGAAATAAATAAATAAACCTTCATTCCTATTTTCTTTTGTTTACTTGACTTCTTCCTTGACATAGAAAGTAAAAAAAAAAAATCCTTCCCATTTTCCTTATATATACTTTGTTGTTTTTTCCTTCACAGTTAAGAAAATAATGCAAAAAAAATACTTCCTCTTCTCTTTTTATATACTTTGCTTTTTTCGTGCACAGTAAAAAAAACTAATAAAAACTTCTTCCCTATTTTCTTTTACTTACTTTTCTTCTTCCTTTACACTAAAAAAAAAAATACAGAAATAAATTCGTTTCCTATTTTCTTTTACTTACTTTTCTTCTTCTTTTACACTAAAAGAAATACAAAAATAACTTCCTTCCTATTTTCTTATATTTATCTTGCTTCTTCTTTCTTAGTAAAAAATATATATAAAAAAAATTCTCTCCTATTTTCTTCTTTTTACATTCCTTCTTCTTTAACACTAACAAAAAATAAATACAAAAAACTTCCTTCCTATTTTCCTTTACTTACTTTTCTTCTTCCTTTACACTAAAAAAAAAAAATACCAAAATCTCGTCTCCTATTTCCTTCTATTTACTTACCACCTTCCTTTACATTAACAAAAAATAAATACAAAAAAACTTCCTTTCTATTTTCTTATATTTCCTTTGCTTCTTCCTTTACACTAAAAAAATAAATACCAAAATCTCCTCTGCTATTTCCTTCTATTTACTTTACTCGCCCGGCTGCATTTTAATCTCCGCGGCATCCGTCTCGCCGCGAAAGATTAAACGGACGGATGAGGAGGAGGAGGATGGTCTAATATTCATCTGACGGACCCACGCTCGAGCCCCGAAGAATTAGAACAATGATATGCAACTTTCCGGCCACTGCACACGCACACACACACACACACACACACACACACACACACACACACACACACACACATTAATTCCGCCAGGTTATTGTCCTCTCTCTCTCTCTCTCTTTTCGCTCTTCCTCCACATCATTCACCTCTCCTTATCTCCCCATCCACAGTCTAATTTTCTCTCCCCATTATTTATCTCCCCATGTAAGAAAAACAGTCCACTTCCTCCCCAAGAACTATTATATTTATCTCCCCATTCACAGCCTCATTTCCCTCCCCATTATGTATTTATCTCCCCATGTAAGGATAACAGTCCAATTCCTCCCCAAGAACAACTATATTCCTCTCCCCACAGCAGGTATTCTCATCTCCCTACTCATAATAACCTTCCTTTCAACACCCAAACAGTTAACCCCCTCCTCCTCCTTCCCAAACACTGTAATTTTTCTCCCCTTCAAAGTAATCTCCCCCTCGAAGCAATATATATCATCTCCCCACTCTTAATGACCTTCCTGAACACTTCCTCTCCTCCCCTCTCCCCTCCCACACACACACACAAACACAGTAATATTCCTCCCCCTCAGGCTAATCTTCCTCCCCGCCATTTGTATTCCTCCCGCGGCCAAGACACTCACTACTCACACCAACAAGCCTCGTGGGAGCACCTCAAGCCTACTCAGACGAAGATGGGACTAGAAGGAGGTCGGAGAGGGTTGGAGGCGGAGGGGGAAGAAGGGGGGCATGGATCAGGGGGAAGATGGGAGAGCAGGTATGCAGGGGATAGTGGGGGAGGGGAGGAAGGGTAAGGGGGAGGATTAGAGTGAATGGATAGCCAGGGAGAGCAGGGGAGGGTAGAGTAGGGTGGACTTGGTACGTTGGGCGGGTTGTGAAGGGTTAGTGGAAGGGTATGGAAGGGGTGGTAGGGAGAGTCTGTGGAAGGGAAGGTGGATTTAAGTAGGTGGACGGGGTCATGGGAGATTGGTAGGGAGGGGAAGTGCTGAGGAGGAGGAAAGGGGGAGATGGGTAGGAAAGGTGGAATGGATTGATAAGAAAGAGAAAGGGGAGATGGATGATAAATGGAGAAGAGAGGGAGTGGAAGAGGAGGAAGGGGGAATAGATGGAGTAAAAAATGAAAATGGGAGGTGGAAAAGGGGAGAAGCAGGTGGAAGACAGAGATGGAAGAGGTGAAGATAGGCGTGATGATGAAGGATTACATAGACAGACAGAGAGAGAGAGAGAGAGAGAGAGAGAGAGAGAGAGAGAGAGAGAGAGAGAGAGAGAGAGAGAGAGAGAGAGAGAGAGAGAGAGAGAGAGATAGAGAGAGAGAGAGAGAGGTGGAAGGGTGGATCATGGAGGTGGATAAGTAAGTGGATGGGTGAGTGGATGAGAGGAATTAATAGGTCAGATTAGAACAGGAATAGGCAGCAAGGGAGTTGAGATAAGCGGATTGAGGAGGTGGAAGAGGTGGAAGAGGAGGTGGAGGAGGTGCATGTGGCGCCATCTAGAGACAAGGACGAAGGTGGAGGATTAGCGAGAGATTGGCAGTGATGGAGATTAGTGTGTGTGTGTGTGTGTGTGTGTGTGTGTGTGTGTGTGTGTGTGTGTGTGTGTGTGTGTGTGTGTGTGTGTGTGTTACGAAGTAGAGGAAAAGGAAGCAGGAAAAAGAGGAAAAGAAGAAAGAGAAAGAACAAAAAAGAGGAAGAAAACAAAATACGAGGGAGAAGAAAACGACGAAGGAAAAGAAGAAAAAGAAGAAAACAAAAACAAGAAAAGTTACCACCACAATTAAGGAAGAAAACAACACAAAATAAGAAGAAAAAAAAACAGAAACACAAAACCACCACCACCACCACCACCACGACCCAACGCAACGCCGCCACACACCGGAAATTAAACAACGATCGAAGCAAAAAAAAAAAAAAAGGGTCGGGGGTCGGGTGGTCGGGTGGGTGGGTGAGGAGTGTTCGGGGGTGGGCGTTCGGTGTCCCCAATTACGGCGCCGAACCCGAATTCTTCCCCAAAACTTTCGTAAACAAGATTAGGCGAGTCGGTCAAAGCCTTCACCCCGTTCGATGCTCTTTTGTCCCACGCCACAATAGGGGATCCAACAACGCTCTGTACACTATTCAACCCTTTATAATATACACGGCAAGCGGGAAGAAGTGAAAGGAAAAGGAGGATTAAGGGAGACAAAGGGGATTATAGTAGATTCAAATTTCTATATCCGAGGAGAAAAACAATTGAGAGAAAAGAGGAGAGAGAGAAAAAGAGTTAGATTCAGCTTTGTATATACATGGAAGAGGAAAAAAAGGTAAGAAAGAGAGGGAAAAAGAGAAAGAAAGAGGGCGCAGAGTACATTCAAAACACGCTTCCATATAGACAAAGAAATTTATAGAGGCTTTGTACACTCTTGAATTCCTTATCTTATACACATGAGGGAAAAGAAGGCAAGAAAAAAGGAAAAATAGGAGAAAACGTTCGAAAGAAAAAGGTCAAAGTGAAAAGGAGGAAATTAGAAGGTTAAATAACATTAAAACAGAACTTCAGGTTGACTAAGAACTTTCTAAGACGTTATGTACACTCTTCAATCTTGTATATATTCCCAGACAGAAATGAAAAGTAAATTACATAAGAAAATGGAAGACTAAAGGGGGTTACGATTATATTCAAAACTCGCTTCTATCCAGACAATGAGACGCGCTGTACACTCTTCGATCCTTTATGATATACAATGGAGGGAAAAAAGGAAAAGAAGAAGGAAAAAAAAGATAAATTTGGTTGGAGTACATTCATAACGCAACTTCATATAGACAAAGAGGTTTTAAGACTGTCTGTACACTCTTCAATCCTTTATGATATACACTGGAGGGAAAAGAAGGTAAAGAAAAAAGAAAAAAATAAGATAAAATGGGTTCCAGTACATTCGTAACACAACTTCATGTAGAGAAAGAGATTTAAGACTGCCTGAACACTCTTCAATCCTTTATATAAATACACACCCTTGCAATTACACATATGGTTTCCAAGAGGCTTTGTACACTACTCAATTCTATACGTATAAAAGAAAGATGAAGAAAAGAAAAAGGAAGAAATAGGAAGAGAGAAGGAAAGGTTAAAGAGTCTTCTATTTGACACACACACAAAAAGAGATAAAATAAATCATAGAAAAAAGGAAAAAGGGAGGCAGAAAAGAAGTTACAATGGAGTCAAAACACCCTTCATGTAGAGAGAGGAGACACGATGATCTAAGCACACTCCAGTCTTTTATAACACACGGCTGGGAAAGCTACCAAAGAAAAGACAGAATAAAGGTAGATAAAGAGGAGGTCAGGGGACATTCACAGCACTCTTCGATATTAAAAGGAGGTCAGGGGACATTCACAGCACTCTTCCAAATTAAAAAGAGGTGACATTCTATACGCATATGAATACTCCAAAAATATACACACGGGAACGGAAAAAAATAAAGGGAAAAGAGAAGAGAGAATGAAGGGAGAGAATTAGCGTTCGAATACATTTAAAACCTTCATGTAGACGAGGAGGTTTTACGACATTCCATACATACTTGAATAATCTAAAAACTATATACAACTGAATGGCACAGAAGGCAAAGAAAAGGGAGGATAAAGGGAGAGAAAAAGAGTTCGAATGCATTTAAAACACACCTTCTGTAGACGAGGTGTTTCGACATTCCATACATACTTATATAATCTAAAAACTATATACATTTGAATGGCACAAACGGCAAAGAAAAGGGAGGATTAAGGGAGGGAAAGAGGGTTAGAGTACATCTAAAACACACCTTCATGTAGACGAGGAGGTTTTACGACATTCCATACATACTTAAATAATCTAAAAACTATATACACTTCAATGGCTCAGAAGGCAAAGAAAAGGGAGGATAAAGGGAGAGAGAAAGAGGGTTAGAGTACATTTAAAACAAACCTTCTGTAGACGAGGTGGTGTTACGACATTTCTATACATACTTAAATAATCTAAAAACTATATACACTTCAATGGCTCAGAAGGCAAAGAAAAGGGAGGATAAAGGGAGAGAGAGAAAGAGGGCTAGAGTACATTTAAAACACACCTTGATGTAGACAAAGGTGTTTTCAGATTCAACACACATTTGAATACTCCAGACACACGAAAGGACGAAAAAAAAGAAAAGAGAACAAGCAAATTGGGACGCAAAGGGATTGGGTTCACTGGTACATACGTTGATACACACTTATGCAACACACACCTGGAATTACACATATGGTTTCCAGGAGACTTTGTACGCTATTCAGTTCTATACGTTCAAAAGAAAACAAGCAAAGTGGGACGCAAGGGGACTGGATTCACTGGTACATATCTGATACACACTTGTTCAACACACATTTGCAATTACACATATGGTTTCCAGGAGGCTTTGAACACTATTCAGTTCTATATGTATTAAAGAAAACAAGCAAAGTGGGAGGCAAGGGGATTGGTTTCACTGCTAGTACATATTTGATACACACTTGTTCAACACACCCTTGCAATTACACATATGGTTTCCTAGAGGCTTTGTACACTACTTAATTCTATACGTATAAAAGAAAGATAAAGAAAAGAAAAAGGAAAAAATAGGAAGACAGAAGGATAGGTTAAGGAGTTTTCTATTTGACACACACAAAAAAAAGTGATAAAATAGAATAAAATAAAATGAATATACAAACAGTAAACAAACACACACACACACGGTTTTTTTCATATTTGTTTCCTTTTTTCTATGCCCTTGAATTGACTCCTTTGATGCAAAAAAAAAAAAAATACACACACGCAAACAAACACTCACACAAGCAAATAAACATTCACTGGGTCCGAAAAATTAATTAAAAGTGTTATTTCTTTATAAAGCCGGAAGCCTCATTAATTTCCACGTGCTACACAAGGGAAGTACAGATCGTTGCAGCACTTTTTTTGTATACATCACGGACGAAACACGAACGAGAAAAAAAAGCAGAACGACCCAAAAATAAAAACAAATTACTGAAAACGTATGTGATCTCAACGTAAAAGTTAGCTAATGGTCTCCTCTTCGTCATTCCAGGTAGAAAACATTACGTATCTTGTATCTTTGTTAACTTTTATAATGTGTAGCAGACGAGGCTAACATATTTTACCTTCGCTGGAAAAATATGTATAAAAACAATCAGGTTTTCTTTCTCTCTTTGACAGAACGAAATAAAATACAGAAAAGAATGAACGTAACAGAATCAAAATGTGAAGTAAAACAAATAGCACTAATAATTGTTGCCGCTGTTGTCGTAGTAGTAGTAGTAGTAGTAGTAGTAGTAGAAGTAGTAGTAGTAGTAGTAGGAAATTGTAAATAAGTAGTCGTAGTTTGTTTTGTTTCCCCTTGTTTTTGTAAATGTAACTTTTTTCCATGTTTTCTTTCTTATTATTTTTCATTATCTGCTATTTCTTTTTGTTCTTCGTCTTGTTCTTGCTATCGTTTATTTTTGTTCTGTTTTCCGTACGGTATTTTTGCCATTGAGCTGCAAAAAAAAAAAAATCAGCAGTACCAGAAGCAGTAGTAGCAGTAGTAGTAGTAGTAGTAGTAGTAGTAGTAGTAGTAGAAGTAGTAGTAGTAGTTAACGCAGCAGTGGCAGCAGAAAGTGTAGCAGCAGCAGTACCAGTAATCACAACGGCAGACTTAGCAATATAAAAAAGTACCAACAACAAAAACAGTAGCAGCAGCAATGACAGATACAGCAGACATCACCGCAGCGGGCTTTTATTTCATTAATGTTTTCTTTTTTTTACGCCCTTGCACTGTCTCCTCTGCTGTAAAAAAAAATAGCAGCAGCAGTAAAAGAAGCAGAAGTTGTCGTAGAATGTCGATGTTGATGTTACGAAATTCCGTTCCTCAGAGTCCACATCTTTCACGCCTCGTAATGAACGCGGCCCGACACATACAGGTGAGGCGAGGTCCCGGCGGCAGGTGGGCGAGGCGAGGTGATGAAAATGTCGCTACAGAAATAGAGAGCGTGCGAGGACTTTTATGGCCCTATTAATATGGCCTCGAGTGAATGACGTGTGCTGGGAGAGGAGGAGGAGGAGGAGGAGGAGGAGGAGGAGGAGGAGGAGGAGGAGGAGGAGGAGAAAGAAGAAGAAGAAGAAGAAGAAGAAGAAGAAGAAGAAGAAGAAGAAGAAGAAGAAGAAGAAGAAGAAGAAGAAGAAGAAGAAGAAGAAGAAGAAGAAGAAGAAGAAGAAGAAGAAGAAGAAGATGATGATGATAATGATGATGATGGAGAAGAAGAAGAAGAAGAAGAAGAAGAAGAAGAAGAAGAAGAAGAAGATGATGAAGATGGAGAAGAAGAACAAGAACAAGAACAAGAACAAGAACAAGAACAAGAAGAACAAGAACAAGAAGAACGAGAACAAGAACAATATGAAGAACAAAAACAAAAAAAGAGAACAAAAAAACAAGAAAAAACAGGAATAAAAAATAACAAAAACAAGAAGAGGAAGTACAGGAAGAACAAGAAAAGTGGGAAAACAAAGGAATAAGAAGAACAGGAACAAAACCGGAACCAAATAAGAACAAAAAGAAGAATGTAAAGAAAAGAGAAAACAAAGAATTATCGAAAAAACATTAGCAACAGAAACAACAACAACAAGAGGAATCAACAAAACAAAACAAGACAATCAAAACAACGCCAATAGCAACAAAATAAATAAAATAACAATAAATAACAGCCTAGGTCGAGAGAGAGAGAGAGAGAGAGAGAGAGAGAGAGAGAGAGAGAGAGAGAGAGAGAGAGAGAGAGAGAGAGAGAGAGAGAGAGAGAGAGAGAGACATTAAACCGATACAAATTTACTTAATATCCGAACCTATTTCTCAGCAAAATTGTGGCATTGGAATCCACTAACATACGGAACTTAGGGGGGTCACGATCCATTTTCCAGGTAACTATACATTCTCTCTCTCTCTCTCTCTCTCTCTCTCTCTCAGGTAACTAATTAACGTTTTGAATGAATGGCAGGAGGAGGAGGAGGAGGAGGAGGAGGAGGAGGAGGAGGAGGAGGAGGAGAAGAAGAAGAAGAAGAAGAAGAAGAAATAGATGAAGAACAAGGAGAAGAACAAGTACAAGAACAAGAGCAAGAATAAAAAAAGCAAAAAAATAGAATATGTCATAATGAAAAATAGGAGCAAAAAATGAAATAAAAAGGAAAACTAAATAAATGAACGAAGGATAAATAGAAAAACAATCAAGTCAAAAGAGAGACATCAAAGAGAGGAGAGAGAGAAAATAAAAAGATCGATGAAGGAGGAAAAAGAAAAAAGAAGGAAAATATATGGAGGAGAAAATAGGAGACAAGATAAGATAAGAGGAAAGATTTAACAGGAGGAGGAGAAGGAGGAGAAAGAGGGGAAAGAGGCGAAAGAATATTGAAAGAACGAAAAAAAGATGAGAGAGAGAGAGAGAGAGAGAGAGAGAGAGAGAGAGAGAGAGAGAGAGAGAGAGAGAGAGAGAGAGAGAGAGAGAGAGAGAGAGAGGCCACACCTGTATTTACCTGAGTTGCCTGGCTTACCTGTTCGTGGGCCAGGTAATTAAGAGACGCGGTGTGGTAGCCTTGGAAGAGCAGCGTTTGAGGAGGAAATTAATATATAACACAAATATAACCAGGGAAGGGAAAACACGGCGCCCGCAAAGGATTGAAAAGAGAAAAACCACGGCGGTGAAGAGGCGAGGGTTGGAAAAAGAAGAAGAAGAAGAAGAAGAAAAAAAAAGAACAAGAACAAGAACAAGAACAAGAACAAGAACAAGAAGAACAAAAAACAAGAACAAGAAGAACAAGAAGAACAAGAACAAGAAGAACAAGAAGAACAAGAAGGAGAAGAAGAAGAAGAAGAAGAAGATGAAGATGAAGATGAAGAAGAAGACGAAGAAGAAGAAGAAGATGATGAAGAAGAAAAGAAAATGCGTAAGAGAAAAGGAAAAGAAAAGAAAAAGGAGAGGAAAAGAAGAGTTAAAGAGAGATATTAAAAGGATAGAAGTGAAAGAGAGAAAGAGATAAAAGAAAGCGAGAAGAGTAAGTTAGCGTAAAAGAACTCTAAACAGAAAACGGAGATAAATAAACATAACTAAGAAAACGTAGGAGAAGAGGAAAGGATGAAAACTGTAAGAGAGAATAATATTAAGAGAAAATGGGAGAAGGGAGTGCGTGTTAAAGTCCTTGAAAGAAAACGGACATGAATAAACATACTCAGGAATGCGTTAAAGATGAGGAAAAGAAAATATAAACCGAAGGAAAGTGTAATTGAATGAGATTAAAAGAAAATGGGAGAAGAAAGTGAGCGAAAAAGACCTCTACAGAAAACGGTGGATGGAGAAAAAGAAAGGAAAAAGAAGGAGAAGAATAGGAAAACAAATATAACTAGAAATGCGTCGGAGGAAAAGTAATAAAGGGATGAAAGTGTAAGAAAGAGAATATGATAAAGAGATAATGGGAGGAGGAAGTGCACGTAAAAGCTCACTAAAGAAAACGGAAAGAAAGAAAAAGGAAGAAGAGGAGGAGGAAAAAAGGAGTACTAAAGGGAATGTGGAAGGTATAAGAAGATGTAGATTAGATTATTAACAAGTGAGGAACGACGCAGATTAGATTATGACGAAAATTGAGGAAGACGTAATTAGGTTATTAAGTGAGGAACGACGTAAATTAGATTATCATTACCAAGTGAGATGTGCTTAGAGAAATGACGAAAATAAAAGCACATATAAATATCCACTTCACCCGGTAGCAGCGACGGGTCAAATTTGTGGCTTTACCGTGTACCAGCGACGGGTCAAATTTGTGGCTTTACCGTGTACCAGCGACGGGCCAAATTTGTGGCTTTACCGTGTACCAGCGACGGGTCAAATTTGTGGCTTTACCGTGTACCAGCGACGGGCCAAATTTGTGGCTTTACCGTGTACCAGCGACGGGCCAAATTTGTGGCTTTACCGTGTACCAGCGACGGGTCAAATTTGTGGCTTTACCGTGTACCAGCGACGGGCCATATTTGTGGCTTTACCGTGTACCAGCGACGCGACGGGCCAAATTTTCGATATGATATAAACCCAAAAAAATAGATGATGCATAAACTGATCACAAATGCGTTGATATATATTATGAAATGGTTTGAGTGAGTGATGATTTTTTCTCATTTTTCTCGCATAGAGGGAGGAGCCTTTAAGAAACTTGACCCCCGCAGCTACCGGGTTAAATCCCAAAGAAAGAAAGACTAAGAAAAGAAATGCAAAGTATGTTCTCTTTCGGCCACTCCTCTCTAATCTTTTTAAGGGCAGTAAGTAGCGGGCTTTTTTTTTCATTATTGTTTTTTTAAACCCTTGGACTGTCTCCTTTGCTGTAAAAAAAAAAAGACAGAAAGATTAAGAAAAGTAATGAAGTGTGTCAGAGGTTTAAATGAAAAATGTATAAGACGAATAAAAACAGGAAACAGGAAAACAAATAGGAATACAGGAAAATACAGGAAATAGAAAATACAGGAAAATACAAACTGATACAAAAGTGATATTTAAATGACCCCAAAAAATGAATAATATGGAAAACTGAACGAAAAGAAAAATTATACAAGAAAAATACAAAATGAAATGCGAGAAAATATAAAAAGAATGAATAAACTAAAATTTGAAAGCAATGAACCAAAAAAATAAAAATAAAGATAATATGGAAAACTGAACGAAAAAGGAAATCCAAAAGACGAAAATACAAAATGAAATGCGAGAAAATATAAAAAGAACGAATAAACTAAAATTTGAAAGCTATGAAACAAAAGTCAGTGGAAAACAAAAGCACAGAGATATCAAAGTGTTCGAGGAATATTTGATTTGATTTCATTAACATCCGCTCTTATCCATTTTACCGTTCTATAAACCCATTAAAACCCTCACGCCAGTCTTCCTAAAACTCTCCTTCACCTTCCATTTCCACCCTTCTCTCCACCTCCTCTTACGTTTTCCCTGCCTTCTTCTTCTCCTCCTCCACCTCCTCGTCCTCCTCCACCGCCTTCCACGTATTTTCCATCTCCTTTTCTTCTTTTCTTCTTTATTATTTATCCCAACATTATTTTCCAGCTTATTTTACTTTCCTTCTTTCCTCCTCCTTCTCCACCTCCTTCTATTTTTCCTCCATCACCACCTTCCATATATTTTTCACTTCCTTTTCTTCTTTTCTTCTTCTTTATTATTCCTCCCAACTTTATTTTCCAGCTTATTTTCTACCTCATTTTACTTTCCTTCCTTCCTCCTCCTTCTCCTCCACCTCCTTCTATTTCTCCTCCATCACCACCTTTCTTTTCTTCTTTTCTTCTTCTTTTATTAGTAATCCCAACTTTATTTTCTATCTTATTTTCCACCTCATTTTACTTTCCTTCCTTTCTCCTTCTCCTCCACCTCCTTCTATTTCTCCTCCATCACAACCACCATCATTATCATCTTCCTCTTATTCTCCTCCACTTCCTTCTCGTCTTCTTTCACTTTATTATCCAATCCCAGCTTATTTTCCGGGTCATTTTACTCTCTTTCCCTCATTCTTCTTTTCCTCCTCCTCCTGCCTTCTCCTCTTCCTCCTTTTCCTTCACTTCACTCAACATTTCTACCCTTCTCTCTACCTCTTCTCACTCTCTTTCTCTTCTTCCTCCTTTTCTTTCACTTCATTCAACATTTCTACCCTTCTCTCTACCTCTTCTCACTCTCTTTCTCTTCTTCCTCCTTTTCCTTCACTTCATTCAACATTTCTACCCTTCTCTCTACCTCTTCTCACTCTCTTTCTCTTCTTCCTCCTTTTCTTTCACTTCATTCAACATTTCTCTCCTTCTCTCTACCTCTTCTCACTCTCTTTCTCTTCTTCCTCTTCCACATCCACCTTCTGCTGTTCCTCCACCATCACAAAAACCACAAGAATAACAACCACTTCCCCTCTCACTTCTTTTTCCTCCTTCTCCTTTCCCTCCTCTTCCTTCACTCACCCTCTGCCTTCTTTTCTTCTCCTCCTCCTCCTTCTCCGCCTCCTCCTCCTCCTGCCAGATTCGTCTTGCGGAAACCAAATTTGCACGAGTTAAATTGAAGGAAAAATAAAAAAGAGCGGCAGCATTTTTCCACGAGTCCCCCTTCCCATTCTTTTCCCAACCCTCCCTCCCCCGTTTTCCTTCTCTCCTCCTCCCCCCTCAACCTTTACAGAAAATGGGTTGAGGGTTCTCGAAGGCACTCGAAACTCATTACCTCCTTTTTTTTACTCCCTCTTGTCCTTGAGTTCCGCGGTAAACATGTCGTAAAAAGTCAAGTGTCTACGCGATTCCCATTTTCTGTGCGGTTTTCGTTTTCTTTTTCTCTTTTTTGCAAGGGGGACTGAAGAGAAGTGGGGAGGGTAGAGGGGGAGGAGATGGGATGGGAGGGGAGGGAAGAGAAGGAAAGGGAAGGGAAGGGAAGGGAAGGGAAGGGAAGAGAAGGGATGGGATGGGAAGGAATGGGATGGGATGGGATGGGATGGGAAGGGAAGGGAAGAGTGGCAAAGGAAGGAAAGGGTAGGGAAGGGAAGGGAAGGGAAGGGAAGGGAAGGGAAGGAAGAGAAGGAGAAAAGGGAAGGATGGGAAGGGTGGGATGGGATGGGATACGAAGGGATGGGAGAGGAAGGGAAGGGAAGGGGAAGGAAGGGAAGGGATGGGAAAGGAAGGGAAGGAGAGAAGGGAAGGGATGGGATGGGATGAAATACGAAGGGAAGGGAAAGGAAGGGAAAGGAAGGGAAGGGAAAGGAAGGGAAGGAGAGAAGGGAAGGGATGGGATGGGATGGGATACGAAGGGATGGGAAAGGAAGGGAAAGGAAGGGAAGGAAGGGGGGACCACTGCATTCCGGTAGGTCATAAAATTGGTAGATTTTATTTGTGTGTTTTCCGAGTGGCAGAGAGAGAGAGAGAGAGAGAGAGAGAGAGAGAGAGAGAGAGAGAGAGAGAGAGAGAGAGAGAGAGAGAGAGAGAGAGAGAGAGAGAGAAATGAAAGACAGACACGCACAAAAAGAAACAAAGAATGACACTGGGCGCGCGCGCGCACACACACACACACACACACACACACACACACACACACACACACACACACACACACACACACACACACACACACACACACACAGAAAAGAAAGAAAAAAAGAAAGATGAGAAAAGAAAAGAGACAGACCGAGAGACACAGATTTGGAGAAAAGAAAAATACGAACTAATGAAATAATTAAATAAAAAATCAAGAAAGAAAGAAAAAAAGAGAGACATAGGAAGGAGATTAAAATTTGATCCGACATGAGGGTTGTGTGACTAGTGGAGATTATTTAAAGGGAGTCAGTGAGTTAAGACTGATAAAAGATAAAGAAGAAAGAAGACGAAGAAGAAGAAATAAAAGAGTAGGACACTAAGAGAAACAAAAAGAAAGAAGGAAAAAAAGAAGAGAATGAAGTTAGAGAAGAAGAGACATCAATCGGTTTGCAAAAAAAAAGAAAAAATGAAAAAGTAAAGACTGAAAACGCGAAGAGATATGGATGTGAAAAAGAAAACAAAAAGTAAGAAAAAAATCACCCTGGCTGCTTCACCCTACACTCAAAACACACTAATTAGTCTGATACACATACTGGCCAATATATTCCAACCTTTACCTGAGCTTAAACAACCACACACTATATAGAAAACCCTGAACTCTCACCCTGCACCCTAATTACCCATCTTAATCACCCAAGAGATAATAACAACACACTACAATACTCATACTCAAACACCCTATTCACCCTTCACCCTATTACCCTTACAATACTCATACTCAAACACCCTAGTCACCCCTACCACATCCGTATACCACAGCTTGAAGTAGTACACCTCTTCACCCAGTCACCCTAAATTTCATGATCCTTCACCCTGCACCCTAATTACGGAGCTTAATCACCCTCCGCCATCACCTTGCCCCATCACCTTGCCCCATCAGCCTGCCACTCCGCGCATTCTTAAAACCGGATAAAAGGTGACGGTCATTAGCTGTGTGACCGGACGCAGGGGAAGGCTTTTAGTGCGTTAAGAAGACCGGAAGGAGGAGGAGGAGGAGGAGGAGGCGGAGGAGGTTGAGGTGATGGAAGACGAAAAAGAAGTGGAGGAAGAAGAAGCCCAATACCAAAGAAAGGAAGGCCAGGAGGAGGAGGAGGAGGAGGAGGAGGAGGAGGAGGTGGAGGAGGAGGTGGTGGAGGAAGAAGAGAGAAATAGGAGAATGATGTTGGAGAGAGAGAATTTTCCAAGTTTGCTCTTCTCTCTCCTTCTTTCCTTTTGGTTTAGTGAGTTTCCCTCCATTTTCCCTCCCTCCCTCCCCCCCTCTCTCCCTCCCCCTCCCTTCCTCATCCCCTCTCCCACCCCCTCCCTCTCCTCCTCTCCCTCCCTCCGTCCCTCCCTCCCTTCCATTCCCTGCCTCGCCCTTCCTTCTCTTCCGGCAGTTCCTGATCGCATTTGTTTTCACTTCTTTTTGCTGCAAACTTCAAGAATAGAAAACAAGAATCTTCGTTTTTTTTTTTTTTTGTAATATTTGTTTTTCTTTTAATACACCAAAATACACTAAATATTGAGATTTTTTGAGCGGGCGTGTTTCTGATCTCACGAATTAGTATAGAAATGCGGTCCAAGAAAAACGTACATAGAAAAAGCACATTGATCTTGCACTAGGTTTTTAAGTAATAACATCAGTAATAACAATAATGATGATAATGATAAGATGGAAGTGAAGAAGAAAAAACTACGAAAAGGAAAAGGAAAAGAAAATGCAGAAGAAAATGAATGCATACCAAAATCAAATACTTCTTCGTAAATATCATACACTCTGACAAACAAACACACAGACACACAGACAGACACAGAGAAACAGACAATCAGAAAGGAGAGAAAGAAAAAAAATACAAACAGACAAACTTATACTACTTTATTAAACATGTGTGCGTGTGCGTGTGTGTGTGTGCGTGTGTGTGTGTGTGTGTGTGTGTGTGTGTGTGTGTGTGTGTGCAAAACTAAAACCAAAAACATTAAAGGCAAAGATAATTAAATAAAAAAAAACATCAAGGCAAGAGAAAGTTTAAAGACGGTCTCGATCCACTCAGAAGGAATATCTAACCCCATAAAAAAGAAGAAAAAAAAGAAATAAACTTACCACGACTAACTTCCCCAGCGCCAGGTAAAGGTACGTAATTTCTTCTCCGGCCCACTTAAAAACGATACCTTCAAAGTTTGTATTTCGTTCGTTTTAATAGAAATACAGAATTTGCGATTGGACGAAATGTGAAGAAAAAAAGAGTGCACGGATTTTTGGATTTTTTCTTTTCTCTTTTTTTTCTTTTTTTCCAACCGATTGATGTCTTTTTTCTCTAGCTTCATTCTCTTCTTTTTCTCTTTCTCCTCAATCTTCTTATTTCTTATTCTTTTGTTGCTTGTTCTTCTTCGTAGTCGTCTTTTTCTTCTTTCTTTTTCTTTTTCTTCTTCATCAGCTTCTTCGTCTTCTTCTTCTCACATATATTTCTTCTTTTTCTTCTCCTACCTTCTTTTTTGTCCTCTTTTTCATATTTGTCCTCCTCCAAATTATTTTCTTCTATTTCTATTTTTTTCTGTTATTTCTCTTCCTAAATCTCCTTCTCCATCTCTTAATTTTCCTCTTTCTCGTCCTCCTCCTCCATTCGTCACTTTCTCTTAAGTATTTCCTTCTTCCATTTTACCTTTTAACTTCTCGTCTCCTCGGCCACTAACTCCGTGATTTCCTCTTCTCTAACATTACCTCTCTCTCTCTCTCTCTCTCTCTCTCTCTCTTTATTCTTCCCATGCTTTCCTCCGTCTCTCTTTCCTCTTTCCTTCCTTCCGTTATTCATCCTCCATTTCCTCCTGATCTCATCCAATTTACTTATTTTTACTTATTTTTACTTTCTTTTATTCAATTTCCCTTATTTTCCCTTTTTTTATTCTCTTACATTCCCTTAAAAAAGCCACGAGAAAGAATGGAAGAAGGAAAAAAAGAGAGAAAGAGAGAGAAGGGGAAGGGAGGAGGGGGAGGGGGAGGTTAAGGGAAGGCTTTACTGATTCTTAACTTTACTTTTTTTATTCTTTACTTCTTATTTTTACTCAGGTCATCTTATTTTCCTCTTATTATTATCTAAATTACCCACGAGAAAGAATGGAAAGAAGAAAAAACTACACCCGAGAGAGAGAAAGAGAGAAAAGAGCGAGAGGGGAAGGGAGAGAGAGGGGGGAATAAAGAGAGGAAGAGAGAGAGGAAAGGGGGGTGCTGGGATTACACTTATTCTTTCATCCACTTTTATTCAATTCCTCTTATTCCCCTTTTTACTCTCTTACATCACCTACATAAACCACAAGAAAGAATATAAGTAGGAAATAAAACAAAGAGGAAAGAGGCAGAGAGAAAGAGAGAGGGGAGAGAGAGAGAGAGGCAAAGAGGGAAGGGAGAGGGGGGTTAGGGGAGCGGTCATCCCATACCCGGGTCATCAAAATACACTTAACCCTTGCGCCCCCACCCCGCTATGTGTGTCTGTCTGTCTCCGGTGATTTAATTGGTGATCGAGGGGACGAGGTATAAATACTGCGAGGCGTGGCGGGGCTGGTAACGGTGCTGTAAGCCTTTGTTGTGTGTGAAAGGATGGAAAGGGATGGGAAGGGGTGGGATGGCAGTGGGGAGGGTTGGGAAATGGTGGGATGGCAGGGGAAGGGTTGGGATGGGAAAGGATGGGATGGGAAGGGATGGGATGGGATGGCAGGGGAAGGGTTGGGATGGGAAAGGATGGGATGGGAAGGGATGGGATGGCAGGGGAAGGGAAGGGATGGGAAGGGATGGGATGGCAGGGGAAGGGAAGGGATGGGATGGCAGGGGAAGGGATGGGATGGGAAAGGATGGGATGGGATGGGATGGGATGCCAGGGGAAGGGATGGGATGGGAAGGGATGGGATGGCAGGGGAAGGGATGGGATGGCAGGGGAAGGGATGGGATGGCAGGGGAAGGGATGGGATGGGAAAGGAAGAGAATGAGAGAAGATACGAGAAGAAAAGAGAAAGGGAGAGAGATGACTAGTATGTACAGAGGAGATAAAAAAAAAGGAGGGGAAGGGAAGGGATGGATTGGATGGGAAGTAATAAAACGAGAAGAGAAAAGGAGACAGGAAACGAGGCGAGAAAAGAGGAATTAGTAGAGGAGAGAAAAAAGGAAAGAAGAAAAGAGGGAAAAGAAGATAACGCAAGAGAAAAGAAAGGAACGAAACGAAAGGGAAGGGGAGAAAGGGAAGGATAATGAGGGGAAGGAACTGGGAACGATGCGTAATTCAAGGTTCAATAGAAGGCTAAGATAAAAAAAAAGGTATGAAAGAAAGATACGAGAGAGAGAGAGAGAGAGAGAAAATGTCCTCCTCTCCTCTCACAATTTTCTGGTATCATTTTTTATCATCAACGCCATTTTTCCACCCGTGACGCGCACGCACACACACACACACACACACACACACACACACACACACACACACACACACACACACACACACACAGATAGATAGATAGATAGAGAGAGAGAGAGAGAGAGAGAGAGAGAGAGAGAGAGAGAGAGAGAGGGGGGGGGGCAGGGAAGGTCGTTCAGGCTGGGTCAGAGGAGTATATAAATCCATCACTCAGGTTGTCCAGCGGTGCACAGGTAGCGTGACCTTTGACCTTGATGCACCTGGAAACACGTGTAGCTCAATCCAGTATTCTTGACACATTCGGCGCTCACAACCTATATTTCGAAGGTCCACAAAGGAGTACAAAGAGGATGGAAGGAAAGGAAATGGAAACGAAGGGAAGGGATGGAACTGGATGGCATGGGAAAGGAAGGGATGGGAGGGGAAGGGAAGGGGAAGGAGGAATGGGATTGGATGAGAATGGTGAGGAAGGGATGGGAGGGGTAGGAATTTGATGGGATGGGAAAGGTAAAGAAGAGATGGGTTTGGATGGGATGTGTGAGGAAGGGATGGAAGGGGATGGGATGGGATTGGATTGGATGGGATGGGTAAGGAAGGGATGGGATTGGGTAAGAATGGGGATAAAAGGGATGGGAGGGGAAGGAATTTGATGGGATGGGAAAGGATGGGAAAAGTAACGAAGGGATGGGATTGGATGAGAATGGTGAGGAAGGGAGGGGAGGGTAAGGGGTTTACTGGGATGGGATGGGTAAAGAAGGGATGGGATTGGATGGGATGGATGAGAAGGGATGGGAGGGAAAGGGATTTGATGGGATGGGATGGATAAAGAAGGGATGGGATAGGAAGGGAAGGGATTTAATGTGATGGGATAGGTAAGGAATGGGACTGGATAGAGTGGATAAGGAAGGGGTAGGAGGGGAAGGGATTTACTGGGATGGGATGGATAAGGGATGGGATGGGACGAGTAAGGAAGGGATGGGACGGGCGGGAGGGGAAGGGATGGATTCTCAAGAGTGCATTTTCAGGTTCATGATGAAGAAGACTTGTGAAATTGTTACTAGCCTCATAAAACTACCCATAGAAATACCTACAGCCACTTCTACGACAGACTAACCAAATATGACTGAGGAAATCCCGGAATATTTGAGACTAAGGACTGAGCGTGGAAAATAAGTAATACATCTACCTCTACATTAATAAGCTTCTGGGAAATGTTAGGAACTCAGAGTGGGAAAGAAATCTAATTAACCTCTTCACTCATATGCTTCGGGGAGAACTTGATGCTAAGAAAGAAGGAGAATGAAATATTGTCTGTCTTTTCAAATACAAGCTTCTGGGAAAATAGGTTTGGTTCAGGTAAGGAGAGGAGGCAAGTTCTCAATCTCTATATTAATGCTAGAACTTGGCTTATACGTTTCCGGGTATTGAAGTGTAGCTCCGTGGGATAAAAGGCTTTAGTTCTCCATAGTCTAATTTAATGCTCTGTTTTGGCTTCGAATTTAAAAGAAGTCGAAGTGTAGTTCAGGAGGAAGGACAAATTTCCAGCCTCTTATCGAAGTTTACGTTTTAGCTGCAAGTTATAGGTTGTCGAAGTGTAGCTCAGAGGAAGAAAAGGGACAAACCATCTAGCTCTCTAATGCCTCCTAGTGCCTAAATGCTATAAAGAATCGAAGCAGGAAGGACAAATTTTCAGTCTCTTATCGAAGTTTACGTTTTAGCTTAAAGTTCTAGATAATCGAAGTGTACCTCAGATGAAGGAAAAGGAACATACCATCTAGCTCTCTAATACCTCCTAATGCCTAAAAGTTATAAAGAATCAAAATGGGAAGGACAAATTTTCTTCCTCTTTTTATAATACAATCTTTTGGTCTGTAACTTCTAGGTAATCGAAATATAGCTCAGAGGAATAAAAGGGACATACCATCTAGCTTTCTAATACCTCCTAATGCCTAAAAGTTTAAAGGAATAAAAGCGGGAGGGACAAATGTTCTGCCACTTATAGTTATACAACCTCTTGGTCTATAAGTACCAGGAAATCAAAATGCAGCACAGTGGAAGGAAGGGTAAGGAGAAGGAGGGAGAGCTGGAAAAGGAGAAAGAAGAAGAGGAGGAGCGGAACAGGTGGAGAATGTGCACGGCGAGGAAAAGAGATAATGTGTTTTTATGGTCTATACGTTCCTGGAAATTTAAAGGAAGCTCAGTTAATAGAAAAAAGGAGCAATGTATTTCTAGGTAGTGATAAAAGTTTAGCCAATACGCTCTAGAAAATAGGTTAAGATGAATGGGAGTAGCGAGGAGGAGGAGCAGCGAGTAGGGGGCTTTTTTTATTGTTGTTTCCTTTTTTATGTCCTTGTGCTGTCTCCTTTGCTGTAAAAAAAACAATAAGATGAATGGGAGTAAAAAAATATGATGTCTCTCTATTTATCTATCAAGCAATCTATCTCTGTCCAATCTATCTATCTGTGTGTATGTTTCTGCCTATCTATCTATCTATCTATCTATCTATCTAACTATCTATCTATGTTTTGCTTTAAGCCTCACTTTGTCCAGTTACGAGACAAAGCCACCATTGAAACCTTTATCTGGTGTTGGAATCTCTATTTACCGAACTTTTAAATGTCTCTTAGTCCTGTTACGAGCAATAGCACCGTTGAAAATTGACCCTCAAACACACACACACACACACACACACACACACACACACACACACACACACACACACACACACACACACACACACACAGACGCACAAGCAGACGACCAAACAAACAAACACAGCCCTACCATGTTTTATTTTCTCTTTGTTGATAATGATGATGATGATGATGATGATGATGATGATGACGACAGGCGCATACGTTGTTAATTAAAATACTGAATCAACGCAAATGTCCAACGTCCACCCACGATCTGATAAACACACACGCTTTTAAAGTCTGTCTGTCTGTCTATCTGCTACAGTGCTTAACCGTCCTCTACTACTACTACTACTACTACTACAACTACTACTACTGATGGGATGACAAATAAAGGTACGGAGAGAGAGAGAGAGAGAGAGAGAGAGAGAGAGAGAGAGAGAGAGAGAGAGAGAGAGACGGCAAGCAGAGCAAAAATAGAACAGGAATAAGTGGAAAGTTGCGAAAGAAAGTGACAGAGATAGGCAGGCAATAACGGAGAGATGATGATGTGAAAGACACGAAGAAATAGCAAAATGAAAGGAGGAGGAGGAGGAGGAGGAGGAGGAGGGAGAGCTGGAATAGGAGAAAGAAGAAGAGGAGAAATCGGAACAGGTGGAGAATGTGGACGAGGAGTAAAAGAGATAAAGAAAGAAAAGGAAGAAAATGAAAAGAAGAGGAAATTACAAAGGAAAAAAACACGAGTAAAGAAAATGGGATAAAAAATAAATAAAAATATAAAAACAAAAAAAAGAACATAGAAAAAAAATTATGAAAAGGAAAAAAACATGAGAGAGAGAGAGAGAGAGATTGCCTACAAGGGTCATTCTCATCTTTATTGGCAAAGTTGTTACCCCTTTACCAACTAACTCCCTGACACACTGTTCTCTCTCTCTCTCTCATTCTATTTCTTGGTTATTTTCGTCCATTTTATCTTTCTCATTTCTTTTTTAGTTCTTTTCTTTGTTTCTCGATTTCTTTTTTCCCATTTCTTTATTCGAATTGTTTTACTCCTTTATTTTCCTTTTCCTTTTATTTCACTTCCTTTGATTGCGGTGAAAATCTACGGAGGTGGCATGCCATATTTCACTACCAATACGCGTACATAATTCTTTCTCACGCAACCTCTCTTTAATAAAAACATACCCTTCTCTTATTCCTACTGTCTACGTACTTTCAGTCATCACCTCTCTTCCTCTTCCCAATCCCTTCATTCTTCTAATTCATTTTTATTCACCTCTTCTTCTGTCCTTCCAACCCCACTTTCAGCTAACAGAAACAATTACCATTTTCACTTTTCTTCATTATCGTCTTTAAATCCTTGTTACCCTCTCTCTTTTCCATTCATTTACCCCCCCCCCTTCTTCCCTTCACCCCTTTCCTCTGCCCTTCCAAAATCCCTATCACTAAAATATATACCTTTAAATACATCTTTCTCACCTACCTCATATTTACGTTTGCACTTCTTCCCATATCTGTCTCCCTTCCTCTTTCACATTCATTCATCTATTCTTCCCTTCACCCCTTTTCCCTGCTCTTCCAAAAAAAAAACATCACTAAAATGTATACCTTTAAATACATCTTTCTCTTCATTTCTTCCCATATCTGTCTCCCTTCCTCTTTCACATTCATTCATCTCTTGTTCCCTTCACCCCTTCCCTCTGTCCTTCCAACACCCCCCTTCACTAAGAATATAACTCCCTCCCCTGTCTCATATTTACTTCCCATCGCTGGCACCCTTCCTCTTCCTAAGCCATTCATCTCTCTTGTTCCCTTCACCCCTTCTCCCTGTCCTTCCATCAACCCCTTCGCTAAAAAATTACCCTTCCGCCCTTCATGATATTTATGTTCTTCCCATCACTAGCTCTTTTTCTCTTTCACAGCCATCCATCTATACTTCCCTTCACCTCTTTTCCCTGTCCTTCCATCAGCCCCTTCGCTAAAAAATTACCCTTCTCCCCTTCCTGATATTTATATACCTCCCATCCCTAACGCCCTTCCTCTTGCCCTACCCTTCATCAAGTCACTCTCCCTTCATAAAACTGCCTATTCATTCCTTCACTCCTTCCTTTCCTTTCTAACATATAACTCATTCTTCTTCTCATTTCTTAATACATTTCTATCTTCCTTTACCTTTTTCTACTCTTCTTATCTGTCTCTTACGTTCTTTATCTTCTTTACTCTTCTTTAAACAACGCTTTATTAATTGAATCTTCCATTTCCCTCTTCATTCAATTAGCACTTTTCCTCCTATACTTTCTTTGCCTTTATCTCTCTCTTATCTTCCTTATCATCCTCTACTAATCCCTTCTTCCCTCTTCCCTCTTCACATCCTTTGCTAGTGTCATCCATCATCATCCCTTCCTCTTCCTTCCAAACACAATCACCACTCAGAAAAAATGACCCAACTATCACCAATATTATTTTTTTACTCTAGTCTCCCCTCAAATCCCCCTTTCATTGCCCCATCACTCTCTTTCCTTCTGTTTTTCCTCCAGCTTTTCCCTCCCCTCCCCAGCTTCCCTTTCGTGTCAATACCCTCATTCCTCTTCCCTTACAGCTTCCCTCTATTCCCCTTCCTACCCCCATCTCCTCATCTGTCTTTTCTCTGAGTCACCCCTAAAAAAATGAGCTTTCTACCACTTCCCCCTTCACTAAGCTGTCTCCAATATAATACCCCTTCCCATCACTTCTCTTATTGCACCCAACCTAACTCTCCGTCCCTTCCCTTCCCCTTCCCGAACGACCAACAAACCACCTTCCTACACTTTTAGATAGTCACCCTTTTCCTAAATCTCAGCTAATCCCCTTTCTCCCCAACGCCTACCCTACCCCATCCCCTACCCAACTCCTACCCAGCCTCCCAAGCTACCCAGTTCCACCACCACTTAAGATCCCCAACCTTCCCAAATCCCTTACCCAGCTAATCCCCTTAATCCCAAAAACACTTACCCAATCCTCTTCCCCTCCTCACCCCACACCCAACAAACACCCCACAACTCCCCAGTCACCCCCTTCGTCCCCTCTCCTACACCTTCCCACTCCCCCTTTCCCAACTCCCAATTCATTCCATCTCACCCCAACGAACTTACCTAACCTCCTCTCCCCTCCTCTCCCCAAGCCCAGTCAATACCCAGAACTCCCCATCCTCCTCCTTCCCCCTTCCTCCACCATCAAGCTAGCCCCCAGTCCCCACTATCTGCCCCACTACATACTCCGTTTTCTGTGCATTATTGGGGCACTTCACAAAACGGGCCGCGGAATGAGCCACCAATATTTACTGTCTCCCTGCTGCTGCTGGTGAATATTTTCCGCTTTTTTTTCTCTCTTTTCAGCTTTCATTTTCTCATTTTTTTTCTCTTTTTTTTCTTTTTCTCTTTCATTTTCTCTCTTTTTTTCTTTTCCCCTCTTTCAATGCTTCTCTTTCTCTTCCTATTAATCTTTATTTTTTTACCTCTTTCTCCTTTTCATATTCTATCTCTTTCCTTTCATCGATTTTTTTTTTACTTCTTCCTCCATCTCAATTCTTCTCTTTCTTCCTTTTCATCGTTTTTTCTCTCCCTCTCTCTCATTTCTCCTCTCTTTTCCCTTATATAATTTTATCTCTCTCCTTTCCTTCTTCACTGCCCCGTCTCTTTCTCTCTCGTCCCTCTCTCTTAACGTATGCAAACAAGAGTAAAAAAAATAATGTTGAAAAATGGTAAAGTTATGCATGAATATTCTGCGAAAAATGTTGTTTATGACGGAAGATTTTTTGCCATGTATTAAAACTATTATTATTATTATTATCATTATTATCTCTGCTATTTCTACAACTGCTATGATCGATACTACTACTACTACTACTACTACTACTACTACTACTACTACTTTACATATGCCTCTTCTCTTATTGATACGAACACACCAAACAAACTATTAATACGTATTGAACTTGTGTATGTGTGTGTGTGTGTGTGTGTGTGTGTGTGTGTGTGTGTGTGTGTGTGTGTGTGTCTCCCTGGGGCGCAATTTCAGTCCTTTGCATAAACTGTATTCGTGTGTTGCGAGAATACGTATGCAAGTCTGTCCAGGGAACCGATGTGCTCTCTCTCTCTCTCTCTCTCTCTCTCTCTCTCTCTCTCTCTCTCTCTCTCTCTCTCTCTCTCTCTCTCTCTCTCTCTCACGACATACATAAAACACGGCATAATAAAACGAGGGAACAACAACAACAACAACAACAACAACAACAGGCAAACAAACAAGCAAAACAAACAAACAAAGAATAGAAGACAAGGACACAAACAAACACACAAACACGAACAAACACGTGAACGAAAGAGCAAGAAAAATAAAAAATAAAATAAATAAACAAATAAATCAGGCGAAAAAAACACTAACCAAATCAAACATCGACAAATCCAAGTCAAGAGGAAAAAAAAACATCACAGTGACAAAATAAACCACATTAAACTTTCATCCTCCTCCTCTTCCATAATTTATCTCTCCTCCTTCCCTCCTCTTTACCTCTTTCCTTCTTCCTTCCCACCACTTTCCTTGCATCCCTCCTCCCCTTTTCTCTCTCTCTCTCTCTCTCTCTCTCTCTCTCTCTCTCTCTCCATTTCCTCCCTCTCTTTCTTCTTCCTCCATTATTCATCTCCTTCTCCCTCCACTTCTTTCCTCCACTTTCTTGCCTCTCGATCCTTCCTTCCACTATTTTCACGTCCTTTCTTCCAACATTCCTCTTTCCTTTCTTCTTTTCTTTTTTTCTTTTCTTCCTCCATTTGTGATTTTTTTTCTTTCCATGCATTTTCTTGGTCTTTTCTTTCATCTTCTTCGTTTCTCTCTATGGCTTTTTTTTCTTTTATTTTCTTCCTCCCTTTTTTATTTTCTTCCTTTCATACATTTTCTTATCTTATTTTCCTTTCTCTCTTTTCGGCTTTTTTCCTTCCATCTATTTTCGTTTTTTATTTCCTTATTCCCTCTTTCTTTACCCTCTTCCATCTACACCTCGTAAATCTTTTCCTTTATTTCTTTTCTTTTTAATAAATCAACTTCCTTTATTTCATTTTTACATATTCACCATCTCCTTCTTTTCCTCCTTTCTTCCTCTCTTTCTCCATTCATCTTTCCAACCTCTAATCTTCCTTCCAGATTCTCTTATTCTTCTTTATCATCTCCATTTCATTCAATTATACATCATCACCATCTTCTTTTCTTCCTCCTCCTTTCTCCCTCTCTTCCTCCTTTCTTCTTTTCATTGTTTATTCTTCCTTCGATTGTCTTATTCTATTTTATCATCCCTTTTCTTTATCTTCTTTACTGTCACGTCTATTTTTGTTGCCTGTCTCTCTCTCTCTCTCTCTCTCTCTCTCTCTCTCTCTCTCTCTCTCTCTCTCTCTCTCTCTCTTTCCTGATTCCTCCGAAATGCTTCCTCTTTTCCCTCCTCCTCGTGTCTCTTTCCTTTATCATTCTTGGTCTTTCTCCTCTTTCCTCAACTTCTTCGTAAGCTCCTCCAATCTTCCAACATTGCATAATCTCTTCCTTGATTTCTTTTCTTTTCTTTTTCATCTATTTTATCCTTTCCTGATCTTCCTTCCTTCATTGCATAATCTCCACTTGTTTTCTTTTGTCTTCTTTTAGCCTTTTCTTCTATTCCTAATCTGCTCTTTTTTATCTCCGCTAATACCTTCTTTTTTTCCTATCTTGCATTTCTTTTTCTATTTATTCTTCTCTCTCATTCTCTCTTTACACTTTCTCTCATCTTTTGTTCTCTAAAATCCTTTCTCTCAAACCCTTTTCTCTTACTTTCGTTTCCTACAGTTCTTTCTTAAACCTTTTCTCATTTTTTTTTCGCTTAAACCCTTTCTTTTGTGCCCTTTCTCTTATTTTCGCTCTCACTGCCATTCTTTCTCGTATGTCTTGTTCTCTAAAATTCTCTCGTATATTCTTTCTCTCATTATTGTTCTGTATATTTCTCTTTTCAACGCTTTATCATATTTCACTTCATTAGTCCTTCTTTCTCTATTCCCTCTTTTTCAGCTTTTCCTTTTCAAATTCATTTTCTTATCCTCCCTTCATTTTTCTTTACTGAACCCTTTCTCTTATTCTCCTCTTTATCATTCCTTGTACTATCTTTGCTTATTCTCTTCCTCTAACAATTATCTCATTATCATCAGTTCATTCTTCTCTCCCACTCCTTTTCTCATATTCTACTCCTTTAATCCCTCCCTCTACTCCTACTTAAACTCCCTTTATCACATTCCTTCTCTTGTCATCCCTTCGTCCCTTCCTCCCACTCTCTTTCCCCTCCTGCATTCCTGCCTTCACTCGGCGCTTACGTCACGCAGCGAGCCGAGTACCGCCGTGTGTGTAGCGAGTAAACA